>NC_081295.1:157848478-158156195 GCF_030435805.1 Mustela lutreola
GCAAATGTATTTTGATTAGATGTGATTAACATTTAAATCAGTTGACTTTGCGTGAAGCAGTCGACCCTCCATAACGCGGGGAGGTTTCATCCCATCAGCGGAAAGCCTTAAGAGAATATCCGAGTTCCCCCAAGGAAGAAGAAATCCTGCTTCCAGATTACCTCTGGATCAAGACTACAACACCACCCCTTGCCAGACTTGGCAGCCTGCCCTACACATTTCAGACTGTTGTGTGAGCCAATTTCTTAAAATAGATCTCTCCCTTTCTCTATCTGTGTCTCTTTCAACACAGACACACACACACACACATACACTCCCTCTCTCTCTCTCTCCTGGTGTGTTTCTCTAGAGAACCCTGACTAGCTCACAAAGTGAACCGATGTTCAGTTGCTGAGAGAAAAACACCCGCTGTAACCCCCAGGAGACCAGCACAAACGGAGGGCTCAGGGAACTCCTAGACCCCTAACCCTTCCGCAGTTCAAAACATCATTCTCTCCTCATCAGGCCCCTATATGACCTACAGAACTTAGAAACTTCGCTGATTCAATAATCCAGCGACACAGGTTGAAGCTACACCTGGTAGCTTCACAATGTTCCTTTACTGCAGTCACAGAAAGCCTGAGGCTTCCCTCGATGCTTTGAGCAGACCATTAATATACTTAGGAACATTTTTTCCATTAACACATTCAATGTATAAAGTATAACCATCCCCCTTGTTTCTCACTCACCTTTCACACTGTTGTAGGGGAGAGCACCTCAGTCCCCAAAGTCTTCCCCTCAGTAGGCTGTTCATTTCAGGCGACCAGAGGTGGCAACTTCCTTCAAGTTTCAGAGATTTTCACCAAGTACAGTCAGATTTCCTTCCATGCCGATTTGGACTCTCCCAGAGTTGTTGCATTTTGCTGAGATCCTAGGGCTTGGAATGGACTCTGGTCATAGGTAAATGTCTTTGTGAGAGGTGTGATTGGCTTTTTCTGATTGGATCTGTCCTCTCTTTGTACCTGAAGACCCAATACAGAAAGAAGAGACATTTTAGCATTGTATGCTATCTACATACCTGGACATATTTTATTGTAAATCACCAAGAAATCAGTGGTCACAATTTCAAATTAAACAGTATGAGGATGGCCCCATACTACAATATAGGTCTACTATGTCTCATTCTCCTTGAAGTGAAAAGAATAAGGTGTATATTTTCACAGAATAACCTAGGTTGACCTCTAATTTTCTCTAGCTAGAAGGCTTTGTGGAAACTACTAAATGCAGCCAAACTCAGTATCGGCTCAGAGAAGTTTCACTGTTGCTAAATAAAAGAAGTCTTTAGCCTTTTCTTCAAGGCTAGGGAAATCGTGATCAGCAAGAATTTCCCCCTGATGTCAGCTCTCTGCTTACTTCTATGTTCTTAGAAAATAGCCTCTTTTCTTTCTACCTTTGCTCCTCATAATATTCTTTGGGCAGAAAAAAATACAGAAAATGAGATCTGGCTTTATCAAATGAAAATAGTCATCTCTTGAAATATTATTAAAAACACTATTAATTTTCTATCAGGGAGCCAAAATCACATGATACATTAAAATAAGCCCTCCCTGATGAAGACTTAGCCCCAAGTTACCCGTATCAACTCCCCCTTTTTTTTTTTTAAAGATTTTATTTATTTATTTGACAGAGAGAGAGCACAAGTAGACGGAGAGGCAGGCAGAGAGAGAGAGAGAGGGAAGCAGGCCCCCTGCTGAGCAGAGAGCCCGATGCGGGACTCGATCCCAGGACCCTGAGATCATGACCTGAGCTGAAGGCAGCGGCTTAACCCACTGAGCCACCCAGGCGCCCTCAACTCCCCTTTTCTAGGAGGGGTTTCCGTAGTGTAGTGGTTATCACGTTCGCCTAACAACTCCCCTTTTCTAGGTGATAATTTTATTTCAGGAAATCTTTAAGTTTAGGTCAGAGTCTCTCAGTTCACTGAGTGATACCTCCAAATTTAACTCTGGGGGAGCAGGATTTAGGGTATATCCCTTCTGTCCCAGAAGGCCCTGAATTATTAAACGATCTACCTTCTTCCCAATGACCAGCTGTGCGAACTAGGGATGGGGGGGCGCGAGAAGGGAGGAGGGAGGGAGAGAGGGAGAGGGAGAGGCCTGGGGAGAGAGGGAGTGCGCACTTTGCAAACCAGCTCCCACCGGGAGGCGGTGGGGTAGAGGGAGCCGGGGGGGGGGGGGGGGGGGGCAAGGGAGGGAGGGAGGGAGGAGCGGGAGGGAGGCGGATGGGGAGGGAGCGAGTCCACACTTCGCAAACCTCCCCCTGCCTCCCCCGGGAACCCAGCGCCGAGCTCACTCCCGGCCGAGCGCGCCTGCGGCGCTGCACCGGCCGGACCTCGGGGTGAAGGTCACGTTCGGGAAGGGGGAGGGGGCTGGGGGCGCGGGTGATGCACCCAGCGCGTCCGCGGAAGAAACCCTCCTCGCTCGAGCTGAGCCTCAGCCCGGGAAAGCTCGGGCGGGCTCCCAGCCCTGCGCCCCGGCCCGGCAGCTAAGCGAAGACGGGAGCCGGTGCCCAAACCTCCCAGCTCAGGGCTGACGCAGGCGAACGCCAAGTGCGTTCTTCCCGGACGCGGGAGGGACCGAAGCCGCTCGCGATCCGCCCGGTGCGCGAGCACAGGCCGGGGCTGCGGGCGCGCGCAGGGGTCCAGCCGCGAGGCTCTGCGCACGCCCCCGCCGACCGCCAGCGCGCGGGAGCAGGACGCTGACCTTTCGGAGCCTGCGGGAACCCGCTGCCGCAGCAAGAAAAAAGCGATTTCCCCGCCGGCGAGAAAAGGAATGGAGATGCTGGGGATCGAACCCGGGACCTCATGCATGCTAAGCATGCGCTCTACCACTGAGCTACATCCCCACTGCACAAAACAGTGCTTTTCTAAGCTGCCTTCATGAAATGGAGCCAATTCACCCCCTTCCGCGTCTCAAACGAACCTGTCCCGCTCTCGGTGACGGAGAGCTGGAATTTCCACTCTTCCCCGGGAAGGCGCCCGGACCAACCCGCATCCGCCGGCTCCGGGACGCGGAGAACGCGCCGGGCGGGGATCCCGCCGAGAAACACCAGTCGAGCACTCTTCTCTTTTTCCCCAAAAGGTCTGTGGACCAATGACTGTCTTTAACTAAGGAAGACACCAGAGTACCCCGAGTCCGCGCATTCCTGCACCCCGTTCCCGGGCTCCGGACGCCGCCGGGCGCCCTCTGCTAGATAACTGGGAGCCGGGGCAGGGATTGTTACGGAGCAACCTTGCACCGCGAACAGCTGGAGGGCTGAAGGCGAGAGATGCTGGACTGCTGCCTGCGGCCTACTGACCCCCATTTTATGCAAAAATGCCAGCCCAATCCAGAGACTGAATCCTCAGACCCCGCTCCGATGCAAAGAAGGGAGAAACGCGGTACTTCCGAGACGGAGCTGAAACGTCCGCCTCCCCGGTGCCTCACGCGCTGCAGAAGGAGTGGGTCTCCCGCGGTCTCGGCCCCTTTCTCCCCCGGGGCGCGCCCCGAGAATGCAGGGCCCGCGCCCGGCGACCTGTGAGCCAGTCTGCAAGGATGGAGGGTATGCCAGGGAGAAAGGAGGGGAGCTGAGGCTGACGCTTGCAGGGGCGCCGGCGTGCGTGTGGCTCGGGGCAGCGGCACTGGGGGACGGGGCGGGGGCGGGGGCGGGAGGAGGAGCCCCGGCCGCGGGCGCCGGCGCGGTCCCAGGGCTCCAGCACACCTCCTCCTGGCACCTGGCCGATGGAGCCTGAAGTGTGGTCCAGCGGCAGGGATGGGGGCCCCACACGGTTTGCGCAAATCGTGAGTATCTGAAATAATTAGGGCCCAACCCTTTCTGTTGCCCATGATTGCTTCAGTGGCAGGTATGCGACCCTCTGGTGGCTGACACACTAGCCAGCCAGGGTTTTGTCAGCATCAAAAGGGAAACGGGAGAAGAACAGTGACACTGCTTTTCAGCCTTCCAAGTTGATTTGCAAGGAGTATTGGTTCTGATAATAGTCAGGTATCTTGAGAGAAACAGATAACAATTATTTTTGTAAATAATGATTATTTGCCAAAGAACATTTTTTAAAGTCTTGCTGTGAATATTAGTTATCTATTGCTGAGTAGTACTCCAAATTTTAATGGGTTAAGGAAGTAAATGTTTATAATCTGGATTGTGTGGGTCAGAACTCCAGAGCAGCTTGGCTGGGTTCTGGCCCCAGGTGTCCTGTGAAGCAGAGCTCAGGTGTCCACAGGGCCTGCGGCCAGGAGGTTTGACTCTGTCTGCAAAATGCTTTCAAGATGTTGGGAGGAGGCCTCAGTCCCTGCTCAGCTAGGACTCCACCCACTGATTTACGCAGGAGGGAACTCCCCAAAGGTGTTAATCAGGAGGGAAGGGTCTCAGCCAGGCTTCTTGAACGCTAGCTAAGACACTGTGTCATCCTTAACTGTGCCTCACTGCTGACCACAGCAACTGGCATAAGTAAATATTGGAATCATTTTTTAGAAAGAGTGAAAGAGTGACTGGATATTGTATACATGAATAAACAGAATGTTTTCTGTTAGGAGATTTTAAATGAAAAGGCGACCTACTAACAGCGGGGCGGGGGGAATTTTGCAAATCATCTATCTGGTTAGTTAGCTGATAAGGGATTAATATCCAAAATATATAAAGAACCCATACAATTCAATAGCAAAATTGAACAAATGATCCAATTTAAAAATAGGCAGAGGAACTGAACATTTTCCCAAAGATATACAAATGACCAAAAGGTATGTGAAAAAGTGTTCAACATTACTCATCATCAGAGAAATAAAATAAAAGCCACAATGAGATCACCCCTCACACCTGTTCCAACGGCTGTCAGCAAAAAGACAAGACTGTGGAGAACAGGGAGCCCTTCTGCATTTGCACAGCCACTAGGGAAAAAAGTACAGAGCTTCCTCAAAAAACACAGAACTACTATGGATCCAGCAATTCTACTTCTGGGGGTCTACTGACGTGGGAAGGATGTTAGGATTCGAAGCCAACGGCCAGGAAAGAATTCTTGAGATGTCTTTATGTAAGAAGGTGGTTTTATTAGACCCCGGGGACAGGACCTGTGGGCTGGAAGAGCTGCGCCGGGTTCATGAGGAGTGGCCCGTCACACAGTTTCAAGTTGGGTCGGGGTCAGGGACAGCACAAACATCCAAGGTTTTATCACCTCTCGATTTCCGTACTTTCATCCTCTGGTAACCACTTTTCTGCTGTTTTTATGAGTTTGACTTTTTGCCCCTCCTTCCCCATGGAAGTGGTACCATGCAGTTTGTCTTTCTCTGACTTACTTCACTTAACATAATGCCCTGAAGGTCCTTGGATGCTGTCACAAATGGCAGCGTCTCCCTCCTTCTAGTGGTGGCAATGATGAGGGAGCAGGAGGCTGGCTGAGGATGGAGCAGGGGCTGGTGCCTTGCACCCCCTCTCCACCCACTCCCCTTGGTAATATGTGTGACATTCCACAGGCACCCCTGACTGCCCTAAAAGAAGAACAAATAGTTAACTTGCAGAGATCACAGTCCTGAAAGGCAGGAGTCTCTCCTGGTTTACAAATGTCCTTGAGATTTACAACAAAGAAGTTGCCTTATCAATAGCCCAATTTCCAAAGACACATAACTCAGTTCCTCAAGCCCTAACATCACCCTCCTCTCCATAAAAAACTGAAGGAGACGGATGTAGAAGGAAAAGTAAATAAAGTTAAATTTCTTTTAAGACCTAAATCTCACTAACAAGGACGTTTGATAGCAGGAATGTAACATTCCACCAGGAGACTCCCAATTGTCTTTATGTTAGTGCCTCATTAGAGGGAAAGTGGCCTTGGCTTGATAGTAACCAGGCCTTCCATATCCTGACAGTCTTCTTTATCCCAATAGCCCTTCTGAACACCCCTTTGTCCTCACCTACCCAACTCCTGTGTATATAACCAGCCACTCCTCACAACCCGGGGCAGCCGCATCTCTGCCTGCCCACGGGTCCTGTCCCCGTGCTCTAATAAACCACCTTTTTGCACCAGAGACGTCTTAAGAATTCTTTCTTTAGCCGTCGGCTCCGAACCTCACCCCACCGAACCTCACCTAGGTTCAAGAACTTCATCAGTAATAGTGCACTGAATACATAGACCACATCTTCTTTATCCATTCATCTCTTGATGGACGCCATGTGTTGCTACTGTGATCAATGCTACAGTGAACGTGGGAGTATGGGTATCTTTGATATCTGCTTTAATTTCCTTTGAGTATTGAAGGGTGGTGGTTCTAGTCACCAAATTCCACTGTGTGTGTGCAGGCAGCTTTCCCACACCAGTAAGCAATGCTCTGTATATCAGCCAAGTGTCCAGTCATTCGGCTGAATTCTGACACTATTTTCTGGAGGCCTAATGAGATCCCATAGATTAAGGGCTCGATCCAGCAAAGAACGGTTTCTCTTCCCACTCACTGTCCCTCCTTCAGACACCAGCACTGTACTTCTCACTGACTGGCTAGAAATCAGAGGTTTCCATGACCCACTCTTCTTGGGTTTGATAAATTTTCTAGAACAGCTCACATTATTCAGAGAAACATTTTACTTACTCAGTTAAAAGGATATAATTCAGAAACAGCCAGATGGCAGAGATGCTCAGGAAAAGGGCATGGCGCTTCTGTGCCCACCAAGTGCACGGCTCACATCAGATATCTACGTGATCGCAGACCCAGAAGCCCTCCAAGTCCTCTTCTCTGAGGTTTTTATGTGGAGAAGTCTCCACGCCTAGGTAATGGCAGGACTGATTAAATCATTGTCCGCTGCCGATTGATTGATTGATCCTCCCGTCCTTCTGTCCCTGAAGGTCAGAGAGGTAAGACTGAGAGCTCCAACCTTTAATCTCAGAGCTGGTCTCCTGGCAACCAGCCTCCCACTCTAGGTGCAACCACTATTAACATAACAAAAGTCACCTTTGTTGCTGTAAGGATGTAGGAAATTCTATAGGCTTTAGGAGCTCGGAGCAGAAAGCAGAATACGTATTTCCTAGTACAAACCACAATATCACAGATATACATGATGTGGGAAACAAAAGCAAGAGAAAAATTAAATTTCCTTAGTACTTAAGCCCATTCACAACTCCTTAAAACAGGCAGAGTGACCTTCCTCCAGAAACTTCACTGGATGTTGACACTTTGCTAAGGGCAAAAGGCAGTCACCGGCCAGATTCCCAGGACCTTTAAGTCTGCTTTAACAAATAAAAATTCTTTTGGAAATTTCTATCTCTACCACCCTTGCCCAAGATATATGCTGGCAATCATGCCCCAAGCCTGTGGCCCCGGATATACCTTTGAAGCTCTTCCTGCCCACAGCTCCTGTCCCCGGGGTTTAATAAAACCACCTTCTTACATAAAGACATCTCAAGAATTCTTTCCTGGGGGCGCCTGGGTGGCTCAGTGGGTTAAGCTGCTGCCTTCGGCTCGGGTCATGATCTCAGAGTCCTGGGATCGAGTCCCGCATCGGGCTCTCTGCTCGGCAGAGAGCCTGCTTCTCTCTCTCTCTCTGGCTGCCTCTCTGTCTACTTGTGATTTCTCTCTGTCAAATTAATAAATAAAATCTTAAAAAAAAAAAAAAAAAAAAAAAAAAAGAATTCTTTCCTGGCCGTTGGCTTCGAATCCTAACATCCTTCCCACGTCAGTAGACCCCCAGAAGTAGAATTGCTGGATCCATAGTAGTTCTGTGTTTTTTGAGGAAGCTCTGTACTTTTTTCCCTAGTGGCTGTGCAAATGCAGAAGGGCTCCCTGTTCTCCACAGTCTTGTCTTTTTGCTGACAGCCGTTGGAACAGGTGTGAGGGGAGCCAACGGAGAAGGAGAGCAGGGTCCCTATGAACGCAGGACATGATGGCTTGAGCACCACTGGAGGACTAGTCCTGGGGAGGGGGGTAAGTTCTTGCCACGAAAAGTGTCTTCTGGAGCCCAGCAACACTGACTTGGCCTGGGAGCTGGTTTTAAAACAGAGACTCTAAGGCCTCTCCCAGAACCACGCAGGTTTCATTTTAGCAAAATTCCCAGGTGATTTTGTATGTACTTTCCAGCAGTATAGCACTGACAAGGGACGTTTGTTTCATTTTAGCAGACAGCAACGCACACACATACCGGCACATTGTTTAAGCAGGCAGGACACTCAGAGAAGACGCGATGTTGGCCTTCATCTGCTTGCATTTTATGTCTAAAGTAGGAAGCAAGTTAGCTGAACGGACAAAGTAGGATGAGGTGTTTCAAAGAAGCGAAGAGTTCTTTACGTAGCTACTGTAATCTTGTTAGGGAAACGGAGGGAGAGAGGTATCAGCAAAAGGTCAACCGAGAACTCGCCCCCACCTCTGCTTCTTCTCTTGCCTCAAAGATGAACTTTGGACTGAAGGTGCCCAAAGTCCTTTTCAGACGCACAGGGACAAAAGTCATAATGACGCCGCTGGTCTCGCTCCTCCTCTCGTCTCTGAAGTGACACTAACTCGAATCCCAACACAGGAGGAGATGGAGATGGGCCAGGTCTCCTTGCTTTTACTCTGAGTGGGTGACGGGGATGCACAGCCCTGAGCTTCCCAGACCTTAGGCTGGGTGGGGACACCAGAGACCAGCGTGAAGGCCGGCTCACTGCCCAGAGCAGCTGGCAGGGGGATTCTCCGGCAGGACGCAGAAGTCTTTGATACGAAGTGGCAATTGGAACCATCTACAGCCAGACATCTGAGGGAGCCCGCTCAGTATGAAAGGAGCCTGCGCACACTGTCAAAATGTGGTCGAAGGGAAGGATCAAGGAACCTGAGCTGGATCCGTGGTGCGGCGTGTACAGGCTTCTCTAACAATACCACCGACCCTCTGCTTTATAAACAACGGAAATGTACTTCTCATCATCCTAGAGGCTGTCAAGTCCAAGGTCAGCACACAGGCAGATCTGGTGTCTCATGAGAACAGGCTTCCTGAATCACGTGTGTCCTCACAGTGTGGAAGGGGCATGAGAGTTCTCTGAGGTCTCCTTTATTTATTTTTTTTTAAGATTTATTCATATTTTTAAAAGATTTTTATTTATTTATTTGACAGACAGATCACAAACAGGCAGAGAGGCAGGCAGAAAGAGTTCCGAAGCAGACTCCGCCATGCAGAGAGCCCAATGCAGCGGCTCGATCCCAGGACCCTGGGACAATGACCCCAGCTGAAGGCAGAGGCTTTAACCCACTGAGCCACCCAGGCGCCCCATGATTTATTCATTTTTATTTGAGAGAGAGAGAGCATACAAGCGGGGTGGGTGTCAGGGGGAGAAGGAGACAAGTAGACTCCCCGCTGAGCAGGGAGCCTGGCATGGGCCTGGGTGTCATCACAGACCCAAGATCATGACCTGAGATCATGACCTGAGCCAAAACCAAAGGTCAAACACTCAACCGACTGGACCACCCCGGTGCCCCTGAATTCTCCTCTATAAGGGCACTAATCCTATCACAAAGACCCCACCGTCATGACCTACTGACCTCCCAAAGGCTGACCTCCAAACACTATCACACTGAGGATTAGGTTTCAATCTGTGAACTTGGGGAGGTCACAAACATTCAGTCTACAGCAATGGAAAGAAGAATGTGTAGGAACTGAAGAGTCACAGGGAGAAAAATTCAGTAGAAAAACAGAAGTTGTGGAAGTGCCTGGACGAAACTGCCAAGAGAGACAGATTAGAATGGGTGTGGTACATAGAATAATGACCCCCAAGGACATCCATGTCCTAATTCCCAAACCTGCAAATGTTACCCTATACAGTAATTGGGATTTCGAAGATCAACAAACTTGAAAATCTTGAGATGGAGAGATTATTCTGGATTATTCATGTGGGCCCAGTGTAATCCAAAGGGATCCTTGCAAGGGAAAGAGTGAGCAGAAGAAGTCAATCAGAGAAACGCAAAGCCAGATGATTTCATTCACATGTGGAATTTAAGAAACAAAACATGAACACAGGGTAAGGGACGGAAAAAGAAAATAGTATGAAAACAGAAGGAGACAAACCATAGGAGACTCTTAACCATAAGAAAAGAAGAGTTGCTGGAAGGGAGGTGGGATGGGCGATGGGGTCACTGGGGGACGGGCACGAGGGAGGGCACCTGCTGTGGTGAGCACTGGGTGTTCTCCGAGACGGATGGATCACTGAATTCTAACCCTGAAACTAATACACTGTATGTTAACTAAATTAAATTTAAATTTAAAAAATTTTAAATTACTGTATATCGCATGGACTTAATATTTCAGCATAAGACAGATTCATGCTAATATGGAGAAGATGGCCATGGATGTGAGCAGCTAAACCAGCATAGAAGTTAGGGTTTTGGGGGAAACAGAGATTGGAGCAGCCAGAGGCTGAGTCCTCAGTGACCTGTCTACACGGGTGCTGATGCCACCAAACTGGGTGCAAGAAGAGAGACACCAGTCTCCATTCATCTAGGACGAAGACTCTTTCTTTCCTTTCTTTTCTTTTCTTCTTTTATTTCTTCTTTCTTTTTAAGATTTTATTTATTTATTTATTTATTTATTTATTTATTTATTTTTGACGAGAGGAGATCACAAGTAGGCAGAGCAGCAGGCAGAGGGAAAGGGAGAAGTGGGCTCCGTCCTAAGCAGAGAGTCCGATGCTGGACCTCATCCTAGGACTCAGAGATCGTGACCTGAGCCAAAAGCAGTTGATAAACCAGCTGAGCCACCCAGGCGCCCCTCATATATATATTTTTTTAATGCAGATACAAATTAATGGTTTGGAAATTGGAATGTGGTCTCACGAAGGTGCCTCCTGACTCCAAGACTGAAGACTGTGCTGATTCAACCTGAAACAGGCATGTCATTGGGAAGAGGCAGTTGAAGTTAAACCAAGAGAGTTCGTCTAGGAGGCCTGTCCAACAAGGAACCGTGAATCACAGAGAGCGGAGCTGAAGCACCCAGGTGAGACGGAATACACCTCTAAGGCCTCAAAATGGAAGGACGGGGGTGGGGGGGCGTGTACATTATGCAAGGTACCAGACAGGGTAGAGCACTGGAGGGCTCACGTCTGCAGTGGTGAACTGGGATAGTAAGAAAGAAACAGAGGGCTTAGCTGGTCAAACGGTTTCCAAGTAAATTAACCATCCTCTGTAGCCCAAAAGATCGCAATGGAAGTGGAAAAATGGGTGAGAAGGAGTGATTAAGAAATTAAGACTGAAATGCTCTCAAAATTTAGCTATATTCCAGAGATGGATCCTCTGTTGGACCTTAATCTCTTCCAAAAAAAAAAAAAAAAAATGAGCTCTGCCTACTGTCCAGGTCCTTAGGAGCATTCAAGCCTCTGACTCCCTTACTTTGGAGTTCATAAGGAATGGTCTTAGCACAGGTCTTGATGTCCTGACGCTCACTCCTCAGAGGAGGTCCCCAACACAGCTCTTGGGACTCCTGCAGTAATGACCAAACACATCTTGTTTTCATCTTCTTTTACCACCATTCCTAATCCATTTCTCACACTGTTTACAGAATAATCTGACTGTAGCAATGTCTTGTCTATAATGCTTCAGTGTCTCCTCACTGCTGACTGGGTCCTCTGGGAAAGCAGCCACAGGGATATTGTCATCGGAAATGTGTGTGTGTGTGTGTGTGTGTGTGTGTGTGTGTGTTTCTTTATTACGTTTAGGGAATCTGACAGTTTCAGAGTCAGACACTTACTGTCAAGGCTACTAGCATTGATCTAAACCCGGCCAAGTAGATATTCTTTTCCACTTAAGTTAACCATACTCAGTGTTTGCTTTTTGCAACCAAGAACACTGATAAAAAAGCCCCAAATCCTTGATAAGCCATACAGTCCTCCATCTCCTACATTTCCCTATAGCATCCTGTGATTCAGGCATGTGTAACTATCTAAATTTTCCCATGTTCTGTGTCATGTCTTCATGCCATGTCCATGATTATTATGACCAGAATCACACCATGATCCTCATTTCCAGCTGCAAACCTCCCACTTACTCACTGGTATCTTCGTTTGTGAGGATTTTCCTGAGCTGCCTCCTCAAGAACTGACCCTACCCTCTGCTCTGTCCCAGCGTATCTCCTACAAACCTCCAAAATGCTAATTATAACAGAGATGCAAATATGGTTTATAAATTGCCTCTCCTCCTTTCAGTTGTTAACTCCTGATTTAGCAGCTACACAGTAATACTGAAAAACCACCCAACAAAGGTTTATTAATTACTGGATTTCCTTTAAATAAGGGTAGACAAATACATGGTGCCATTTTACTGTATTTTTAAATGTGAATAGAAACAGTAAATTATTGGTATTACATTATCACTATTTCAAAGCGCTCATTTGGATCAAGGCATGAATGTATGTGCCATTAGAAACCATCTGATGAGAGATGGCCAGAATGCTGCCTCATTAGGATCTCCAGTGTTGTCCCAGTCACCTGCGGGTTTCTAACCGACTCCAGTTTACGCTATTTCTAACCTTTTCCCAGACCTTCTGCGCTGGACAGGACCTGCTCTCCTGCACAGAATCCTAAGTAAAGCCAAAGCGGCAGTGAGAAATGAAATGGTAACTAGGTTAGTAACTATGGTCTAGGAAGAAATTCCCCTAATGGTCTTCGGGTGGACCCCTGAATATTGATATGCAACTACTACCTCAATACCCAAAACCCTATCCTAGCAGCCCCTAAAAAATTACTAAAAGGTATTTTACTGTCACTGATTATTTTCCAGCAGAAAGTGAGAATGGATGGAACCTCATGTAACTGAGCTAAATCATTCTGTGCTACCAGCTGTTCTCCCTCTTCCTGGATGCTTTCATAGGAGGAATTTCTTCCCAATTGTCCCTCTGGCTTTGTACCTCTCACTGCATGATAAAACACCCCAGGGAGATTTCCAGAGAGCAGGGAATATGCGGTGGTTAATGAAATGCTAGAGAGGGAAACATACCGACGGGAAATAGCTCTATTTAACCGGGACGAGAACGGTTAAAGGTGAGAAAGGGCTAAAACGTTTCACCTGGAACTTCTAGAGCAGAGGCCGAGCCGTCGGCAAAGGGAATAAAAGAGCCGGCGTGGAGATGCCGGGGATCGAACCCGGGGCCTCATACATGCGAAGCATGCGCTCTACCACTGAGCTACATCCCCTGGCGAGGGGCACCGGCTGGGCAGCCTTCCTGTCCTGTTAAATGCGCGCGACGCTTCGGCGCTGGTTGGTCTCCGACCTGAGCGCGGCGGTGCGGGAGGGACAACCCCGCAGCCTCGCCCGACGCGTCCGCGCCGCCCCCGGCCCGACCCGGCCACGGCCCCCGGCGCCCGCGGACGCGCAGGGCAGAGCCGCCACGGCCGCCCCGCAGCCCCGGGCCCGACCCGGCGCCCGCAGGAAGCGCGCAGGGGAGTTCCAGGATGCTCGGACGCACGTCCTGCCGCCAGAGGCTCCCGGAAAATGCCCGCCCAGGCCGGCCGCCGAGTCGGCCGAGAGCCGCGCGGATCTCGGGGGCGCCCGGCGCGACCCCGCTCGGGAACAACCTGCGCGGACCCGCGGACCCGCGCAAATCCTCCCCGACCGTGCGTCCCCGAGGCACCGGCTCGGACGCACTGACCTCCGCGCGCGGACCCTGCAGCGCCCACCCGGGAACCCGGGCTCCGGGAGGATCAAGAAGCCCGAGATCAAGAAGCCCGCTTTCCTCCAGCCACGCGCCGGCTTCTCTTCGCTCGCGACCGCCCGAGCCCCCGCGAGGCCGCCCCCCGGGGAGCCCGCACCGCCCACCCGAGCCCCCCGACAGCCGCCATCCACTAAAAGACCCCTGGGACCCCCCCGCCCCTCGTTTTCTCTCACTTACGAAGTCATACAGGAGAGAAAAGCGGCTGTTCAAAACTAAAAATGACATTTTAAAAAAGTCGTTGTTAAGTGGAACTTCATTAAAATTAAAAAACTTCTGCTCTGAGAAAGACACTCTCAAGACAAGAAGACGACAAGCCATAGACTGGGAGAAATACTTGAAAGACACAGACATGGTACCAGAATGGTATCCAAAGTATAAAAAGAACTCTTAAAACTCAACAATAAGGAAACAACTGATTTTGAAAACAGACAGAATACCTTACCAGATTCTCACCAAAGATACACAGATGCCAAACAGGCATATGGAAAGATGGACCGCACCAAAAGTCATCAGGGAAATGCAAATTAAAACAATAATGAGGTATCAGGACACACCTATTGGGACGGCCAAACCACACCAAGAGCACCAAGTAGTGGGGAGAGTGTGGAAAGATGGAAACTCTGGTTTGTTGCTGGCAATAAGCCACAAGCTGTGATACTGTTACTGCTGGACCCATGCGTTGATACATTTGTCGGAACCCACAAAACGTGCAACACTGAAGCGAACGTGAGGTAGCCCATGACCTCTGCGTGATAATGAGCTCTCCATGCAGGTGTTCATTCTTCCTGTGTACCCTGGATCTCTCTCTCTCTCTTGTCTTATTACATCAGCTAGTACTTCCAATGATGTGGAGAAAGTAATGCGAGGGGACATCCTTGCTTTACTCCTGGTCTTCGCTAGAAGCTTTCCATTTCTCACCACTAGCTGTCAGCTACAGGATTTTTGTAGATACGTATTCTTTATCAAGCTGAGGACATTCCCTTTTATTCTGAGTTTGCTGAGAGTTTTCATCAAAAACGAGAGTTGGATTTTGTCAAATGCTTTTCTGCATCTACTGATATGGTCATATGATTTCTCGTTAGTCTGTTGATACGATGGATCACATCAACTGAGTTTCAAATGTTGACCGAGCCTCGCCTACCTGCAGTAAATCCTACTTGGGCATGATGTAGAATTTTTTTTTTTTATATACATTGTTGGATTTGATTTGCTATTTTTTGAGAATTTTTTGCATTTATGTTCATGAGAGATACTGGTCTCTAGTTTCCTTTATTGGGAATGACTTTGATTTTGGTGTTAGGCTAAAGCTGGCCTCATACAATGATTAAGTAAGTATTCCTGATGTTTCTTTCTACTGGAAAAGACTGTTGAGAATTGGTGTAATTTCTTCCTTAAATGTTCGGTAGATTCCCCAGTGAATGCATCTGGTCTTGGAGCTTTCTGTTTCAGAAGGTTATTGCTTATTGATTCAATTTCTTTAACATGTGTAGATTTATTCAGATTTTTATTTCTTTTTGTGTGAATTAGTCAGTGTAATTTTCCCTTTTCTTTTTTATTACAGAACATCTTAACATACATGAGAACAAAAAAGAATATTGTAATGAATTTCCACATATCTATTCTTAGTTTTAGTATCAACTCATAACCAATTTGCCTCATAATCAGAGAAGCTTTGATGTTCAATTCTGTTCCTATGAATGAGTTCCAGCATCTTTTCATATATTTCATATATTCAAGACCCATTTTTTAAGGACCCATTTCTATTTTCCTTCTGTGAACAATCTTTTCATATTCTTTGCCAAAATTTTCTGGTAAATATTTGATATTTTTCTGATTGATTTGTTAGCTCCTTTTATATGTAGAGGAGCACAGTAATTGGTATTTTCCCAAATATATACATGTTCTGAACATGCTTTTCTGCTCCCTTGAAGTTAGGTGTGACCATTTCTTTCCACCCCAAAGGCATGTGGCTTCTCACTTAAACTTTAAAAGGCGAATGAGAAACAGATGCAAAAAAGAAGCTTTCCCAAAACTTCCTCTAAGTAAAAGCAGAAACTTCTGAGAAATGAGGACTGTCACAAATTCCCTCTCCTGGGAGCTTTTATGGCCATGAAAAAGTGAAAAGTTGGTGCTGAGATGGATTCCCGCAGGTAAGACTTATTCCATTGGTTTCCCCCCTAGATTTGCCTTCCCACAGTTTGCTGCCCTTGAAAGTCCAAAGCCCTTGTCCTTTATTTTGTCACTTCTCTACAAATGTATTGTTCTTTGCTAAGATGCTCTATAAGCCCAAGTTTGAGCTACCCCTCTTAGTTACTCAGCATGAAGAGCTCCCATGTGACACAGGCTGCATGTATCAGGAAACCTGTGTTCAGTTTCTGCCTGTTAATCTGGTTTTTGTCAGTTTAATTTGCAGGGCCCCTGGCAATGAATTTATACTGGGTAGAAGAACTAGATTTTTTTCCTCCCCTACACTACTTTATCATCATAAATCCCAGATTGAGCACACTGGGGAGGAAAGTCATCAACCAACCAAAGAGGGAAAAAAATATCATATGCTAAGAATAAGCTTTTATTATTAAGTCGCTGAGATCTTGTGGCTAGTTTCCTCTTACTCTCCAATCAAGCCTATGCTGAGTGACACGGGGAATCCTTTTGGTGATATGAATAGCAATTCTCTTTTCCTAGCCTAAGATTTCTCTTTGAATTTGCTTGTGGAATTTTACTCTGTCATACAGGATGTTTTGTTTTACTCCATGATTATTCTAATAATACATATTTATTGCACAAAATTTGGAAAGTAGGAGAAGGGTAAATATACTAAGGAAAAATTCACTATACTCTTACCACTCTTTCAGAAGCTCTCTTGAAATAAAATTTGTCAGTATTTTCCTTCAAATAATCATCAGTTTTAAAAAGATTTTATTTATTAGAGAGAGAGAGAGAATGAATGCGCAAGCAGGGGGAGGACCAGTGTGAGAGGGAAAATCCCAAGTAGAGTTTGGAGTCCTATCATGGGGCTCGATCCCAAGACCCTGAGATCATTATCTGAACTAAAATCAAGAGTCAGATTCTTGCTGGAGAGAGCTACCCAAGCACCCCTAGTCTTGAATTTTTAAATCACAGTTGGAAACACCATCTGGCATTCATCCTGCTTTATATTGTGGAATATGGAATCATTTTTTTTCTTCCTAGGAAACTACCCAGATTTTGCTACTTCAATTATTAAACAGCCTATCTTTACCCAGAATGGAAGACTGTAACTCACTAGGCTTGTAGTTATAAATCTAGCAGACAGAAATAAAGTATGGATATAGAAGAGCTGAGCCTAGATAACTAGTTAACGACAATTAGCTCGTTTGACTGAACAGATATATACAGAACTCCTGAGAACAAAGTTCTCTCATGATCAAAATAACATTATACCAACTGCAGAGTCTAAACCCCAACTAAAAATTATTTGTTTTACTTCCTCACCTCATTTTTTTTTTTAAAGATTTTACTTATTTATTTGACAGAGAGAGGTCACAAGTAGGCAGAGAGGCAGGCAAAGAGAGAGAGGAGGAAGCAGGCTGCCTGCTGAGCAGAGAGCCCAATGCGGGATTCGATCCCAGGATCCTGAGATCATGACCTGAGCCGAAGGCAGCAGCTTAACCCACTGAGCCACCCAGGTGCCCTTCCTCACCTCATTTTGTTCCGCTGAAAGATACCGTGACTTGCTATCTTTTCAAACGTATACCTGAGTTTCCTTTCAGATGTGAATTTTAGCTCGTTTATGATAATTTCCTTTGTTGCAAATATGTATATCTGAATCTCTTTTCAAATATGTATCTTAGCTTTTTACTGTTACACATTCTGTTTTTAAAGAATATACATACTGGAATAGCTTTACAAGTATATTATCAACATTTTTAAGATGATTTTTGTGTGTGTGAGCACAAGAATTTCTCTCCCCAGTGGATCACAAAGTAATTTCTGGAACATTAAGGGATTCAGAGCGCTTTGGAAAAAGTACCACAGACTTGGAAAATTTAAATATGGCTTTCTGCCTGCAGGAAGTGATGGAGGGAATATCCACGGACAGAGAGTCAGATGGCTCTTTTGTTTCAGATCCATTCATTTTCTGAATCCATTTTGTGAATGGATGATCTGGTTAAAAGACAGTCTTCTGTCACTCACAGAAAAAATACCTTAGTCTTTAGGTACCAGAAAGAAGGAAGATGGTAAAAGAATATGAAATATGAAGCACTTTATCAGGAAGAATTCAGATAACTCTCCCCCCCCCCCAAGATTTTGTCCACATATGTCCAAAATCTTTTCCAAGATGTTGTTCCAGGTAACTCTGAACAGTGGCAATTTACCAGTGCGTGGGGACCGCCTCACAAAACGAATGAGAGTCTGCATACAGACAGACAAATGGGGTTTGCATACAGATCTTGAATGTGAGCTACGGGCTGCCTTCATGCTGCGCACTCTCACTTTTATAGATTTTCTTCTGCCTGTTCCAATGCGTTCGATCTCAGAACTGTGCTGTCCACTATGATAGCCCGGCACGGGGAACTTCTGCCCCTTGAGTTGCGACCAGGCTGCCTCGAGATGTGTCGTCAGCAGAAAATATACACCAGTTTCAGAGTCTGTATGAAAAAAGGAATGTAGAACCAACACCGAGACAATGTGTTTATATGGATTACTCATTGAAAAGATATTTTGTATACCCTGAACTAAATAAAATGTTATTCATTTCAGCTGTTTTTTCTCTTTTCAGTGTGACGACTAGAAAATTTTAAATTCTAGGGGAAGGGGTCCAGATGGCGGAGGCGCAGCGCCAGAGATGAGCTCAGGTCGCAGGCGTCCAGCGAGAAGTCCTCAAACCATCCGAACCCCTGCGGACCCCGCAGGAGATGGAGGAGGAGCGCGGCAGTTCTAGAGCAGGAACGCGACCGCTCTCGGGAAGGCCGGATGCGGGGAGGCGAGAACCCGAAGCCACCGGAGACGGAGGCTGGGGGCAGGGGCCGGCCCCGCCAGCAGCGGAGCCGCCGAGCGCGCAATGGGAACTTGTCGAGTCGGCTCCACGGAGGACGTCGCTCCAGAGGCTCAGTGGGGGCGGCCCTCGCGGGGACAGTGCGGTCGCAGGTCCCGCGGTCGCAGCAGGATCGGGTGCCTGAGTGTCGCCGAGCTCGCAGGTACTAGAGCGGGAAGCCGGCTACAGAGGCGGAGCTGAGGCGTGAGCTCTCAGCTTGGGGTTACCTTCAACGGAGGTCCACGGCACAGTGAGGCCACTGCTCCCGGAGCACGGACCCCACAAGTGGCAGGTCTGGGGACAGCCCCTGGAAGAGCGGCAGGGATCGGCTGGGTTTGGAGACTCCAAACGGGGCGTGTGTCCCCGATGGAAACGCTCCTCACAGGCGGCGCGAGCGCAGCGGGAGACCAGGGGACAGGAGGGATTCCGCGCTCTCACGCGGGGGCGCACTGAGGGACAAATGCTCCCCACCACAGCGGCTTACTTCGCCCGGCCCCTGGCAAGGGCGGTGCAGTTCTGCCTCCGACAGGACACGTGAGAATCACGACAACAGGCCCCGCCCCCAGAAGGTCAGCAAGAACGTCCAACCGAGACGAGCTCACCGATCAAGGACTACAGCAGAATTCCAGAGGAGAAAGCAAAGCACGGAATTCATGGCTTTCTCCCCATGATTCTTTTAGTCTTGCAAAGTTAATTAATTTTTTTATTTTCTTTTTTGTCTTATTCTAATTTTTTTAACTTTTGCTTTCTTCCTTTAACGTTTTTTAATTAGTTTATCTTAACAATACCTTTCATTAAAAAATCTTTTTCAACCTTCATTATTATAGTCATATTTTATCTTTCATTGTATCTAACTTTATTTCTTGTATACACAGAAGGTTTTTTCCTTCTAAAAAATATTGGGGTACAACATCTTCTAATAGATCAAAATACACCCTAAATCTAGCACAGGGCTTTGTTCTAGTCTCCAGTCTGAGCAAATTCTCTCCACTTTCTTTTTCTTTCTTTTCCCCACCAATTATCAACAACGTTTTTAGAATTTTTTTTAATTTTTCATCTTTACAGTCATATTCTATCCCTTCATTGTGTTTATCCTTACTTTTGTGTGTATATATATCTGTATATATATATATATATATATATATATATATATATATATATATACCTATATATATATATATATATAAGTTTTTCTGTCTTTAAAATTTTGGGAGGTAGTTTCTTCTAAGAGACCAAAATACTCCCGAAATTAAGTGACTGGCTCTGTTCTATTCACCAGTGTGTGCACGTGCATGTATACATATATATACACACATATATATGTGTGTGTTATATGTGTGTGTATATATAGATACTCTTTTTAAAAAAATTTTTTTAAAGATATTATTTATTTATTTGACAGACAGAGATCCCATGTAGGCAGAGAGGCAGGAGGAGAGAGAGAGGAAGGATTCCTGCTGAGCAGAAAGCCCCATCCTGGGCTCAATCCCAAGATCCTGGGATCACGACCTGAGCTGAAGGCAGAGGCTTTAACCCACTGAGCCACGCAGGTGTCCCTTAAAAAAATTTTTTTTGAACTTCTTTTTACCTCTCTTCTTCCCCCAACGATTTGGGGGTCTCTTCAGATTTGGTTAATGCACATTTTTCTGGGGTCTTTGCCATCCTTTTAGTATTTTCTTTAGTATTTAGTATTTTAGTATTTTTTTCTCTCCTTCATATTCTTATCTGGATAAAATGACAAGGTGGAAAAACGCAACACAAAAAAAAAAAAAAAAAAAAAAAAAAAAAAAAAAAAGAACAAGAGGCAGTACCGAAGGCTAGGGACCTAATCAATACAGACATTGGTAATATGTCAGATCTAGAGTTCAGAATGATTCTCAAGTTGCTAGCTGGGCTCAAAAAAGGCATGGAAGATATTAGAGAAATGCTGTCTGGGGAACTAAAAGCCCTTTCTGGAGAAATAAAAGAACTAAAATTTAACCAAGCTGAAATTTAAAAAGCTATTAATGAGGTTCAATAAAAAATGGAGGCTTTGGGGTGCCTGGGTGGCTTAGTGGGTTAAGACTCTGCCTTCAGCGCAGGCCATGATCCCAGGGTCCTGGGATCAAGCCCCACATCGGGCTCTCTGCTCAGTAGGGAGCCTGCTTCCCTTCCTCTCTCTCTGCCTGCCTCTCTGCCTACTTGTGATCTCTGTCAAATAAATAAATAAAATCTTTTTTTTTTTAATGGAGGCTCTTACTGATAGGATAAATGAGGCAGAAGAGAGAATTAGTGATATAGAAGACCAAATGATGGAGAATAAAGAAGGTGAGCAAAATAGAGACAAACAACTACTGGACCACGAGGGGAGAATTCAAGAGAGAAGTGATACCATAACATGAAACATTAGAATAATTGGAATTCCAGAATAAGAAGAAAGAGAGAGGGGAGCAGAAGGTATATTGGAGCGAATTATTGTAGAGAATTTCCCTAATATGGTAAAGGGAACAAGCATCAAAATCCGGGAGGCACAGAGAACCCACCTGAGTAATAAGAATAGGTACCGATCCCATCACCTAACAAAGTCCTATTGACAAAGAGAAAATCCTGAAAGCAGCCTGGGACAAGAAGTCTGTAACATACAATGGTAAAAATATTAGACTGGCAGCAGACTTATCCACAGAGACCTGGAAGGCCAGAAAGAACTGGCATGCTATATTCAGAACACTAAACAAGAACATGCAGCCAAGAATACTATATCCAGCTAGGCTATCATTGAAAATAGAAAAAGAGATAAAAAGCTTCCAGGACAGGGGCGCCTCAGTGGCTCAGTGGGGTAAAGCCTCTGCCTTTGGCTCAGGCCATGATCCCAGGGTCCTGGGATTGAGCCCCGCATTGGGCTCTCTGCTCAGTACGGAGTCTGCTTCCCCCTCTCTCTCTGCCTGCCTCTCTGCCTACTTGTGATCTCTCTCTGTCAAATAAATAAATAAAATCTTTGAAAAAAATAAAAGATTCCAGGACAAACAAAAACTAAAAGAATTTGTAAACACCAAACCAGCTCTACAGGAAATATTGAAAAGGGTCCTCTAAGCAAAGAGAGAACCTAAAAGTAGTAGACCAGAAAGGAACAGAGACAATATACAGTAACAGTCACCTTACAGGAAATACAATGGCACTAAATTCATATCTCTCAATAGTTACCTTGAATGTAAATGGAATAAATGCCCCAATCAAAAGACACAGGGTATCAGAATGGATAAAAAAACAAAACCCATCAATATGCTGTCTACAAAAAACTCATTTTAGACCCAAAGACACCTCCATATTTAAAGTGAAGGGGTGGAAAACCATTTACCATGCTAATGGACATCAAAAGAAAGCTGGGGTGGCAATCCTTATATCAGATCACTTAGATTTTAAGCCAAAGACTATAATAAGAGATGAGGAAAGACACTGTATCATCCTCTAAGGGTCTGTCTAACAACAAGATCTAACAGTTTTAAATATCCATGCCCTTAATATGGGAGCAGCCAATTATATAAACTAATTCATAACAAAATCAAAGAAACACATCGACGATAATACAGTAATAGTAGGGGACTTTAACACCCCCCTCACTGAAATGGACAGATCATCCAAGCAAAAGATCAACAAGGAAATAAAGGCCTTAAATGACACATTGGACATCACAGATATATTCAGAACATTCCATCCCAAAGAAACAGAATACACATTCTTCTCTAGTGCATATGGAACATTCTTCAGAATAGATCACATCCTGGGTCACGTATCAGGTCTCAACTGGTACCAAAAGATTGGGATCATTCCCTGCATATTTTCAGACCACAATACTCTGAAGCTAGAACCCAATCACAAGAGGAAATCTGGAAGGAACCCAAATATATGGAGGCTACAGAGCATCCTAGTAAAGAATGAATGGGTCAATGCAACTGCCCCTTAGAACAATGTATTACTTAAAATATAACCCATGGGAAATTTTACTAGTTACCAAGCACATTTAGATATAGCCTTAAGAAAAACACATACTGGCAACAGGTCTTTGGGGGAGAGGATGACATACGGCCTTGAAGCTGAGCAGCCGGGATGCCCGGCTAATTCAGGGTGGAATGCCGCCTGCTTCATTTTTCCGTTATCTTCCCCTTCTCCCCCCAAAAGCACCTGTGGCTAGTTAGATAAGTCCTTTGAATGTTCTTGTTCAACTATAAACTTTATATTGCTTGGACAGACATATTTTGCCCTCCTTCTTGTTTATCTACAAGGCCTATGACTAATGTTTGGCCTTCTTCAGCTCTTCTGTTGGTTACTGTTTCTATATAAGAAAAGCAAGACTGAGGAGTTGTTCGGGGCAACAGTCTTTTCTACTGTTGTCCCCTGCTCCCTTTCTCTTGCAGCTGACTTGTTTGTGCCTCATTCTTCTCCTGTTCGCCAACAGGAAGTGGCAGGTCAACCAGGAAATTAAATAAGAATTGAAAAAATTCATGGAAACAAATGATAATGAAAACACAATGGTTCAAAATCTGTGGGACACAGCAAAGGCAGTCCTGAGAGGAAAATATATCGTGATATAGCCTTTCTCAAGAAACATGAAAGGTCTCAAATACACAACCAACGCTACACCTAAAGGAGCTAGAGAAAGAACAACAAAGAAAGCCTACACCTAGCAGAAGAACAGAAATAATAAAGATCAGAGCAGAAATCAATGAAACAGAAACCAAAAAACAAAACAGAACAAAACAAAATAAAACCCAACCAAAAAAAAAAAAAAACCAAAAACCAAAAAACAAAACCAGAACAAATCAACAAAACTAGGAGCTGGTTCTTTGAAAGAATTAGTAAGATTGATAAACCCCTGGCCAGACTTATCAAAACGAAGAGAAAGGACCCAAATAAGTAAAATCATGAATGAAAGAGGAGATATCACAACCAACACCAAAGAAATACAAACAATTATAAGAACATATTATGAGCAACTATATGCCAGCAAATTTGGCAATCTGGAAGAAATTGATGCATTCCTAGAGACATATAAACCACAACTGAACTAAGAAGAAAGAGAAAACCTGAACAGACCCATAACCAGTAAGGAGATTGAAGAAGTCATCAAAAATCTCCAAACAAGAGCCCAGGGCAAGATGGCTTCCCGGAGGAATTCTACCAAACATTTTTTAAAAAGTATTAATTCCTATTCTCCTGAAACTGTTCCAAAAAATAGAAATGGAAGGACAATTTCCAAACTCATTTTATGAGGGCAGCATAACCTTGATCCCAAAACCAGACAAAGATCCCATCAATAAAGAGAATTATAGACCAATATCCTTGATGAACACAAATATGAAAATTCTCAACAAAATACTAGCCAATAGGATCCAACAGTACATTAAAAGGATTATTCACCACAACCAAGTGGGATGTATTTCAGGGCTGAAAGGTTGATTCAACATCCACAAATCAATGTGATACAATACATTAATAAAAGAAAGAACAAGAAGCATATCATACTCTCAATAGATGCTGAAAAAGCATTTGACAAAGTAAAACATCCTTTCTTGATCAAAACTCTTCAAAGTGTAGGGATAGAGGGTACATACCGCAATATCATCAAAGCCATCTATGGGAAACCCACAGCAAATACCGTTCTCAATGGGGAAAAACTGAAAGCTTTTCTCCTAAGGTCAGGAACATGGCAGGGCTGTCCACTATCACCACTGCTATTCAACATAGTATTAGAAGTCCTAGCCTCAGCAATCAGACAACAAAAAGAAATTAAATGCATCCAAATTGGCAAAGAAGAATTAAAACTATCACTCTTTGCAGATGATATGATACTATATGCGGAAAACCCAAAAGACTCCACTCCAAATCTGCTAGAACTTGTACAGGAATTCAGTAAAGTGTCAGGATATAAAATCAATGCAAAGAAATCAGTTGCATTTCTTTACACCAACAAGAAGACAGAAGAAAGAGAAATTAAGGAGTCAATCCCATTTACAATTGCACCCAAAACCATAAGATACCTAGGAATAAACCTAACCAAAGAGACACAGAATCTATACTCAGAAAACTATAAAGTACTCATGAAAGAAATTGAGGAAGACACAAAGAAATGGAAAAATGTTCCATGCTCATGGGTTGGAAATTCCATTGTGAAAATGTTATGCTACCTAAAGCAATCTACATTTTAATGCAATCCCTATCAAAATCCCATCCAATTTTTTCAAAGAAATGTAACAAATAATCCTAAAATTTGTATGGAACCAGAAAAGACCTCGAATAGCCAAAGGAATGTTGAAAAAGAAAGCCAAAGTTGGTGGCATCACAATTCCAGACTTCAAGCTCTATTACAAAGTTGTCATCATTAAGACAGTATGGTACTGGCACAAAAACAGATATGTAGATCAATGGAACAGAACAGAGCCCAGAAATGGACTCTCAACTCTATGGTCAACTAATCTTTGACAAAGCAGGAAAGAATGTCCAATGGAAAAAAGACAGTCTCTTCAGCAAGT
Organism: Mustela lutreola; assembly: GCF_030435805.1. Taxonomy (NCBI): domain Eukaryota; kingdom Metazoa; phylum Chordata; class Mammalia; order Carnivora; family Mustelidae; genus Mustela; species Mustela lutreola. The sequence continues at coordinate 157,873,670 of NC_081295.1, forward strand.
GGTGGGGGGAAATTGGCCAGCCACGCGTGCAGAAGAATGAAACTGGACCATTTCCTTATACCATACACAAAAATAGACTCAAAATGGATGAAAGACCTCAATGTGAGAAAGGAATCTATCAAAATTCTTGAGGAGAACACAGGCAGCAACCTCTTCGACCTCAGCCGCAGCAACTTCTTCCTAGGAACATCTCCAAAGGCAAGGGAAGCAAGGGCAAAAATGAACTACTGGGACTTCATCAAGATCAAAAGCTTCTGCACAGCAAAGGAAAAAGTCAACAAAACCAAAATACAACTGACAGAATGGGAGAAGATATTTGCAAACAAACATCAGATAAAGGGCTAGTATACAAAATCTATAAAGAACTTATCAAATTTAACACCCAAAGAACAAATAATCCAATCAAGAAATAGACAGAAGGCATAAACAGACATTTCTGCAAAGAAGACATCCAGATGGCCAACAGACACATGAAAAAGTGCTCCATATCACTCGGCATCAGGGAAATACAAATCAAACCACAGTGAAATACCAACTCACACCAGTCAGAATGGCTAAAATTAACAAGTCAGGAAACCACAGATGTTGGCAAGGATGCAGAGACAGGGGAACCCTCCTACACTGTTGGTGGGAATGCAAGTTGGTGCAGCCACTTTGGAAAAGAGCATGGAAGTTCCTCAAAAAGTTGAAAATATAGCTACCTATGACCCAGCAATCAAACTACTGGGTATTTACTCTAAAGATACAAATGTAGGGATCTGAAGAGGCACATGCACCTGAATGTTTATAGCAGCAATGTCCACAATAGCCAAACTATGGAAAGAACCTAGATGTCCATCAACAGATGAATGGATAAAGAAGATGTGATATATATATGTGTGTGTGTATATATATATACATTCTTTGTATATATCTATATCTATATATATATATATATATACATTCTTTGTATATATATATATATAGATATATATATATATACATATATATGATAGAATACTATGCAGCCATCAAAAGAAATGAAATCTTGCCATTTGCAATGACATGGATGGAATTAGAGAGTATTATGCTTAGCAAAGTAAGTCAATCAGAGAAAGATAATTACATATGATCTCTCTGATATGAGGAAATTGAGAGGCAATGTGGGGGGTTTGGGGGGTAGGAAAGGATTAAATGAAACAAGATGGGATCGGGAGGGAGACAAACCATAAGTGACTCTTAATCTCACAAAACAAACTGAGGGTTGCCAGGGGTCAAGGGGGTGGGGAGAGGGGGGTGGGGTTATGGACATTGGGGAGGGTATGTGCTATGGTGAGTGCTGTGAAGTGTGTAAGCCTGGCGATTCATAGACCTGTACCCCTGGGGCTAATAATACATTATATGTTACTTAAAAATTAAAATTTTTTAAAAAAAAGAAAAAAATTTAAATTCTATATGTGGTTGGCATTTGTGGCCCATTGTATTGGGCAGTGCCTCCCAAGAACACTGCCATGCTTTGGCTTAATGTATTGTCCAAGGTGACAGAGCAAGGTATGTTTTATAATCTTTAACATTCAATTTTGCAAATCAGTGATTAATCACATGAACTCTAGGAGATACCGTATTCTCCAGACTGCTCCCTCTTAGCCCTGCTCTGGGCCTGTCACACTGTGCTGTGAGACTTGGTTTCCTGTTGCTTTCCTTTCAGAAGACTAACTCCTCGTAGTGACTGGCAAGGGACCAAACAAATTTTGTGAGTTCTAGAAAGATTTGATTTCAGGATAACTTTTACAGTTTTTATTCCCCCTTATTTTAGAAGAAATACATGTTCTTTGCAAAAAAAATATGGCAAAATACAAATAAGCAAGAAGGTTGAAATAAAAATCAGGACAGATTCTACTACTTCAAATCTGTTAACATTTTGTTTATGGGATTCCAGTATTTTCCCATTCTCTTTAGTTTTAGTAATAAGCTGGAAATATACTGTCATATATATTTTCAAATGTATCTAGGTAGGGCGCCTGGGTGGCTTAGTTGGTTAAGGGACTGCCTTTGGCTCAGATCAGGATCAAGTCCCGCATCTGGTTCCCTGCTTAGAGGGGTGTCTGCTTCTCCCTCTGACCTTCCCCTCTCTCCTGCTCTCTCTCTCTCTCTCTCTCAAATACATAAAATCTTTAAAAAAAATATATCTAGGTACAGCCCCACAAACCTGTGGGTTCCTTCATGCTGGGAACTGTATCTTATTCACCTCTGTATCTTCGATGTCTAGAATGTCATTTTCAGTAATTGTATAAAATTTATCTCTCCTGCAGTAAACAAATACAGTAGGAGTACAATACAGCAAAATAAAAGCAAGAGGTTTAAATGGCTTAAATGACTGGGGGAAAAAAACCAAAATAGTCATTGTTTACAGACAAAAACAGCCAAGGAGAATAAACTCAAAAAAGACCCCCAGTGAACACAGAAAACAATGTGAATGATCGCTATCACTGGAAAATCTTTTTTTTTTTTTAAGATTTTATTTATTTGACAGAGATCACAAGTAAGCAGAGAGGCAGGCAGAGAGAGGAGGAAGCAGTCTCCCTGCTGAGCAGAGAGCCAGATGCGGGGCTTGATCCCAGGATCTTGATCCCAGGACAGGATCCTGGGATCACAACCCGAGCCGAAGGCAGAGGCTTTAACCCATTGAGCCACCCAGGTGCCCCTGGAAAATCTCTGAATAGGAATTTTCTTTAAGTAACACAACTGAATGGCTTCTCAACAGTCCCTGCTGCCTGAGCGTTCCTGTTTCACAGTGCAAGCTGGAGCGCATATCCTTGCCACAAGGGCTACACTGCCTCCCCCAAAATTAAAAATTTTCATTTGAAACACTCGGCACTACAGAACTTGCACAGTGACAACTGCTCACTATCTCTTCGTACTGATCAATAAACGACTCTGATGGAAGTACTCACACGCCGCACAGCTGCCGGGACCAACAGTGTGAGGATGGAAGACCTCACGGTCTGGTAGAGAGCTGCCCAGAGTTGGTTGGCTATGTCCAGTAAGAGAGTTTGGTGGTGGGTCTTCAAACTTTCATAGTTCCAACTCACGATGGATGTAAACCACATCTGTGATTTCTCTTGATGACAAAACCACAGATGCTGCCCACACTTCTGAGGCCTGCTGCCTATACTCATCAAAGTAATAATATATTATGGTTAAAGATTAGTAAATATAAATTTGTAATTTTTCCCCTTCTAAGTTCTTAAACCCCTGAAATCTACCCATAGACTCCATGGGGATCATTGGGCTCTGGGTTTAGAATCTTTGTATTATTTTATCCTTATATTATCTTATTTAACCTTCATAAAGATTTTATGCAGTACAGTAGATAACTATTATTATCCTAATTTAACTGCCCAGAAAATGAGAGATCAAATATTTCCTCTGAAGTCATATGACTAGTAAATGACAGAGCTGGGATTTGAACCCAAGATAATGGACTCCAGCATGTATGTCTTATTTTTTTATTTTATATTTTTAAAAATATTTATTTGAGAGAGAGCAGAGCAAGAGAAAGCGTGAGTAGAGGGGAGAGGGAGAGCGAGAGGGAGAAGCAGGCTCCCCACTGAGCAGGGAGACCCTTGCTGGCACCCCTTATTTTTTATTTTAAATCTCTTAAGAGTTTATGTATATTTAGTCTCATTACTTTTAGCAATATCACTGATCTTTCTGTCTATTCCTGACTCATTTCCATTTTGGTTTAATTACTATAGATTTATAGTATGTTTTATATCCACTAAGACAAACTTCTCTTACCATTCTGAGATTTTTTTCAATATCGAAACTAATATACAGTTGTATATTTAAGGAAAATTTTTTCATTTATATGCTAATACGGGGAGAACTGATATTTGAAAATACTAAGCATTCTGAACTAGGAACAGGATATTCTCCCCATGCACTAGAATAGATATATAAGCCCCTCATTAAGATAATGTTGCTTTGGGGGGCACCTGGGTGGCTCAGTCAGTTAAGCATCTTTTCTTTTTTTTAAAAGATTATTTATTTATTTATTTGACACAGAGAGAGAGAGAGAGAGCATGCCACAGAGGGAACACAAGCCAGGGGAGAGGGAGGAGGAGAAGCAGGCTTCCCACCCAGCAGGGAGGCCAATGCGGGGCTGGATCCCAGGACTGTGGGATCATGACCTGAGCTGAAGGCAGACACTTAACGACTGAGCCACCCAGGAGCCCCTAAGGTTCTGACTCTTGATTTCAGCTCAGGTTGTGATCTCAGGGTCCTGGGATGGAGCCCCACTGGTTGTGGAGCCTGCTTAAGATTCTATCTGCTCCTCCCCTCCTTCCCCCACTTAAAAAAAATAAAATTTTTTTTCTTTATATAATTGGTGTACTTTTAGCTTAATTTGTTATGAATTTATATTTTATTATGATTACAAATATCTATTTGTCCTATATTTCCTTCTAATTGATTATTGCCTGTCATGGTGTTTTAAGAATGTATACAAAATAGGGGCATCTGGGTGGCTCAGTGGGTTAAGGCCTCTGCCTTCAGCTCAGGTCATGATCCCAGGGTCCTGGGATCTAGCCCTGCTTGGAGGGGGTGGGGGGCGTCTCTGCTTAGCAGGGGGCCTGCTTCCTCCTCTCTCTCTGCCTGCCTCTCTGCCTACTTGTGATCTCTATCTGATAACTTCTCTCTTTAAGAAGAGGAAACTAATTTCCCTTCCCTTGAATATAGACTGGACTTACTGGTTCTCTTCTAATTATTAGAATGAGGCAGAAGAATTGCACAATTTGAGGGACCAATCATAAAAGATGGGGTAATTTCTTATGCAACAACAGGTAACTAATACACTGGTAGATATTTATTTCCTGCTTAGCCTTTGTATAAACTTACTCTTACATGGGTTTTTAGCTGCTTCTATCTTTTGATAGAGCAAATTGTATCATCAGAACATAAATGTAACATAAATGTAATTGTATTATCAGAACGCAACGTAATGTATTTTTTTAAGATTTTATTTATTTATTTGACAGACAGAAATCACGAGTAGGAAGAGAGGCAGGCAGAGAGAAAGGAAGGGAAGCAGGCTCCCTGCTGAGCAGAGAGCCCGATGTGGGACTCGATCCCAGGACCCTGAGATCATGACCTGAGCCGAAGGCAGAGGCTTAACCCACTGAACCACCCAGATGCCCCACAATGTAATATTTTTTGATATGCTGCCTCTTTTTTTTTCCTACGTCATTCCTGTTGCTCCTGACTTTAGCCAGGTAGATGATTCTTTGAAGTAAGAATAACTACGGCTTTTATTTTTTTATGGCTATAGTTTTTAAGGCATATATTTTACCTCACTAAACATTTTTCCTCCCTTGCTATTTTTCTATGATGGCATGTGTAACAACGGCAATGAAGCTCAATTTTAAGAAGTGAATTTTAGCTTCCAGGATAGCATTATAAAGTACTAGATCATATAGTCTGTAAAGTAAAACAATCTTATTTCAATCGTGAGTTCAGCATTTACTCCTGACCACTGTGAAAATCAGGTACTCTGGGGCACCTGGGTGGCTCAGTGGGCTAAAGCCTCTGCCTTCGGTCAGGTCATGATCTCGGGGTCCTGAGATCGAGCCCCACATCGGGCTCTCTGCTCAGCAGGGAGCCTGTTTCTCCCTCTCTCTCTGCCTGCCTCTCTGCCTACTTGTGATCTCTGTCTGTAATAAAAAAAAAAATCAGGTACTCCACGGACAGGCAGCCTGCGAATGAACGATGGGTGACCAGGCATGCGCATGTGTGTGCAGACCCCTCTTCCTGTAACATGTGCTGTGATATATGTCCTTTCCTCTAACTCAGAAGTAAGGAGGAGCAGATTCTTAAATATTTTCCTAAATAAGGCCATTGAGAAAGTAATCCTTGAGTTAATGCCCATGAGGAAGACAAACAAATGTGACTTCTCATGAGGCATTAGTTCCTCCCTCGGGTTTCCCCACCCGCAGCCTCATCTTCACAACCACTGATTTAGGCAACAGCAACCTGAAGAACCGTATCACCTCTGTCCTCTCCCAGGTCGCTACTTGTATGAACTAGTTTCCAGGTTTCCCCTGTATGTCCTTCTAACTATTGAAGCGTTTTATTTCAGGGCACCTGGATGGCTCAGTAGGTTGGGCCTCTTGCCTTCCGCTCAGGTCATGATCATGATCTCAGGGTCATGGGAAGGAGCGAGCCTGGAGTCTGCTTCCCTTTCTCTCTCTGCCTGCTGCTCCGCATACTTGTGATCTCTCTCTACCAAATAAATAAATAAAATCTTTAAAGTGTTTTAGTTCTTCCTTTAATATTGAAAATGTTTTGTATCTTCCCTTTAATATTGCTGTATTATAAGAGATCCCTGAGAAACTGGGTTGGATAGGCAAGTAACAGAGTTCTTCTTCCATTCCCCTGCTGTAAGAGGGACAGGACGACCACATGTCCTGACTGAAAAGGCCTTGTGCTCCTCTACTTCAGTCCCTCATGATCACTCTGTTCTGTTCTTTCTGGTACATCCTTACTCCAAATTGCAGACATGAAAAAAATCACTTGATTTAACTTCTGACAACTGACCTATGATGTCAGAGTGGGGATTTGCCAAAGATCCTAATGGAAAGTGGGAGCATCATTAAACGAACATTTGAATGCCTTCAATGGGCCTGGAGTCCTTCCAAAAAGGCACAGAAGGCTTCTGTTTTCCCTCACGGCATAGATGGGTTAGACATACACTTCATGTTTGGGGGTTTTCTTTATGAAGACTTTATTTATTTTAGAGAGAGACAGCAAGAACAGGAGGGGTAGAGGGAGACAGAGAGAGAGAGAGAGAGACAAGCTCAAGAAGACTCCATGCTGAGCACAGAGCCCAGTGTGGGGCTCAATGCCAAGACCGTAGGATCATGACCAGAGCTGAAACCAAGGCTTAGACACTTCATTGGTTTCCCCACCTCAGTGGCCCACATTTGGGCATTTTCCGAAGAGAGTATGTTGATCATGGGTGTGTTCTGTCTACTGATTAAAATGAGTTCCTCAGTTTCTCAAAAATTTCTGTAACTAAAGAATTAATCCCATAGCCTTCCTTTGGAGACAGACGTTTCGGTAACATTGGCAAAGAATGACTGGCCACAAAAATTCAGGGAAAATTTTGGAGGTATAGCTGGAAGTAAATGGAAAAGAACCCCTCCATGTCAGGAATGTACAACAGCCCACGCGGGGACCAGCCTGCTCCAGCTGCGGGGCAGAGTGATGACTTAGAGGAGTGCTGGGCAGAAGCCTCGCTGCTCTCTGTGCCAGGACACAGAACCAAGTGAGAGCAGCCCATTTCCCCAGCTCACACACCTCTCTTCCTCAGAGTCTCGCAGCGGGATGACACAACTGAGAGACAGACAAAACAAGATCCTGGGACGTTCACAATTGATTGCAGGGGATTTCTGGGAACAGGAACAAGGGTCTCTTGCAGAAGGCAAAGAGGAGATAGCAATAACCTCGCCTCAATTTCTAAGCACTTCCTGGGGTTTCTAAGGAAGTTCCAGAAGCCTTATGCTATCTGGAATGAATCCAGAGCCCAAGATCACTCTGGCTCTCTATGTGGTTTTCCATGAATACCATCAATGCGTTCCCAATCTTCAAGTCAGTATGAACCCTTCTCAATTCTCACTCTACGTATGGTCCTCCTCCTCTGTAGCTACATAATAATAATAATTTCTAAAGAAAATCTTAGAGATTTCTACAGAATAGCAGTTTTCAGGGATTGCTGTGGTTGTCAAATATTTTCACAAGACTGTATCTTAAATATGTAGATATCTTAAAATAATCAGGTTCAAATCCAAGTTCCTCTCCCCTTCTGGAAGAAACAGAGCGACCTTATCGATAACCAGGACAGCGCTCTTTTCATATAGCTTGATAAAGGCTCCTCCCCCTACACAAGCGAAGACCGAACACCCACTCCCCAAGCCAGGATCCAATCCCCTCGACCAGGGACGGAAGGACCGCTAACACTTCTTCGGAGGTGAGAATACAAGGGAAAGAAAAAGAACCTTCCCGCCCGAACAGGGACTTGAACCCTGGACCCTCAGATTAAAAGTCTGATGCTCTGCCAACTGAGCTATCCGGGCTCATGTGCCCGGCCTCCTCTGCCAGCCTAGTAAAGGGAAGTGTGTTGGGCGACCGGGGACTTTGGTCCACCTGCTCGGACGTGCAGACAGCAACCCTGTGCGCCCGGAGCTCACACGCTCGGAGCAGCCGGCACCCCCGCACCCCTCGCACTAAGCGCCCCGCACAGCGGGCTCCGGCCGGGAACAACCCGTCTTTCCCCCAGAAACGCAGGCAGAGGTCGTGCTCCGAAGGGCTCGAGTCTGCAGAGTCCCCGCGACGCTCTCGAGTGCCGCCGCTTGGGTCAAAGTGAGTGGGACCCTCCCGCGGGACAGAGGTCTTGGTCTCACCCGCCCGAGAACACGCCGGACTCCGGTGCTTCCCCGCCCGTAGAGGCCGCGGAGAACAGGCGCGGGCGGACGCGTCCTGCCCAGCCACCCACCCACACCCTCGCTGCGTTTAAAGACCCACGTCCAGCCCTCGTCTCCCTACGTTGTTAGTCGGGTCGGAGCAGGCACTTACCGCGGCTCTCGCGGCAGGCCCGGAGGCCAGCCAGGAGGAGGCGCGGCCGGCCGTGGGGAAGGTCGGGGCCGTCCGGGCAGCGTCCGCGGGAAGCCGGATCCCACCGGGGAGGCCCAAGATGGCGGCGCCACGACCCGAAACCCCCGGGCCGTTGGGGGGACCCTGCTTCAGGCCCCGGGGAGTGACGACCCCGCCGTAAGCAAACAGCTGTCGGTCAGAGGCAGAAGCCGAACCCCCAGGGCCGCGTCTCCGCGTGTCTCCCTGCGCTCGGGGGACGAGGTGTCTTGTCCCGCTCGCGTCGCTCACCCCGCCGCGGCGCGTCTGCTCCGGAATGCCTTCTCCGAGACCCAGACCCTTCCCGACATCTCCGCGTCGGGCTGGGGGAGGCCCAGGGCCAGGGTCTTCGCAGTTCGCCCGGCGGCAGCCCCAGCGGGCCACCTCGCTCGCCCCATCCGCCCGCGCCTCCGCCTCCGCCTACAGGAGGCCTTCCCAGCTACGCGGTCCAAACCACCAGGTCCTGCGTTCCCAGCTCTCGAGGTCTGGGCTTCCGGGACCTGCCCGATTTTCAACCCGGGGAGCCTCTCGGCGCTATAAATTTCCGTGCGGCCCCGCGTGAGTGCGACGCAAGGTGGCCCGAGGCGGAGCGCGTGGCCGTCGGCGCCCCGGGTCTGGCTGCAGACGCGCTCCGGACGCGCCCCCGGCGGCGGACGGGAACGGGGCGCACGGCGCACCCGAATGCGGCCGCGGTACCGGCCCGCCCGGCGTCCTCGCGCGCTCCTCACTCGGGCAGTCCCCTCCGAACGCCGTTCCGGGTCCGACGGGAGCGCTCTCCTCCACCGCCCCGCTCCGTCCGCCCGAACAGACGCGCCGCGGGCCGGGTCGGCGGGGGCACTCACCGTCGCGCCGTCCGTCCCGCCGGGTTCCGCGACGTCCGCCGCGCCGCCGCCTCCGCGGAAGGACCCGAGTCCGGCCCCGCCGCCCCGCACAGGCCTGGTCCCGGTATCCTCCGCAGGACCCCCGCGGGCCTTTCCGAGGCTCAAAGGCAGAGAAGTCCGGGGAGAGGAGGAGTTCGAAGACGCAGGGAAACGTCCCGGTGCTGAGACTTGTCCCCGGTGAGATGGAAATGCTTTCCCGAGAATTAGGGGGGGACCTTGGAGCAAGCTGAGGAGCAGGAAGATCCCTGAAGCACAGAGGACGAAGCCCAGGGTCCAAAATCAGTCTCAAGGCAGCCTTTCGTTTGTTTTCCAGAAATACGAACCAAGGATTCCTAACTCTCCTTTTCCAACCGGACTCTCTGGGCCCTCAAAAAGTCACAAGACCGTTTTCTCTTTGATGACCACGTGAAATTCCAGCTCCCGAGGCAAGCTCTCAGCAGAGTTCCGCTCGGGTGACCGAGCTGGCCAGACGTTGTCATCGTCCTCAGGAAGATGCTTCATTGATATTCAGATATTCAGATTCATTCTGTCCGGACTGTTCCAGAACAGGGATCGGAGCGGACTCTTCCCCTTTTCCTTGAGTAGCTGAAGATTTTCTGTCTTCTCTTTCCGTCTGGCCCTAGATTTCCAGTTGTCTTTTCTTTGTGCCCACTCCTCTGCATTTGCCCACAGGTCTCTGGTACCGAGGAGCAGTGGACCCTGCGGTGATGCTGTGGGAAATCCATGCCACCACGGAGATTGGCCAGACAAGGACAGATCTTCAGGTCCGAGCTCAGGGCCACTTGACCCCTGTGGCCATGTGGGGCCAAAGGTGAGGTTTCGGTGCCCTAGGTATAGTAGCTGTTTCCCTTCCCTGGAAAGGGTGCCCAGCATCTGGATTCCCCTGGAGACCACAGCAGCCAGACTCCCAGTGTGCTCTCCAGACTTTCTTCCGTGGGTCTGCCCCACTGCTGTACTTGAGGCCATGGAGAGGCTTCATATTTAATCCAGTGAGAATAAGAAAAAGAAGACGAAAAGGACACTCTGGTGCTCCTGGAAGGGAAAACTATCAAGCACAACCTTTTGTTCTCTGCCTAGAGTTACCAGAAGGAAAATTCGAGAGAACAGCTAATTCACCCAAAAAGGAATTTAAAAGCAGTATTTACTTGGCATCTGCCCTGAAATAGCCACGGATTCCTAAAAGCAGTTCTCAGCCTGGAGAGTCTAAAAGCAACACCCTGGACGCGGGTACCTTGGGTGGTCACAGCACAGGCTGTATAAATGGCATCCTGCGTGGAGTCCGGAGACTTCTCTGTTCCATTTTCCTGTGTGAATGGCCGATCCCACCCCTTCTGGCCCAATTACCTTTGAGGAGGGAGCTCTTCTGTGTGCACACATGACTCAAGCCTTGCTCTGTCTCTTGAAACTCAGCATTTACAGTCTCTGCACCGTTGATAGACAAACTGGCATCCAAAAGGAAATGAAAATAGAACTCGTTTTGATACATCCACCCAGCCTAGACTCATCTTTAGAAAAAAGCAGTCCTATAGTGTTCTGGCTCCTCCTGTGTAAGACAGTGTTTGTTTTAGGAAACACAAGAAACGCACACATCTGTCTACCCTTACCCCTCCTCCTACCCCCACCACACACACACACACACATACACAGCCCCTTTGGGTTGCATCTCTCTCTGGGATCTCTGGTCTGGCGATAACTCATGGATTCCACTTTACGACTTTCCTTAAAATTCCAAAAACAAGTGTTAAAAATGATTGCAGAAGACAGCTGAGGTGATGCAGACTTCCTTTAACACTTCATGATGTGGACAGTCAGAGAACTGCAAAATGGGGTAGAAGGCAGGAATCTTTTATAGGAGAAAGAATTTTAAAAAAAGAATAAAGAACAAGGAAGTGACAAACAGAAGATTTCTGATTCAGTCTTGTTCGGGGCAGGGAGGCCCCAGTTGGCCAGGCGTTTGGGGGATGGGCGGATATTTTGCAGGTCTGGCCAAGCTGGTCATCCGCAGGGACGTAGAAACCTAACTCTAGGTTTGCTGACGTGTCACCCGCCCCCACCCCCCAGAAGCTGCTCCGTCTTGGCCCTGGAAAATATTTCAAACACAAGAAACTAGAATTCAGTGCACAGAAGTCAGACGTGTGGGAGGGAAAGAACTGTGCTCCTCGCTCGCCGGTAACACCCTCGCGATCTTATTTCAGTGGCGTGTGTGCACAGATTTGGATGCTTTCTATCACATGGCATGTGGAACTCTCCAGTGAGACTCAATCTGCCATTTACAAGAACAACCGTTCTCCCCAAATCCGGCGTCGGCGTCGAGCAAAATGCCTTTAATACCTTACGCCTAATTTCCCAAGCTTTTCCTGAGGTCTGAGAGCGTCCAACCTCAAAGCTTCCAGTTGTCTTTTCAACGTTCGCGCTGGCAGTGTCCATGTCCCGCGAAGCGCCGCTGTTTGGGGTGGAACAGTCGCTGATGTGCACAGTCGCTCCGGGGAAGGCTTAGGATCCCCCTGCTCCCCGCCGCGGCACCCCAGCTGCGCGCCGGCGGTGATTGGCGGTGGTTGCGCGCACAGGGGACGCGCGCGGGGCGCGCGGAGAGGGGACCAGACCCCCAGGCCTTGGGGGAGCAGCTGACCTCCTCCTGCCAGACACCCAGGTCGGATGAGCACACCTGACCGCTCAGAGAACTGACACGGAGGGAGGGTGTCGATTTCTGTTTCCCTCCAGTCCGTCCGATTTCTGTCCCGCCCTTTCTGGTTAGACCCAATAAAACCCACTTAGAACGTGCGGGTTGGCCTGGCTTCGGAAGGAGGAGCTTCCTGTGGGCTCGGTCCCTTCTTTCGAGCCTCCTCCCCTTTGTCTTCCTTGTGCAGCTGCGGAAGCCGGGAGCCGTCAACCGCAGGGGAGAAACGCGAAAACAATAAAAGTGATCCAGTAGATTTTCTAATCCTGGAGAAAATGGGCCGTGGAGGTGCCGGGGATTGAACCCGGGGCCTCGTACATGCGAAGCACGCGCTCTCCCACTGAGCTACACCCCCTGGCTTCCCTGGGTCTCTCCTGTTTGGTAAAATATTACCTGTTTTCCCATTTATCAAACTATTAGAATTGGTCTGCAGAATGTCTACCGGGTTAAATGTTGCTCTTTTTGAAATTCCTACACTGGGTAGTAAGTTCAGGCTTCGCCGGGTAACCAGATTGTAAGCCGAATCTCAGCCTCCGCACTCGGGTGACCTGCTCCAGGGCCCGCTCACCGGCGGAGTGCTGAGGGACAGCTACTTGCCTCCACTAGGGAAGTTCAAGAACGTCTCCTGCACAGACCGCAGCGGTAACGGTTCAGCTCCACGCGCCTCTGGACCCCAGACGGCCAGCCGGGCCTCAGGGGGACCAGTCACTAAACTTGGCACCTGCTGGCTCTGGCGTCCCCCTCTCAGCGCTGGGCCTCAGTCCGCTTCCACTCTCCCTCTCTGTCCCTCTCTGGACGATTGTGTCCACAAAGGGTTTTACAAACAAGACTCTCTCGAAGTGACTCCTCCCCTTCCCCCACCTGGCCGACAGACGGGAGGAATGAACAGGCGCGGGGCGAGGGGGCAGGTACAGGGCAGCGAGCAAAGCTGGGGGACCCAGCGAGGCCGGCAAACTCCCTTCGCTCTGAACCCACGGACACAGCGAGAAGCCGCGATCAATGCGTGTATTTGAAAGAATGAAGTCGAAGAGCCTGGACGCCTCCACGTGGTGTCGTGGGTGGCTGGAAAACTCGGGGAGTCCTGGACACCTCAAAACAAGTAGGAATGGCTGGTCTAGGAAAGACAGAGGAAAGGTCATTTGTTCTGGAAAGCTGGCTTTCAGCTTAGCGTGTCCATCAAACATCTCACTGACTTCAAGACCTAAGGCTCTTCATCTAAGAGTCTCCCATAATACTGACGAACGTGTTTCTGGCGGGTTTTCATTTAGAGACTAAAAAACGTTAAGCGTTTGCTAGTGAAGGCAGGGAAGACAGAAGGTGGCCAGCTCTGATTCTCCTCCCTGGGTCCTCTGGCAGATTGACTGGGGACCGTGATCGCAGAGGAGGTCTGCCGTCAGCTGACACGCTGTGGGAAGAATTCCTTGATGGCACCTGTGAACCTTCCAAACTGGGGATCTGGGGCTGGTGGACCTTTTAGTCTACAGCTTTCCTGACTTGTTTCCACCACACCTGGGACTTCCGACACTAACCGTTTCCCCAGCATTCGGGTCGGAAAGCACCGCATTCCTGTGGGCTTGGTACCGTTCCCTTGCTTCCTCCCTCGGAAGTTGGTATTGACATCCTGCCACATTTCGTGATTATTCTGGCTTACTGAAGTGTCTGTCTGTCTGTCTCTCTCTCTCTCCCTCTCCCTGTGTGTGTGTGTGTGTGCATAAGGACAGTGAGGGCAGAGGAAAATCAATGGTTTTCTGCTCCTCAGCCTTCACACAGGTTCTACTGAGGATACAAAAAAGAACATCTAACAGACATTGCACAACGGCCTGCATTTCTTTCCGTTGCCCTTTCTTTTCTTTCTTTTTAAAAAAGATACTATTTTTAAGTAATGTGTCCCCCCATGAGGCTGGAACACACAACTCCAAGAGCGAGACCTGCATAGTCCACGGACAGAGCCAGCCAGCTGCCCCTCCTCTCTCCTTCCCGTTCCTGTCCCTTGGTGAACTGTGACGCCGAGGAAAGCAGCAGGAGCTGACTCATGGGGCCATAACACGCTTATTGGTCTCCTTCCCCGAGATCCTACGTGAGCACGACCTTTCGTTCTCTCACTCCTTCTTGTCTTCCTTCTGCTGATGAAACTTAGATACAGCTTGGAATGGGAGGGAGAAAGGCTGTATTGAAGGAATCCAGGCCTAAATGGGGTCTCTCTGCACACCTGCATAGACCCTAGAATACAGGAAATCCCAACAACAGAGCCTTGAGCTGATTTCTGCACTGTTACAGGATCAAACAGTTGGTAGAACAAGGCTTACTGCATTTAACGTCCCTATTCCACAAAATCCTAGCCCAAAACTTTTTTTATGTCATAAAACTTTTTTTTATGTCATCTGAATGCTAGACCAGAGAGCGTTTCTGCCACTAAGAGCCCCCCCCCCCCCCCCCCCGTCTGCTCACCAGAAGTCTACCAGAGCACAGGCTCTAGTTCTGCACCACGGAGCATCCCAGCTGGGAAGTGCACATCTGACTCCAATTTCCTTTTCTCTCAACTTCTGTGTGACTACAAGGCAAGGAAGACCCTGTTAAAATTAAGTACAAAACCCAGACCACACTGGAAAATTGCCTGAGCAGACAAAACAATCTCAGCCACATAAGCCAAACTAAATCTAGCTTATCTCACAGACACAAAGGAAACTTAGGTTACTTTATGTAAACACCTCTAATAAAAGAAACAAGCCATCTTCCTAAAACCGGTGTAAAACAATCACTCTTAAGCAATCCCTTGCCATCCTGAACCCCCCACTGCAATAACCATTACCATAAGAACCAAATAGCTTCCTCCTTTTCACATTATAAGCCATTCCCGTGATGTCATGCCCTGAGCTTCACTTCGGCTTTAAATGTGAAAGCTCCCAGTTCATGAGCCGTTATTATACACACAATAAATGCTGACTAGCTACTCTTTTATTGATTACGTGGTTTTAATTTTGCTATTCTGATTTTCGATAACCCATAAGATCATGCAGATTTATAGAAGGTTCGCAGCACGTCACCTCGGGGAACTTCGGTCCACGTGGGAGAAAAAGGAAAGAAGTGGAATAAAGTAATAATGTTGGTGAGAAAGAAGATCGGTGACACAGTGCTGGTCTGGAAATTTAGGCTAAGGGAGGGGGGATTTGACAGAAGAGGAGTGAACTGATCGCAAAACTTGGTCATGCATGAAGAATGGGGTGTTTTACCATCACTGCTCTGGTAATCCCTGGTGTAGCCCCAGCTAGCGGATGCTTTGGCTCTGGGCTCTGGAGACTCCTTACAGAGAAGAGGGCAGAGAAAAGGAAGGAAAAGCTACAGTTCATTATAGAGCTTTGTTCGGACAGAATCCTCCCCTAAAGAAAGCAAGCTCAAAGAGGCAATACGTGAGCTGGGACATTAGGTTTTGTAAAGCCTTCGCAAAGTTCTAAGACCTTATAAAACCCCTGTAGGCCTAGAGAAGTCCTCAACTGCATCACGTAAGATGCTAAGAGTAGCTCTGAGTTTGGCCAATGTTTTGTGGGACCGTCAACTCCCACAGGAACCTTGTTATTGTTGTTGTTGTTTTTAAGGTTTATTTTGAGCAGAAAGGGAGTGGCGAAGTGGGGATTGAGGGAGGGATGCAGAGAGACTGCAGGAGACTCACTACTGAGTGCCGAGCCCCACATGGGGGGGTGGTGCTCAAGACAGGGTTCCCAGCGGGGGGCCCCCCAACCCCTGACCTTGAGATCATGACCTGAGCTGAAATCTGGAGAAGAATCAGTCAATAATTTCTATGAATTTAAAGTCTCCCAGGTGGTTCTGTTAATCAACCAGTCTGAGAGCCACTAGCCTGGAAAAACCAAGCACCCCAAGACTGCAGTGATTTATCGGCAGATTTATTGGTAGATATAACTCCTTTTGGAGATATATTATATCTATAGATATAGATATAATATATATATATAGATATAATTCTCCCCATCTTCTGAACACACACACACACACACACACACACACACACAATGGACAAGGTTCCCCTTCTTGAGAAAGAGAAGGCCCCGAAGACCTTTGTCCCACAGGAAGATCAGACGTGCCTAGTCCGCAGCTGCCCCGGTGGCTCTCCGTGCTGCTAGTGCACAAGGCGAACACGTGCGGGGGGGTCTGGGGCCCCCTGTTAACAGGCAGCTCCCACACGAACGCGGGAAGCCAACTCTTCTGAAACCCTGTGTGTAGTTATGTGGGGAGCAGTGTTGCGTACTTGATTCCAGCTTGACCATCTCAGGTATAAGTGGGAGCAAAGTCGGTGTGGAAACCTGGAATAAGGAGAAAGTACGAGGCAAAACTCCACTCGGTTAGATTTCCACGATGTCCTTGCCTAGGGAGCGGCAGAGCCCAGTCGGTGACGGTTTCATGTCCCAGCGTGAGTTCAGAACTCCAGCTGCTGTTAAAGCCAGGCTTTCCTTTCCCCTACTATTTCTCGTTCTTAGTCAGAGGCTAATCAAGCCGGGCTTTCTCTTACAGGTGCGTCTCCTCCCGCACAGTTTCCCAGTTCGTCATCTGGCCCCTGAAACCAAGACTCTTGCAGGAGCGAGGCCAGAGCCACAGCGAGCGAGAGAACCCTTGGTGGAACACGGGCAGCCCAGCGCGTCTTGTATCCAGCCCCCACTGCAGGCAGGAAGGCAACTTCAGGGACCCTTAGGAGGCTGAGGGTGGTGAACACACATGAAAACGGGAAGACAGATTTGAGGATACAAGAAAAATGCAAACTGAGGATTTCTTCTGAATTTTTGTTGTTTTTAGGTCAATTTACTTCTGTATTAGAAGCAAGGAACAGAAAATTCCTGCCACCATTATGTGGTTTTAGGCTCTGTGTTAGTATTGAGACATGAATTAACAATGAAGGTTAATACAGTAACAATAAAACATCTCATTCCCCGCCAGAAGATTAAGAGCTCACAATTGAACACCCTAAAACCTCCTTATCTTCTGATATCAATGGGCAATTTTTAAATTTTATTTATTTATTTGACAGACGGAGATCACAAGTAGGCAGAGAGGCAGGCAGAGAGAGAGGAGGAAGCAGGCTCCCTGCTGAGTAGAGAGCCCCGACATGGGGCGTGATCTCAGGACCCTGAGATCATGACCTGAGCCGAAGGCAGAGGCTTAACCCTCTGAGCTACCCAAGTGCCCCTCAATGGGCAGTTTTGAGCTCTTCCCACTACCCATTCTCCACGCCTCTCCTCTCCATAGCTTCATGAAAATGCAAAACTGAGGATAATGCTTCCTGACTCAGAGTTTGGAGCTTTCTGAAACCTCCCTACATTGCTTCTTAGATGTAATAGACTAAAACGAAAGGAAGCTTCATGGTTCTTGCTGGTAATGCCCACCTCGGTCACGAATAATGACGACTGGACTTGGGGTAGAGAAAAGTCTGCAACGAAGGTCGCACAGACTAAAACAGAGAGTAACAGCAAGGACAGAAAGGGACTTCAGAAGTGGGCAGGATATGTCTTTGCATGGGCTTTTTTTTTTTCCTTTTCTCATTTTCATCTTCCTTTCTCTTCAATAATTGCAAAATGGTAGCTCGGGTGAAAAAGCTGATTAATCCAGTGGCTACTTGTGGCTCATTTCTCTCTTATGCGGTCCCAATCACCCTGGGTAGGGCAGTCCACTGTTGTCAAGGAGCAGAAAATAGCAAGAAGAAAGGAGGTGAAGCGAGACAATTCCGTATCACCAGAGTCATGGGAAAACCAAGGAACCCAACTGTCTTGCACAGCCTCCAGCACCACAATAACGTCCGTTGCTAGCACCATCGTAATCAAGAATGCCATAGACCACTGCGCCCCTTAACTGATTAACTAGACCCCCAGGCCAGGCAGAAACCTCAGGGTCAGCTTCTGGACCAGAGTCCGCCTTCTCCCCTGGGGCCAGCCTCCTGAATAAAGGTCATATCTCTTTCCAGTCACAACTCATCTGTGAACTTGGTTTTCAGCCATGCTCTCCCCGAAGCTTCCCTGTACTTTAATCTCTGTGACCCTACCACACTGACGCTGAAGGGGGGTTTTGTTTGGGTTTTGTTCTGTTTTGGTATCATTACGTTTTGATGAAGGTCAGCCCTGTTTCTTAAATAATGTTGCAGCTTATTTGACACCTCACATGCCTCTTTAAATCGTATTTAACGTGCCCTGTTACTCAAATTCCAGACAGAGAAAGAACTGCGAGGAACACATCTCATGCTGTAGAGGTAGCTGCGCTGGGTGGACGGTGCCCTCCCTCCAAATGTATGGGCTTCCTGGAACCTCGGGATGTCACTTGATTTGGAAATGGGTCTTTGCAGATGTCATCAAGCGCAGCTGAGGCCCTGAGGGCAGGTCCTACTGCCGGCTGACTGGCGTCCTTGCGGGGAGAGGGAATCTGGGCAGACACACACAGGGAGACGGCGCGCGAACACAGAAGCAGGGTTTGGAGTCGCGCAGCTGCAAACCCAGGAAGCCGGGAGAGGCGGGCGTCCGGCCCTCACAGAGCCTGAGTCTGCCCGGACCGGCCTCTCCAGCGCCCCGCCGACCCGCGTTCCACATCCCCGTCCCATCATCAAGCCCTGCGGCGGGCGGGTTCTTACCTGGCCGGGGGAGTCAGACCTCCCCTGCCCAGAGTTTGGCTGCCGAGCGGGTCGTTATCCTTCTCATTGACTTTCAGGGCAAACCCGAGACTGTGAAAGGCGTCCCCCCCACCCCCGGGAATCTCCGCGGCTTCCGCGCGTATTCCTTTGTAACCGCGTCGCGCGGGGATGCAACGTCTCTTCTCTGGGGGGTTTCCCAACAGCAGGATTGTACCGGGCGGACCCTGACCCTTTCGCTCCGATCTCGTGCACCTGGAGACCATCCCCGCAACCAGCAGGGTGGGGCCCGCAGGCACCGCAGCGGAGGGGGTGTAGCTCAGTGGTAGAGCGCGTGCTTAGCATGCACGAGGCCCCGGGTTCAATCCCCGGCACCTCCAGTGAGGGCCCCTGGGGGTTTCTCTATTTTTACGGGAACTCGGTGGCTTGGACTCCTTTCGCCCTGGCAGGACCCGGCTGTCTGGGCGCAAGCGAGTCGGGAGGAGATCTGAATGCCTCGGGGACTATCGCTGCGGGGTTGGAGGAACCAAGGCCCTCGGAATTGCAATGAATGAGCGTTAAGTTTGCAGGAACAGGAAAGACAAAGAGCAATGGAAAGACAAAAAGACTGAGAAACCCTCGGACCAAATCCGCTGGACTCCTTCCTTTTTCTGCGCGCTATTCTGTCAATAGAGAAGAAAACTTGCAGTTTCTTTCCCTAGTCTCTGCTCTGCCCTATCCGCCCACACATGCCCGGCATGAAAAGAGAACACCGTCTTGAAGCAACCACGTCGGGAAGAGTCGAGGCCACAAAACCCACAGGGAACCCCGGACGCGCGTGGAGGTGCCGGGGATCGAACCCGGGGCCTCGTGCATGCTAAGCACGCGCTCTACCACTGAGCTACACCCCCTCCCGCGCACGGCCTGCGGGCCCCACCGTGCTGGCTGCGGCGAGCGTCGGCAGGTGCGGGACTCGGCGGAGGGGCCAGGGTCCGCTCGGCGCGACGCTCCTGCTTCAGTGATGCGCCCGGGAAGACACGGGCGTTCCGAGCTGCCGCCGCGGCGCTCCCAGCTCGCCGCCCGCCGCCTGCCCCCCTAGGGCGGTCTCAGGCCCCAGTGTCCTCCTGGTCCTCCGCGTCCTTCTCCGATCTGCGGCGCGCTTAGAAATCTGTGAGAGGCGGCGCTGGGCGTGCAAAGACCCGCACCTGCGCGGGACCCAGAGGAAAGGGGGGGGGGGCGCTGAAGGGGGAGGGAGGGAGGCGGGCACCACCCGCGGTGCCCAGGACCTCCCGGTCCAGGTGCGGAGAGGAGGCCGCGGTGAACTGCTCCACAGCCCGGGTGTGAAATGGCAAGGAGTGCGACAGCCCCTCCTCTCCGAAACCGCTGCGCCCCACGTCCTTGGAGAGGGCGTCCTCACGGTCCCGCGCGCGCTCCTCGGGTCCTGAGAGCCGGAGGCGGGGAGGGGATTAGGAAACAAGCTCCTGTGGACAGTGCCCCTCTTCCAGAAGAAGTTATTTCCGAGGGGAACTTGAAGGAAGGGAAAGAAACGCATCTGATCTTTGTAAGCGCATTCCTCGCGCAAAACACTAAAAATCCGTCCCTCCCAACCGTCCTGACGTAGGTGTAGGTGCGTCTTTGTTTTGAACTCAGGTTCCTTCCACCGAAGAGGAGACTCGGTCGTCCAACACTAAACTTCTCCCTCATCAGAGGACTCAGACGTTCAATTCGTGTGTTTATTTCTGTTCGAGGGAGCTCCGCCCTCCACCCAGCGCGGGGCTCGAGCTCGCGGCCCTGGGATCCAGCGCCCGATGCTGAACGGAGACACCCAGGCGCCCCTGTCTTTGGTTAATGTTAATCCTCAGTGCCTCCAAGATTTATCTAGTGGTTCGTGTGTCCTAAGCTAACCTTCACCTGTAGAGCACTTGCTTATCTTCTGGCAGGGAGAGACGGTCCAGGCTTCTCTTGTGATTTCCCTGCCCAACCCGGGGACCGCAAGTTCTTCCTGCAGCCTTGGTTCCTTGTGGGGATCGGTATTAGGAAATTAAGGAGGGGAGTAGCTGTCCCACACTGTTTCCACGCTGCTCCAGCAGACAGAGCTGGGACCAGGCTCTTCTCTTAAAACTTTGTGTGGCCCCGGCTTCAGGGTGGGCTGACCAGCATGAATGGGTCTCCGGCAGGTGCCTTTCTGTCCAGCGTCATTGCCTTTCTCTTCATGCGGCTGGGAAGAGAATGCAATCTAGGGCCTTCCGGAATAAGGGAGCTGTATATGAAGAGTCTTGTTGTTAGCAGCTTCAGGTCCTCGGGACTCTGGGGGAGGTAGAGGGCTGTGATTAAAACACTTCTAAAAAAAGAAAAAACAGAAAACTCGAGACAGCGCGTTGGGGGTGTAGCTCAATGGTAGAGCGCGTGCTTAGCATGCACGAGGCCCTGGGTTCGATCCCCAGTACCTCCATTTCTCGGTTTCCAAGACATCTTCTGGTGCAGACACACCTTTTGATCTTCGTAAAAAAAAAACTCCAGGTTTCTGTCTGCAGTGCTCCCGTTGTTGGGAGGGACATGCTCTCTCTGTGAACTCCCTAGATAAACATTTTGGAATACAAAGTGGTAGTTGATGCTCATTTGCTCAAAGTCGGTGTTTTTATTTTCCATCCACCCGGAGCAACCGCTGCTGTGTTCTATAAAGTCTCACACTCCACAAAAACTGCGCTGTGGGGGAAAATGTGTGTTAGGAGAGCCAGAACCTCTCTGACCTGGAAGGGCAGCTCCTGACACAGTCGACCCACACCCACCTCACCCTCCGGGCGCCCCAAACTCGCATCTGGAACCAGGTCAAGAGGGTCTCTCCTGGGGGTGAGGGAAAGTTTAAAATTAAAGGCCTAGGAAATCTGAAAAAGTCAGCCTGCTCGAGTGCTTCCTGGAAAGACGGTTTCTCCTCTGGAACGGAGAACACAGGATTGCCCAGCAAGGAGCAGTGGCACTAGTGAGCTGCATAATTTGCTGGTCCTGAGCCCTGCGAACCGCGCAGGTGACAGGTCTGGAGACAGGTGTGACAGGTCGGGGACAGTCCATCCCGGGCAAAGAAGCAGGCCGCCCTCTGTTCCCTCGCCATCTCCGGGAAGACGGAGAGGTGCTCAAGGACGTGGGTGTGAGCTGAGAAGGCAGACGCTGCTCCCTGCCACACGCCCTGTTTGGATTCCAAAATTAAAGAAGTGACCAGAGTGTAGGGAAAGTTCCCCATCCCACTGGCCCTGAGCCCAGATTCTGGTGTTGATGTCAAAACACTGCCTCTTGGAAAGGCCACAAAAGATGCAGAGCAGGTGTTCTAGGAACTTAGGGGAGCATCAGAGAACGAAGATGCACCTTGTTCCCAACGTGGACAATCGCGTTGTGCTTGTGGGACAATCCTACCTTCTTCCCCAGGGAGTTTTAAATCCACAGTCCCCATAAAAATGATAACTTTGAGGAGTCCTCGTGAATTTGATCATGCCACCCAGTTCGTCAGGTAAAACAGTTTTGATGGCTGACCTAAACCAGAAGAAAATATTGCACAGGGAGGCCTGAGGGCAAAGCAAGAGATCTGAGCGAAGGGGAATGGCTATTGTCGCTCACAAAAGAGGTGACTTGTCTGGTTTGTGTTAATTCAGTGTTTGTGGCAAATAATGCGCCCCTTTCAGGAAATCAGACCGCCACGTTAATCAAGAGGCTCTGTGAAGGCTTTGCTTCAGGAGTTTCGGAACCGTGCTTCTCTCCCACCCCGTAAATGTGGGCGACATTGCAAGTCATGCCCAATCACCGGTTGTCCCAGGAATTAACTTATAAACTCTAGGGGGTGCGCTCCTCCCAAAGTAAATGTTCGTTCCCAAGCAGTTCCGTGCCTCTGGGTTTCACGCAGTCACTGGCCCAGGAAGACACACCTTCCACTCTCCCCTCTCCCCTGGTGATTCCGCCAAACATGTTCCAAGATCACACTCTTTCATTTTTCCTCCAAGTATCTTTACTCCTTAATTTAAATTCTGTACATATTGTAAATACGTAGTTATTCATAAGAGAGAAACGTTTTTATATTACACTACAACCTGTAAACAGTGTGGGTTTTTCAATTTGTTAGGAGTGTTAGGAGGAATCCTAAAGAAAATTCTACATCACTCAAGGTCTGTATCTATTGCAGAGTCCCGAGAAGATAATTTCCTGAGGGCAGTGATTCCTCAACTTTAGTAAGATCATGTTCTTGAAATCCACACTACACCTGGGTTGTAGGAAAGACAGTTTTCTCTTCTAACGAAGATGTCGGTTGGTCAGTTACACGTGTAGGTTCTTCCAGGAGCATCATTCCTCAGACCTTCACGTCTTCCCAATATCCCACGCCTGGCTCTCTCCCCCATCCTGTCCTCTCTTTTGGCATTTTCTCCACCTTCATGGCAGAAGTCAGCCTCCGGCTCAGGCTTCTCCACCCCAGACGCTTGAACGTGTACTACACACGTAACCATAATCACAGGAGTACCTCAAAACCAACTGGTCCTTCTGACTTTGTAATCTATCCCCCTTTCTGATAAAGAGCTCGGTACCCAAACTGCACCATCCAAACGGGGCTATCACACATCCATCAATTGCGCTAGCTGATCTGTTCTGGTTGTGAGTCCATTTAAATTTTTAAAAATAAAATCTGAAGGTTTTTTTTAAAAGATTTTATTTATTTCTTGTTTATTTGCCTATTTATTTGAGAGTGAGCACAGTAGTGCGCATATGCATGAGGTAGAGGGGGGAGCCCAGGGAGTGGGAGAGAGAATCTCAAGCAGACTCTGAGCTGAGCGCGGAGCCCAAGCTGGGGCTTGATCTTATGACCCTGAGCTCACGAACCTCAGCCAAAATCAGGAATCAGACACCCAACTGAATGAACCACCCAGGCTCCTCTAAAAATCCAAAGTTTAATTGGAAAAATGTAAAGAAGTTGGAGGGCAACACACATTGTTTTTTGTTTTTTGTTTTTTAAGATTTCTTTATCTGTCAGAGAAAGAGAAAGAGCACAACCAGGAAGCAGCAGGCGGAGGGAGAAGCAGGGTCCGCACTGAGCAAGGACCCCAGTGTGGGACAGGAGGCTGGGATCATGACCTGAGCCAAAGGTAGAGGCTTAACTGACTGAGTCACCCAGGCATTCCTGCAATACACTCTTTAATTCATTTCTAACTTGACGTTTTGTCTGTGTGTGCATGTAGGGTGAGGGTCAGTCAAAAGACACCTGAAATAGCCCAGAAAAGAATCTCTATTGCGTCTGCGTGTGTGGATGTGCTGCGCGTGTTCTTAAGATGACACTGGGCCATCTTGATTTCTCTGGTGACATGGAGAAAATTATAAAATATCTCTGGTCATTTTAGCTGAGCCTTTTCATTTTTCCTACTGCCAAACAGCCTTGCAGATGACATACCATCACTGGTAGAGTTTTGCCCTTGTCTGGAATGTCTAAATGTTAAGGGTTCCAGGAAAGAACGTTTAACATTCTTAAATGAAGGGTAAGTCCACTACTGAGATTAGAATACTAAAAAAACTGAAAGCAGACAAAAACTAAGGTCATAAAAATTCAGCTATGAAAACCCAACTTCATCAATAACTTCTTTCTTGGTATTCTTTGGTATGGATACTAAATCACTTTGTTTTATTTTATTTTGCCATATGTTCATTCACCACTTCTAGGACATCTTTGATGCAACCTTTGGCTAATGTCGTGGCAATCACAGTTTTTAATAAAGTACGATTTTGTAACAGCCTGCATCACTAAATGTTATTATGTAAAATATTATGCAAAATATTGTAAAACAATGTTATTATGTAAAATTATTATGTAAAATGTAAAAAATATTTAAAATTTTAAAAGTTATGTAAAATAAAATATTATGGGGGTGCCTGGGTGGCTCATTGGGTTAAGCCTCTGCCTTCAGCTCAGGTCATGATCTCAGGGTCCTGGGATCAAGCCCTGCATCAGGCTCTCTGCTCGGTGGGGAGCCTGCTTCTCCCCCACCCCCCACTTGAGATCTCTGTCAAATAAATAAAGAAAATCTTTTTTAAAGTAATAATAAATAAAATATTACATAAATAGTAAACATCTGATCTTGGATTCAATCTTCCTTTCAAAATATTCCATTAGTTTTGAATATATTTCATGTTTTGGTGTTAACGTAACTTATTTTAATGACTTTGTTGCTTGATTAGCCAACGCTTTTCTGCAAATACCCCCGAGTGCACTTCAATGAATGCACATCAATGAAGACTGGAAAGCCAAATTTAACCTATGAAAGACCACATTTCCACCTAAAACCAGCAGGCCCAATTTTGGTCTTCATTTTTTGCAATCATTTCTATTCTCATCATATTGAGATACTACTGCTTTTTGACCAAAAAAAAAAAAAAAAAAAGTCAAAAAGAATTTAGTTTAGTCTTCAATAAACTAGGTTGAAAAATAAATTACATAGGGGTGCCTGGATGTCTCAGTCAGTTAAGCATCTAATTTCCACTCAGGTCATGATCCTGGGGTCCTGAGATCCAGCCCTGAGTTAGGCTCCCTGCTGAGTGGGGAGCCTGCTTCTCCCTCTCTCTCTGGGGTCCCCCTGCTTGTGCTCTCTCCCTCCTTCTCTCTCTCAAGCAAAATAAATAAAATCCTTAATAAATACATTCTTTAATAAATAAATGATATAATTTTTTGAATTTTCTTTTTTTATTTTTTTATTTTTTTTTAAAGATTTTATTTATTTATTTGTCAGAGAGAGAGCGAGCACAGGCAGACAGAGTGGAAGGCAGAGTCAGAGGGAGAAGCAGGCTCCCTGTGGAGCAAGGATCCCTTACTCGATCCCAGGACGCTGGGATCATGACCTGAGCTGAAGGCAGCTGCTTAACCAACTGAGCCACCCAGGCGTCCCTGAGTTTTCTTTTTTTAAATCTAAATTCAGGGCGCCTGGGTGGCTCAGCAGGTTAAAGCCTCTGTCTTCAGCTCCGTCACGATCCCAGGATCCTGGGATGGAGCCCCACATTGGGCTCTCTGCTCAGCAGGAAGCCTGCTCCCTCCCCCATCCTGCCTGCTTGTCTGTCTGGCAAATAAATAAATAAAATCTTTAAAAAAAATAAAATCTAAATTCAATTAACATATAATGTATGATCAGTCTCAGAGGTAGAGTTCTGTGATTCATCAGTTGCATGTAACACCCGGTGCTCATTACATAAAGTGCCCTCCCTAATGTCCATCACCCGGTTACCCTGTCCCAACACCCACCTCCCCTCCAGCAGCCTCAGTTTGTTTCCTGAGATTACAAGTCTCTTTCTGTTTGTCTCCCTCTGTGGTTTTGTCTTGTTTTATTTTTTCCTCTCTTCCCCTATGATCCTCTGTTTTGTTTCTTAAATTCCATGTATGAGTGAAACCGTACAATAATTGTCTTTCTCTGATGGACTTATTTCGCTCAGCATAACACCCTCTAGTTCCATCCACATCGTTGCAGTTGGCAAGATTTCATTTTCTGATGGCTGCCTAGTATTCCATTGTGTATACATACCACATCGTCTTGATCCATTCATCTGTTGATGGACATCTAGGTTCTTTCCATAGTTTGGCTATTGTGGACATTGCTGCTATAAACATTCGGGTGCACGTGCCCCTTTGGATCACTACGTTTGTATCTTTAGGGTAAATACCCAGTAGTGCAATTGCTGGGTCATAGGGTAGCTCTATTTTCAACTTCTTGAAGAACCTCCGTGCTGTTTTCCAGAGCGGCTGCACCAGCTTGCATTCCCACCAGCAGTGTAGGAAGGTTCCCCTTTCTCCGCATCCTCGCCAGCATCTGTCGTTTCCTGACTTGTTAATTTTAGCCATTCTGAAAGGTGTGAGGTGGTATCTCATTCTGGTTTTGCTCTGGTTTTTCTGGTTTTGCTTTGTATTTCCCTGATGCCGAGTGATATGGAGCACTTTTTCATGTGTCTGTTGGCCATCTGGATGCCCCGCCATCCCTGTCCTGCCCTTCTTCAGTCTCTCAAACCAGCTCAGACAAACCTTTCTCACTTTCCTCTCTCCCTATCAGTTTACTCACTTTCCCCTGCTCTTATCAAAGCTAGATCCATGCCCTCCGTGGACTGCCTCTGCCCCGGACCCATTTCAACGCCACGGGCCCCATCATTACCAGCGAGGCCCATCTTCCGAGGAAGATCAGAGTGAAGGAAACGGAACAGGGAGCTCTGGCTCGTGCAGGGTCTCCTGAACCCGAGGCCACAGGCACGGCAGCGTTAGATCATGCGTGAAGACACTCGTCCACTGGCGATATACGGAGGCCACGAAAGGAAAAGAGCAGGGGGAGGAAGAAACAGGAAGAGTCTCAGTCCATCGTCTCTGAAACCGGTTTGCTCTTGCAACTGCACCGGCTCAGTGCCACAGCTGTGGCCGAGAAGCAAACCGGCCTGGTGTCGATCCCGCCCCACCGCCCACCCCCACCCCCATCCAGTCACCAGACAGAGTGAGTCATGCACGGGCTCTTCCTGAGCAAGGTGACCGGGTGCCCCACAGGAGAGAACTAATCACTCTTTCTATCGACTTGGTGCTTCCCAGGTTGAGAAACGGGCAGGTGGAAGTCGGGGCTTAGTGAACCCACACCGTCCCGGCGCCACAAAAGGTCCCCCAGTCTCACCCGATGAGGGAAAGGTACTCAGCTCTCGTCATAAAGAACTGCCATCCCTCCACGACAGGCCACATCCTCCCCACCAGCTCCTGCAGGGATTTCATGGCTTCAAGTCGTCCCTGGCACCCCGTCGGATGCCGGCTCCCCGGCTGCATGAAACTGTGCTGTCACACAGCAGCTCCGATCACAGAGAGCACTAGAGGACACACGTAAAGGCTTTGGAGTCCAGCGAAGGTTAGCAGGGCCACCAACCAAGAGCATGATGTTCCCGAGGCCATCAGCTCCACAGCAGGACTGAGGCCCATTTCCTCCCTCTGATTCCTGCACCCCTGAGTCCTGATGACAGAGTTACAGCGCCATAAACCGGTCCCTGGTTCAGAGCAGTTCCCACCTCTCCGATGTCTTACCCTCGCTCGCGGGGAGGCTGTCTGTGCACTGGTACCACACCCCGTGTTTGAAAGGTTGTTCCCACGTTCAGTCCGGCCAGTTGCTCGCTTCAGAGTGATGGCAACACGGCAAGACCAGCAAACTCCGGAATATTAGCGCACTGCCACACTTCCTTTGCTGTAAAATGGTTTTATTATCTCAGAAGCAATGCTGTGGGATGCCGTGGAACAGAAAACATTCCGTAAACTCGTGGGTGGTGGTTTTGAGGGAGCATTGCAAGGGGTAGAGGCAAATTGATACCAGGGTAAGTATCTATTTGGGTGAAAATACACACGGTCTGACCCTCTGATATGGTCGTGGCCAAACGTCGTGAATCTGACGCGGGGGTGTCGCCAGCTCCCCGTGGAATGACGGCATATGCAGACTTGGGGTTTGCGACAGTTGTACGGAATGCTGGACAGAATGTTGTCGTGGGCTCCAGAAATCTGTCGTCTCGCATCTCACAACAGCATGTACAAGCTTTTAGAGAATGTGTACACGTGTTCAGAATGTGTTTCCCCCACAGCTCTGGTGCTTTCCGACTTGGGACTCGGTCTTCCCAGCCTGAGAATCTGGCGAGGTGGCCAGTTCCAATTCTGGACCATCCTTGAGGATGGCCGTGTCGCGTTGTTGACTGGAGACCTTCCACAGAGACAGCTGCTCGGATTTCCTATTTCTGCCCTGTGACAAGTGCTGCTCTGCATGGCCCGCGTTACGGCTCGGATTAGGCAAGACCGCGCCACGCCTGGAAGCCCAGCGCTCACTGTAACTTGGCGACTTGTGCTCTCCCACAGCCAGCAACAAGCCAGAAACTAGTTTTTAAAGAGCATAATAATCTGCAGAGGACGCCATAGTTCGCCCCCAAATCCCAAGGGTCTGTCCTGTGATTCACTTGCAGAAGAATGCTAGAACTCCAAATGCTTCTTGGCCCTGCTGACCAAAGACAAGCCCTGTGTGACGCCTGTGTGGCTCTGCTACCACGACTGCCGGAGCAAAACACCAGACATTCCATGGCTTAACCAACAGAAGTCATTTTCTCACAGTTCTACAGGCTCCAAGTCCAAGATCAGGATGTCAGCAGGTCTGGTCTCTGCAGGCGTCTCTCCTTGAGGCAGCCTTGCTGTGCCGTCACGTCTCTCCTCGGTCTGCACGTTGTCTGTGCTCTTGCCTCCCTTCCTACAGGCATGACGTCCTTGCAGAAGTCACCCTGGATTAGGGCCCACCCATATGACCTCATTTGTACCTTAATCATCTCTTTAAAGGTCCCATCTCTAAATACAGTCCCAGGCTGAGATCCTGTGGGTTGGGACCTCAATATACAATTTTGGAGAGACAGAATTCAGCCCCAAACAGTGCCCAGTTTCTAGCTGTGTAAAGAGCGAACTATGTTTTACAGCAAAAGCTGTGCCTGAAGCAGCAGCGACCCACCGATTTGTCCCAGCGATGGAACTGTCACTGGGACGGCAGCCGGAACCAAAATCACCGCTTCCCTAAATTCACAATGACTCTCTGCCACGCTCCGTGACGCTCTGTCTTCTGCACAGACCGGCAGGCAAGCTGAGTGGACATGTGGTAAGAACCACGTCCCTGTCCAGCTTTCATGTCCTTGCTGATGGCACTTGTCTTGAGAATTCTTCCAGAACCGCAATGTCCTTTGTGTCTATTATTTTGGCACCTAGAGGACTCATGGATTCCAGCTGGCCTTTCCCCACTTCGTACCTCGCGTGCAGGAATCCAGTCCAGGCCTCCTTGAATGAAGAGGAGCCTGGCTCCATGTGAGAAGGGAACTTGGTACACAATGAAAAACGTATACGGCGAACACTTCTGCTCCAGCCTTCCCCAAAGAAAGTCCACTCACCGAGGCAACTGCTGGAGACAGAATGTGTGGAGACTACTGAACACGACTCTGAGCTGACATTAATCCTGGAACACAGGATGCCACTGTGGTCTCCCGGTCGGAGAGGTGGTTTATACACGTCGTGTGACGGATAGATTCAGGCTTACCTTACTGCACATCTATTTGAATCCCTGAATCTGCCCCATAGGTACTTCCCAGGACCCAGGACCCCCGGTTGGAATAGATACACCCAGCCCCTCCCGCATCCCATCACCACAACGGGGGGAGTCATTTTTACCATAGCACCTACATCGGCCACTCCTGCACAGCAGAGCATGGCCACTGCAGGGACTTTTCGGGAAGAGGCTGTTCTCTCCTCACCAACACAACGACTCCAAGAAGATAGTCCGCTGGAGCAGGAGTTTCAGCGAACTTTTTCAGTAAATGGCCAAAAAGTAAATATTTTAGAATTTGCAGGTCACATGGCAAAATCAAGGATATAGGTACTTCTATGAAACAGAGAAACAATTTCCACTTTTAAAAATGAAATTAAAGTATAAATACTTGAGTCCAGTTATTATTACGACTAATAATTAGAAGAATGGAAATATCTTTGGGGATAACATTTGCTCAGTTGGGGTTCAAAGTTACTGTTCCCCCTCATCAAAATTTCTCAGCATTTTTGGAGATAAGGAAAGACAAAGGAACAAAAAGACGAGAAAAACGACGAACCTCAAGAAGTCTTTCCTTTGGTTTCCTTTGCTGTCCGAGCGGTGCGTGGGTCCGCTCACAGGATGCGGAGGAGAGAAAGGCTGCGGGGCTGGACCTCACCGCCGCGCCCCCCGCCCCCCCCCACCTGCCACCCCCGGCGCCGGGAACTGGACCGACCTGCGCCCCCGGGGCCTCCGAGCCTGTCCGGGTCGGCACACATACCGCCCAGCGGGACGGTCACACTTAGGGCATCCAGAACCCCGAGCGAAGGCTGAACCCGGTCCGCGGAGTGCAGGGGTGGGGGAGAGGCAGGGAGAGGGCGTGCGGGGGCGGCCGGAATAGCTCAGTTGGGAGAGCGTCAGACTGAAGATCTGAAGGTCCCTGGTTCGATCCTGGGTGCCGGCCGGCGGGCGTTTTGGCAGCTGCCCGGGTGGTCGCGCCCAGCACTGTAAACGAAGGGACATGCCTGCGGGCCAACAAGACTTAATAGATGCACATTTCATAAATTCCGCCTCTCACAATAGGCTCTGTTTTTACACAGTTTTACACACGGTTTTTACAGTTTTGGAGTAGTCACTGTCGCTGGCTTGGGCCGCAACTGTCGCCGGCTTGGGCCGCACTCACACCCGGCGCACGTTGCCCCGCTGCTTGCGGGCTGCAGCCCCGCGCTGCTCGGACACGGCCTGTGGCGCTCCCTTCGCACCAGCTCGCGCGCGCCACCTGCCGCGGCGACAGCGACGGGTCCCCAACGTCATCAGGGTCCGGTGCGTGTCCGCCCGGAGCGTCTGCTGCTTTCCTTCCCCCCGGGGCTTCCACGACACGAGGGAGGAACAAAAGTGGGCAGCCACCGCCAGTCCCTCCCTCGGTCAGGGGCCGTGCAGTCAGCGCTGTAGGATGGCTGCGTCCATGGACTTTGTCACCGGCCCCGGGCTCCCGGGAGCCGCAATCACCCAGGGCCAAAACGCCCGCCTGCCGGCACCCGGGATCGAACCAGGGACCTTCAGATCTTCAGCTCTCCCAACTGAGCTATTCCGGCCGCCCCCGCACGCCCTCTCCCTGCCTCTCCCCCACCCCTGCACTCCGCGGACCGGGTTCAGCCTTCGCTCGGGGTTCTGGATGCCCTAAGTGTGACCGTCCCGCTGGGCGGTATGTGTGCCAACCCGGACAGGCTCGGAGGCCCGGTGGGCGCAGGTCGGTCCAGTTCCCCGCGCCGGGGGTGGCAGGTGGAGGAGGGGGGCGGGGGCGCGGCGGTGAGGTCCAGCCCCGCAGCCTTTCTCTCCTCCGCGGACCCACGCACCGCTCGGAGAACAAAGGAAACCCAAGGAAAGACTTCTTGAGGTTCATTTTTCTCGTCTTTTCGTCTCATTATCTCCCAAAATGCCGAGAAACGGAATCCAAGGACGGCGCCCATTCGCCGCAGGAAAACGATCTACATGAACACGGCCAGGCGAGTCACTCGTCACCCAAGCCCCCGGAGAGCAGCTGCCCCCGGAGTGAGAACAGACAAGGTGGCAGCGCCGGTAGCAGCCGAACTTCGCGGGAGAGGAGGCGGCAGGAGCAGGACACGCGCCCGCCACTCCCCGCCTGCGGTCTCATCTGGTAGACGGCCCCGCGCAACGGCCGAGGATGACGGGGAGGGTCTCCTCTGGGTTTTTCAACACCAGGGGGTAGACGCCCCGCTGCCGGGCTCCAACCACCCTGCGGGGCCGAAAGAAGACCGTGGTACTGCCCCCCCGCCCGTCTCCGTTTAGCTCCGGGTGGTCTGGGGCCCTGGGTCCGGGGCAACTCGCGTCCTCGCAGCCCCGCCGAGCGCTGGTGGCGGCGGCTCGGACCCCGGGAGCAGAGGAGGAGCCCCGCGCCACGACGCAGGACGCCGGGAGGCGCAGGACCTGGTCCGCAGGGGCGCCGCGGGGCCTGGGGACTCGCCGCCCACCTCTGGCCTCCCTCTGCGCGCGCTTCCTGGGGGCCGCATCGAGAATCCGAGCCCACTGCCACGAGGTTGTGCAGCGCAAGGCGAGAAGACCACTGGGCGGGTGTGCGGGCCACGGTTGCTCTCGTCCGGGTTGCTCTGGACAGAAGGCCAAGAAGGGGCGGGTCGGCTCAGAAACAGCTGCGCGGCAAAATCCACCTCGGATGCGGGAATCCCAGCATCCTTCCGACGTGGCTCCGTGGCTTAGCTGGTTAAAGCGCCTGTCTAGTAAACAGGAGATCCTGGGTTCGAATCCCAGTGGGGCCTGGGCAGCTACGGGTGCGTACTTCTTGCTAATCAAAGAGGCGTTTTGCCGGTTTTCTTAAAACTTGGACTTGTTGGTTCCATTTCGACCTCAACCGTCACCCCTCCAGCCCCGACTTTGGACGTAACAGGTAGTATCCCAACATCTTGCACGCAAAATGGCACTGATTCTGGTATAGCCGCACAAAGCAAGACTGCCGCGAAAGCGGGGAGCAGTAAGGGGACACTAGCATGCTACTCTGTTTTCTTGATGCGTCTTTTTGTAAACACGAACCACGAGTTCCCTTGGGATTTTCCCGGCAATGTTATCTCCGGTATTCCAACCCCGAGTTCAGAGGGGAACTGCGGACATGACTTTAACAAGATACTTGCCAGTGCTCAGATCATAACTCAGCTGCGGGTGTGTGCAGACCCTGGGGTGGCCATGGGGTAGATATACTGAATCCAAGAGATGTATATGTTGATGGCTGGTGATCTGCACCGGTTACATCGGGCACACAGTGCCAAAGGAAAATGGAAGGTCCCTCATTCTAAACAGCACAGAAGTCTGTGGCCCACCGTCCGCTTGGCCCTGCGCGGGTCTTGGCCACCCGCTGCACCCTGCATCAGACTTGGCCTTCCCTCCGCGGGTGTAAAATCGGGGCTGACCCCCACGGAGCACTAACGGAAATCCAGAATCTGCTGCGATGGGCCAAGGCCTCACTTAGATTCTTGTGCAGTAAGAATCTGAGGTATAATGTGGTGGCTCTTGGGGGCACATGTAAACAGGTTTGTGGCTTTCACTGCGACATCGACTCTCCTCTCCCTGTGACCCAGCAAACGAACGAATGAATGGATGTATGAATTTATTTTTAAAGGAGAGGGAAAGTGCCCTTAAAAGTGGTAATAAAATATAAAGTTTTTTCCCCTTTCTTGGTCTCTCTCGATCTATTAGTTATTTTTCACTTGCTGATTTAATGTCATTCTCATTAAGTGGACTCCACTTGTAAATTATCAGCAGGAATGTTACTGTTCACCTTCATTTCACACCTCAAGATTCACGGGGCCAGGCGACCGCTGTCTGGAGAAGGAAAAGCAGCGAAAGCCGGAGGCGCATACTGCCCATCCTTTCCTTTGTCCAGATGCCTGTTCGGCTGTCCCCTTGAACAGCGATTACAAAACACAGATTCAAGGTGTAATTATTGTCGAGTTTCAAGATGGCAAAAATAGGTCTGGGGGTGGCAGGCTGGCTGTCTCTGAGGGGGACAAAAAGCTACACGGCCTGCCGAAACCCGGGATCGAACCAGGGACCTTTAGATCTTCAGTCTAACGCTCTCCCAACTGAGCTATTTCGGCTGCTTGGAAGCACTCCTTTCTGATATTTGTTTTTCAATACGTGGGATTGTTTTCATCTTCGATTTTAGGGGATTCCAGATTCTTTAAACGCTGCTGTTGAAACGACCAGTACGTCATCCACTCAGAAACTGGGGGGCATCTATTATCATATCTTCCACCCATAGCGCTTGGACCCAGTTCCTGGCTGCGGGGGATGGTAGGTGGAGGAGTAAGACACAAGAGAGGTAACAGGGTTCCAAAACATAAAGCCTTTCCTCTCTTCCTCATCCTGCCAGTTAACCCAGATACATCTCAGAAAATTAAGGAAACCAAAGAAAAAATTTCACGGGGTCCCATGCACAGGAGAAAATCTTTGTGATCTTGGGTCATACAAATACTTTGTAGATATGACAACGAACACATAAAATTATATAAATTTAATCTCATCAAAAAATGTTAAATCCTGCTCTGTGCAAAGCATGTTTAAAAGAACAGAAAGGCAAGTCATAGACAGGGAGACAACCTTTGCAAACCATATATCTGATAGAGGATTTACAGCTAGAATATATAAAGGGCTCTTAATTGTCAACAATAAGAAAACCTGATTTAAGATACCCAAATAGGGATGCCTGAGTGGCTCAGTCAGTTAGGCTGCTGCCTTTGGCCCAGGTCATGATCCCAGAGTCCTGGGGTTGAGTCCCATATTGGGATTCCTGCTCTTTCTCTGCTTCTTTCTCTGCCCCTGCCTGTTTGTGTGCTCTCTCTCTCTGACGAATAAACGAATAAAATTTTTTATAATAAAATAAAATATCAGAATATTTAAGCAGAGGATGTCAATGAAGATAAAAGGATGGCAAAGAAACAAAAGACGCACATCAGTCATTAAGGAAATACAAATTAAGCCCATAATGATAGACCATTGCAGTTATAAGAGTTGTTAAAATTTTAAAAACGCCAGCCATACCAAATGTTGGCAAGAATGCAGAGGAAATGAAACTCTCATACATCATCAGCAGAAATGAAGAGGACGACTTTGAAAGAGTTTGACAGTTTCTTAAAAAGTTGTAGGTGTACCAACCCCATGATCCAGCCGTGCAAATTCTAACTATGTATCCAATGGAAAAGAAGTAAAACTGTTACGTGCATACAAATTCTTGTATACAAATATTCACATCAGTTTTTTTTGTAATCACCAATAACTGGAACAACCCAAAGGCTTACCATAAGTGGGTGAACGGATAAACCAGTTGTGGTCTGTCCATGCCACGGAGTACTACTCAGCACAAAATGGAATGAACCACTGATACATTAAACATGGGTGATCTCAAGACAATTATAATGAGTGAAAGAAGTAAAACCAAAAAAAGTAAATATGATATGGTTCTATTTGTATAAAACGTCAGAAAATGCAAACTAAACTACAGGGACAGGGAATTAGGTCAGTGGTTGCTTGGGAATGGAGAGGCAGGGAGAGGGAAGGAAATTGAACTTAAACATTTTCTTCCTCTCTACTTCTCTCCCTCCCCCTTCCTTTTTCTTTTCTAGATGTGCCAGCCATCTTCAGGGTGAAGACTATTTCTCAAGATACGGAATGAGGGACACAACACAGTTGGAAATAAGCAATAGTCATTTTCATTCTGCACATAGGCTGTCAAAGTGCTTCCTTGGTTTTCTGGAGAAGATATCCTGGTGTTGAAGAGGGCTGGTGAGCAAGGCAAGGTTCAGTGTAGAAAGTGAAGGAAGAGAGTAATCACAGACCAATGACACTTGAAGAGGTGGGTACAGACAAGACGGTCAATGCAGATTAGGTAGAGTGATCTGTGGAGGAGAAAGACACCACAGAGAAAAGGAATGAACACAAGTGAAACTCCCAACCTGAGACTCTCCGGAGAATAGTAGTCAAAAACAAAACAAGACAAAATACAGGCATTAGGATAGTAAGAAGCTCTTAGAGAAGACTGACCCCAGCTGGGAAGAACCTGCAAGCTGGAATGGTATCAATTTGAATTTAGAATTTACTATACTTGAGTCTAGAAAAAAAAAAATTCCATTTAGAAATTGTAGAACTAGTACCATTAAGAGAATAAATGTTCTCTCTTTTTCTCTCTCTCTCTCTCTCTCTCTCTCACACACACACAACACACAGCCTTGCCAAAGAATACAAAAGAGAGTCATATTTCTTAATATATCACAGAAGAAGCAGCCTTTACCTGGGGGTGTAGCTCAGTGGTAGAGCGCATGCTTTGCATGCATGAGGCCCTGGGTTCGATGCCCAGCACCTCCAAAGGCACTTTCTTTTTCCTATCACCAATGTGCTCCACATCCGTACAGTCCTTCTGGGATGCCATATCTTCTTTTCCGTTTTTGTTTTTTGCTAATTCTTTGTTCAAAAGTGATTGGTGTGACATCAGAAGGAAGAAAGGAGAAGGAAAGGCTTATTCGACATCTGAAAATGCAACCAGCCGTGTCACCCGGACCACCAGTTTACAATAGGACTTAAGGAAGAGCCACAGTAAGAGGGAGAGAGAGGGAGAGAGGAGGGATGCGTGGAGGAGAGAAGGGGAGGGAAGAGGAGGAAGAGGGGAGAGAGAGAGGGAGACCAGAGCGATTTCTTTAAGCTAATCCTAAAGACAAGGGCATGAGAAAAATCAGGTGATGTGAGAGTCCACTTGTGTCTGGAAAGCACTTTGGACTGCAAGCTGAATGCCTCGGACAAATGACTCTCCGGATCCTTTATTACATACCAGAAACAGAACACATGAATTCAAACATGGACTTTTGTTTTTCCCGTAAGAACCTGAAAAATGACAAAGTAAGGAAAATCCCATCATCGGTCTGCTTTAATTTTGGAGACAAATTAATGTTCGTCCCCCACAGTAGAGAACGCTTCACTTGCAGATAAATCCACAGAATGGACAGGTCTTGGCTTCTGAAAGTCAGCCAGCTCCTGTTCCCTTCCATTCACTGTCCCTGAAAATGTTGAGAACAGCTGTTCTGCACTCCCAGTGTGCTGGAGGCAGGAGACCCTCCCTATGGACAGTATTTCTGCTCAAAGGCGGTCCTCTGGGGACGAGAGGAACCGATGTGGTTTCCTCGAACAGATGCTGTAAGTGCAGTTTCTGCTTTGGTTTCTCTTGAAATAGCCCCTCTTCCGAAGGCGCTCTGTGGGGAGTCTGACTGCAGAGAGATCCCCAGGCTAGGAGAAAGCCCGAGCTAGAACGGGGATCAGCAAAGGGACCGGGAAGCCACACAGGGTAGCTCCGATACCCTGCACGGAGGTTCTTCTGACCTTCTGACCTTCGAGTCCAGTCCTGCTACCAGCTCTGTGAAGGGCAGTGAGCAGCCCCAACTCCAAAGGGCAGGGGAGGCCCAGCCAAACTTTCTGCCCCTGGGAATTATGAGCAAATGTAATTGATGGTTATTTAAAGTCACTCGGTTTTGAGAAGTTTGGTACGTGGCATTCTATAACTAAATAGTCATAGATTGGCAACGAGGGGCAAAGCAGAGATGATCACCTCATCTGGAAGCTGATGGTATGAAACGGGACTTTGGTGTTCCAAGGGAAATTTAAGACCACAACAAGGAATATAAATCTTTTTTTTAAGTGAGATCAGTCTAGAAGCACTCTCATTTTTATTAATTTTTTGAAGATTTTATTTATTTGTCACAAAGAGAGAGAGCACAGGCAGGCAGAGGTAGAAGCAGGCTCCCTGCAGAGCAAGGAGCCCCATGTGGGACTCAATTCCACCATGCTGGGACCATGACCTGAACCGAAGGCCCCCACTTAACCAACTGAGCCACCAAGGCACTCGCTCTCTCTCTCTTTTTTTAATAAAGAACCATTTATTTAAGGCACTCTCATTCAAAAAACAATCAATAAGTTCCTTACCTACCAGTTTTGATGGAGAACTTTAAGCCCTTGCTCCAGGCACTTCTGACATGCCCTCTCCTCCCAGGCACGTGCATGTCGGAAATTCAGGTTCAGAAATATCTGCAGGGTTCCAGACTCCGACTGTAATGGCCTCCGCAGACGTCCTCGGGGGGCTATGGTGCAGACACGTAAGTTATGTCCTGTCCAAACCCAAACTATACATTTCCCCCTTATTGCTTCACCTAGGCTCCCAAAGCAAAAACAAATCAACCGACCAGTAAGGCCGTCAGCCGAGCAGAACTCTGACCCTTCCTCCCTATCTACTATTCTTTGCAAAAGTCATCACCGTCGGTGCAATCCAACCTGCGGGTCTTCCTAAGTACTAAGTGTCAGACTCCAAGGAGAGCCCAAACCCCGTGTCAGTCTACCTTGTTCCTCAAATTTCTCCCGTGCCCTTTCACTGTTAAATTCAGCGTCTTAGGGATCTAGTAGATCCCTGAAAGAGCCTCCGAAGCCGGCTGCTTAGACTAGGACAGAGAGAGACAATCGGGGCACTGTGCACAGGTAAGGCTCTCTCCTGCGGCAGCCCGGGCTCGCCTCCCCCAGTCCCGCTTCCCAGGGGCCAGCGGAGCCCGCAGCAGGCGGCGGGGTGTGCGGGAGCACACACTAACGCGCTCTGGGGAGAGCTCCCGGCGGCTTCCATGGAGGCGCTGGAAATACGGGACAGGAAAAAGGAAACCATGAGTCAACAGGCCTTGAACTGATGAAACTCAAACCTCACATGAAGAGGCTCAGACTCCACGACCGACCTGTCCCACCTGACTACGGAAGGGCTTCCCGAAACCTAGTCGCGCTGGACACGTTTGGTTTCTCCAGCAGAAACAGGACGCGAGCCACACACACGACTTCAAATTTATGGAGGATCCCCTGGGCCCCCCGAGCAGGCGGGGGTGTAGCTCAGTGGTAGAGCGCGTGCTTCGCATGTACGAGGCCCCGGGTTCGACCCCCGGCTCCTCCATCCGAGCTTTTTGCGTGCGGGTTGCCGCGTTCCTTTCAATATTGTGTCATTTCTACTCCGTGGGAGCTGGGGCCCCCCAAGACGCGGACATTCACGGAAGAGGTGAGAAAAGCAAGACGGCGGCACTCCTCGGCCTCCCCGCCGCCCCAAACACCAAGCTGCAGCCGCACCCACAGACCGCGCACTTTCCGTCTCGCTCGGCGGAATCCCCCAACAGAAAAGAGGGGAAAAAAGTCTCCTAGGTGGTGCGGGGACTGCGCGGTCCAAGGCGGGACTCCCCCGCACCTCCCCACCCCTGCCCTGGGGAGCGCGCCGGGAGCCCGGCCTCCGCGGGGCGGGGAGCGGGGCGCGGCCCTCGAGCGTGCGGCGACCGTGACCCAGCCTCACGCGCGTCGGGAGCATCCTCTGGGAGCCGGAGACCGCTGGCTGCCTCGCACGAGCGAGCGCGCCCCGACCGCAAAGGAGAGACCCTGGAATCCGGAGCACGGTTCCGCGGACTCCCTACTAAACTGATGTTCACAAGAAGTTGACACAAAACGTTCACGGAGCACCGCGCTGAAGCCCCGTCTCAGAAAACGGCAGACGACGGTTTTAGATTCCTTACCTTCCACGCGTCCTCGTGAACTCTTTGTTCCCAGATCTTTAACTGAATTAACACCTCGTGCAGCACCACAGCGAATGTCCTGGAGGAAGATGCGGCCAAAGCTGTTTGGGTGGGAATAAGGGCAAATGTATAAGTTGCTTGTATTTAAACAAGCAAGTAAACATCACTTGTTAAAGAGACGGCGGCACCAACTCCGGAATATGGACTATCAGCGATCTCCGCACGTCGTATGTTGGGTGAATGCGCCAGAATCGTCCATTTTCCTTTGCAAAGCCTTTACATGCTACCTTCTGTATTAGAAAGGGATGCTTTAAAATGCGAAGTCCAAATTTAAAAGATGACATCTAAATTCCCTCCTGTGGAGAAGCTAAAAAGCACGTTCCTCCTAGTTCCTCTGAGATCAGGAGAGGGAGCAGGGATCCATCACAAGCTCCATCTCCTTGAGGACTCAAGCCCCAGACAGCCCGTTCGCCAGCGGGCCATCTCCGGCTACCCACATCCAGGTGTGTTGTAGTCACGCTGCTGCCTAAATTACTTCAGCGCAAAAGCTAAGGGAATGAGCTTTCCTTCTCTCTGATTCTCACTCTCTTGCCTCCTGACTGGGACACAGAGTCATCAGCAGTGGGAAACAGTTTGGACCCCCCTCTTCCATTTTGGCAAGCACCCATTCTCCAGCGTGATCTCCCCCCTGGCTCTTTGCGGCCTCGGGGTATGTCACATGGAGCCCTGAAGAATCTCTCAGAGACTCTCCCAAGCAGCTGTTAAAAGCAATGAGAGATAGGAGGTCTCCATAAAGCAATGGAACTCTGGCCACATAACTGGCTAGGGCACCCACAAGTGGGATACGTTTCTCCAGGGGAAGGGAGTAGCTGAGCCCTAGACCCTCAGAGCCTCAACCACGGGTATGCATGGCCCACCGTGACTCAGGGGGCTGCAGGCTGGGGCTCTGAATGTGTCGCTCCTTCTAGAACTAGTGGTGCGGTATCACGGGTTTCCTACATCATTCCACGGGGGTCTCTGCTCCTCCAGCCCTTCTGGCTGTCGTCTCCAGCAGGAAATGCTAGAAGAAGGGCCTGAAAAAACAGAACCAGAAAGGTTGCCTCTGGGAAGTTAGATCCAGATGGGAAAAGGAAACATCCCAAATAAAAAACAGTAATTGTGTGTCGTCAGTGGTTGCTATAGCAGAGTCTGGAGCCCAGCAGAGTCTGGAGCCCAGCAGCATGCTCCGAAACCGGGCAGTGGTTTCGCCTGGAGGACTCTACCTTCTGTCTCCAGGACCCACAAAGAAGTACAGGGCGGCCTTCTGGAGGCAGAGCAAGAAGCGGTTCCCAGAAGCACTTTCCATTCATAACAACCTCCGCACCCCAACCCCGGCTGGCAGGCGCGCCTCCAAGCTCAGC
Source organism: Mustela lutreola (assembly GCF_030435805.1). Lineage (NCBI taxonomy): Eukaryota > Metazoa > Chordata > Mammalia > Carnivora > Mustelidae > Mustela > Mustela lutreola. The sequence goes on from NC_081295.1 coordinate 157,914,552, forward strand.
CATCACCGGGGCGCAAAGAATAGAGCTTCCCTCATGTTGGCAAAATTGGTAGTGACCAAATATGAGAGTGTGTGTGTGTGGGGGGGTAACCATAAACGATTGTATTGTCTCAGTTTCCACTCGGATACTTTTCTCCCGGTGCGAAACCTGTACCCTCCCGACTACCCCAGTAAGTTCTCGATCACCTACCTCTCCGGGTCCCCAGTCGTCTCCCTCCTCTCCCTCGCCGGGCGAGGCTCAGTTGGCGTCGGGAGGGAGAGGAGGGGAGTGGAGGGGGCGACACAGGGGTGGTGAAGAAGGGAGCAGAAGAGGAGGAGCCGGCGGGAGCCGCGAGGAAGGCGCGCGGGGCCCCCGCGGATCCTCACCCGCGCGGAAACTTCCCGCAATTCGGGCGGGCGTTTCTCTGGCTCCGGTTCCACCGGGGGGTTAGGAGACCAGAAGGTTCTCCTCCTACGGAAAGGGGGCTTCAAAGCGTTCGTCCCACGGGAAGGCGCAGCGCCCCCGCGCTCCTGGGGACTGCTGAAACCTGCGGGGCTGGGCTCTGAGGGCCGCCCGCTGCTCCGGCTCCTCTGGAAATCTGAATTTGGACAAGGGGCCTTGGAAGCCTCCGAGTGGCACGGCGAGCGCTTGGGCGGGACGCTGACACCTCTTCCCAGGAAGCAGCCGGGACCGCAGCGCTCCGGCCGGGTGAGTGCGCGGGGACGGAGACGGGGTGCAGGGGCGAGTGCGGGCGGGACGAGGTCTCCGGAGCAGCAGGCAGGGCACCGACCCGGGCGCAGCCAAGGGACAGGGGTGGAGGATCTAAAGGAATTTTCCCGAGGGCCTCCTCCCGCCGCCCCCTTCGCCTGGTCCTTCCCCACTTCTCCGTAGAAGGCGCCACGAAGCAGAACCGGCGGTCCCCGGACGGTGCGCGTCAGGGGAGCGAGCTCTTTCTGGCTTCGCTGTGCGGGGCAGCGGGTGGGGAGATCCGAGGCGCGGCAGGGCCACCGTGTTAAGTGGTTCAGCGCCAGACCGCCAGCAACTTAAAGGAAAAGCGCAAGGCCGGACCGCACCCTCTTCACCCGCACCGGGGGCGAGGCCGCGTGGCGGTGGAGGTGCCGGGGATCGAACCCGGGGCCTCGTGCATGCTAAGCACGCGCATCTCCCACTGAGCTACACCCCCGCGGACAGGGGCGCCCGGGACGTGCCGCCCGGAATTTATCGAGAGCCGCGTCCGGGGCCGTCGTGCTAGCCCCAACCCCGAAGTCTGCGCCCACCGGATCTCCCAGGGGCGCCGGGAGAGGCGGGAGTGCGCCCCGCGCTCGGCTCTTCCCATCCCGGGCTGCCTTCCGCCCAGCTCCCGCCGCCAGGAGCGGGGAACCCGGTGTCGGTCCTCGGGTCCTCGCTTCTCAGAAACGCCCCGCTCCGCCCACGCAGCTGCTCGCACAGCCCAAGGTAGTGCGGGGCGCGGGGGGCGCCAAGACGCGCCCGCTGAGCGCCACGGAGCCGCGTGACGGGACGTACTTAACTCGCGGTCCGGGGCCCGAAACGAGCCGCACGCGCGTGTCCCGGAGGCCGCTCTGGCGCCCGGGGTGGGGGACGCGACCGCGGCCAGATCGGGCGGCCGCTCGGCTTCGGAGGACAGTAGCCGCGAGGCGGACGACGGCGACAAACGCAGACGCCCCCGTGGCTACAGCGCCTGTCTCAGACCGAGCTGCTCGCGCACCGGGGGAAGCACAGCGCCGCTGGGAGCAGTGTCCCCGGCACCGGCCCGCAGAGGTCATCAGGTCCCGAGGCGCAAAGTCGCCCCTTCCCACCTCCAGGCAAGACTGGGTGCAGCTGTGAACCTACATAGGAATTTTGGAGAAAATTCTAAGCCTTGCCGCAGGAGAGGAACCGGAGAGGAGAGGGCGGGGGGCCTGCGTCGGGAAAGGCAAGTCCCTGGAAAAAGAGGGAGCGAGGAGGGGCGAGCGGGGAGGGCTGGAGAAGGGACAGGGGCCGGGCGCCCGCGGGACACACGTGAAGCTGACGGAGGGGAGAAGAGACAGCGAGGGGCAAGGACAGGAGAGGAGGGATTTGGGGTCGGATCTCAGAGCCCAGGTAGGATGGGGACAGGACTGAAGGTAGAGAGTGGCCGCGCCCGCGTTCCTGCCGCACGGTCTCCAGGCCCTCGGAAGACCGGGTAAGGGCTTTGAAGGGTGCTTCCCACAGATGCCTCTGGTTCGGCGGAGGATGGTGTGACTCTGAGTGACTCCTGTCCCAGCCCGAGGCGGCTGAGCGCTTTCGGCTGGGCAGCTGCGGTCCAGCATCTGGAGCAGCCGCCGCCGCGTTGGCAGTTTGGGAAGGGCGGGGTGGTGTGTACCCCGGGTGGGAGCATCGCCCGGTTCAGATGCTTGGGCATTTCACTGACGGGACTGTTACCTGTTAGGGTTCAAAATGCAAGGGAAAGAATGAGGGGGCGAGGTGAAGCATGACAAAGGTCTTTGGTGTGAAGTCCCACCGAAACCCTGGTGCTCCGAGGTGGCTCTGCCGACCTGCGGCGGGCGGGGGTCTGAGGATTCACCCCCCCACCCCCCGCTGGTGGTAGTTCTTTCCTCTTCCCCTGAAGCAGCTGGCCCGCGGAACAATGTATCACTTAAACTAGAACCCCTGGAAGATTTTACTAGTTACATTGAGATACAGCTTCAAGAAAACCACAGACTGGCAGCAGGCCTTTGGGGGAGGGGACGTGGCACGACCTTGAAGCTGAGCAGCTGGAAACGCCCGCGCTCAGGGCAACCCCGGGCGGCACCTGCTTCCCTTTTCCTTTCTTTTCCTTTCTTGCTCCTTTCTCCTCCCTAAAGCGCCGGTTAAGTTAGAGGAGTCCTTTGACTGTGCTTGGTTAACTATAAACGTTACCGGCTCCTTGTTTGTCCACAAGACCTGTGACTAACTTCATCGCTCTTCTGTGGGCTATTGTTTCTATCTAATAAAAGCAAGACTGAGGAGTCGCCGGTGGCAGCAGTTTTTCAGACTGTCTCTCCTGCTCCCTTTCTCTTGCAGCTGGCTTGTTTGTGCCTAATTCTTCTCCCACTGGAAGCGGCAAGTGGTGCCCCATCAGGGACTTGAAACAGGAGAAGCCGCCCCAACGTGAGTTTTTGCCCGGCTGTGCCTTCTTCCCTGCTGGTGAGTTGTGGGTACTTACCGCAGGGTGTGGGTAGTTTAGAGAGCACGAACGATTATCGCCCTTATATTTGCTTACTGAGAAGGCTCCTAAAGGCGGGGGGAGCAAAAGTCAGCGACGGACAACTCATGGAGCTTTTAAAGGTAATTAAAGAACATTGCTCCTGGTTCCCTATATTAGGGACTTTAGATGTGCAAACATGGGGAAAAGTAGATTATGAGTTAAAACTTTTGCATACCAGGGATGCCTGGGTGGCTCAGTTGGTCAAGCAACTGCCTTTGGCTCGGGTCATGATCTAGCATCCTAGGATCGAGTCCCACATGGGGCTCCTTGCTCAGCAGGAAGTCTGCTTCTCTTTCTACCTCTGCCTGCCATTCTGTCTGCCTGTGCTTGCTCGCTCTCCCTCTCTCTCTGACAAATAAATAAAATCTAAGACAAATCCTGAATACTTAAAAAGAAAAAACTTTTGCATACCAAAGGAAAACCAATTCTAATTACTATATGCCCTACTTGGACCCTCATTCGCTTCTTACAAACCCTGATTCAGAGAGCAATAATGAATGTTCAGGAGAAACAAAAAAAAAGAGGAACCTGAACATGCCATTCAGTATGAGAAAGAAATTACTAAGGCCGTCAGAAAGGAATATATAAAGAGGAATCTCCTCCTTCTCCTCCAATAACAGAACAAGAGGTGCCAATGGCACTGTTGCCATCGGCTCCACTGTCCTTTAAGAAGGCACCATTTAGTGAAAAAGAGGAAAAATACATGCTATCAGCTATTCAGAAAGGCCTCCTTGAAGCACAGCGAGCGGGAGACCTTGATGACTTCATCTTAATTTCCCGGTGGTTATTACAGGACATATCGCTCCAGGACATGATCCTAACAACCCTCATGGTGTCTATGAGCCCAAACATGAGCCACTTCCCTTCAAATTATTGAAGGAACTAAAACAAGAAGTACAGAACTATGGAGTTAATTCTCCATTTACAACGGGAGTCAATTCAAGGTATCACAGAAGGCAGTCGACTTATTCCGATTGATTGGTCATTGTTAGCAAGAACAGTTCTTTCTCCAAGTGAGTTCTTAACAATTTAAAACATGGTGGCAGGATCATGCAGAAATGCAGCTGTCAGGTGCCTGGGTCGCTCACTGTGTTAAGACCTCTGCCTTTGGCTCAGGTCATGATCTCAGGGTCCTGGGATCGAGTCCCGCATGGGACTCTGCTCAGCAGGGAGCCTGCTTCCTCCTCTCTCTCTGCCTGCCTCTCCGACTACTTGTGATTTCTCTCTGTCAAATAAATAAATAAAATCTTAAAAAAAAAACTCAAAAAACAAAACAGCAGGTGCCCATAAACAGAGTTCGTTGTGTTCCTGTTTCCATGGAACAGCTCATGGGTGTTGGGCTGTGGACCCGGATGCAAGATCAGGTACTAATGAATGATCAAGCTATTGAGCAGCTCCAGCGTTGCTGTTTAGAGCCTGGGAGAGAATAGAATCCCAAGGAGAGAAGTGCTCTTCTTTTCAAAAGGTGATACAAGGTCCAAAAGAAACCTATACTGATTTTACTGCAAGAGTACAAGAGGCTGTCAAAAGACAGATAAATAACTTTAGGCTGCGGATACCATTCTTCAGCTGTTGGCTTATGAGAATGCTAACACTGATTGTAAGAAACTGATACCATCCTTTAAAGGCAAGGGAACATTGACAGATTATATTAAGCTATGCCAAGGAGTAGGAACAGAGACCTATAAAGCTGATTTGTTAGCTCAAGCAATGGCTGCTCTGACCACAGGAAAATTTAAAGACAGTGTTTCAAATGTGGGCAAGTGGGGCATACTAAAGCTCAATGTAGGCAAAAAGGAACATTCCCTCTGCAAAATGCAAAAAATAAAACACCTGGTCTCTGTCCCAAATGTAAAAAGGGAAATCATTGGGCAAGTCAATGTCCTTCCAAAGTTAGCAAGGATGGATTCCCACTTCAGGGAAACTTACTTCAGGGCAAGCTCTCAGCCCTGAAAAAATAAGAGGGCCAATTCTCCCATAACACCCAGCTTTCAGACAAGTGTACCATTTTAAATTTATTACATGCCACAACTGGTAGTGCTGGATTAGATAGCCCCATTCCCAAAAATGATCTTTTAATGCCTACCAAGCTTCCCATTAAAATTCCAACTAATATTAATGGCCCTTTACCAAAGGGGACCACTGGGTTACTTTTGGGGAGATCTAACCTTCAAAGGGAGTACTAGTTCATACTGGCATTATTGATTCAGATTATGCTGGTGAAATTTCAGTGACGTTAACGACCATGGTTCCATACCATTTTCAAGAAGGAGACTGCATTGCCCAGTGGTTACTTTTACCCTATCTCCAGGGTCAATCTAAAAATAAAGAAACTCCAATGGGTTTGGAAGTACTGGAAAAACTGGAGCATGTTCAACTGAGAAAATTTATCAAGATAGACCAATTTGTCATCTTAAAATACAAGGAAAGGAATTTTCAGGTCTAACTGATACTGGAGCTGATGTCTCTATCATAAGCTCATTACATTGACCTAAAAAATGGCCATATAATTCCTCTTCTGTTACTATTACAGGATTAGGCCAGGCTGGCAATGTGCATCAAAGCTCCAATATTCTTTTCTGTGAAGGACCTGAGGGTCAGAAGGGTTACTTATAGCCATATATTGTAGACTTACCCATTAACCTTTGGGGGTGAGATTTACTAAGCCAGTGGGAAGCCTGTCTGGTTATACCTTCCCCTAAGGAAGATCCCCAGACTTTTCACTGAGGGCCGCTGCTCCTGAACTCACTAAGTTAAATTGGAAGAAGGACAAACCCATTTGGGTGCAGCAGTGTCCCTTAACACAAGAGAAATTACTACTTTGCAAACCTTAGTGGAGGAACAGATAAAAAAGGGACATATTGAAGAATCTCACAGTCCTTGGAATTTGCCAGGGTTTGTCTTTTTTTTAAGATTTTATTTATTTATTTGACAGAGATCACAAGCAGGCAGAGAGGCAGGCAGAGAGAGAGGAGGAAGCAGGCTCCCTGCCAAGCAGGGAGCACGATGTGGGGCTTGATCCCAGGACCCCAAGATCATGACCTCCGCTGAAGGTAGCAGCCGAAGGCAGCGGCCCAACCCACCAAGCCACTGCCAGTTTTTGTTATTAAGGAGCCACTGCCAGTTTTTGTTATTAAGAAAAAATCAGGAATGGGGCGCCTGGGTGGCTCAGTGGGTTAAAGTCCCTGCCTTGGCTCAGGTCATGATCCCATCGGGCTCTCTGCTCTGCGGGGAGCCTGCTTCCTCCTCTCTCTCTCTCTCTCTCTCTCTCTCTCTCTCTCTCTGCCTGCCTCTCTGCCTACTTGAGATCTTCGCCTGTCAAATAAATAAAAGCTTCAGGGGAAAAAAAAAAAAAAACCAGCCAAACGGTATCAGTGGAAGGTTCTTCCACAAGGAATGTTAAATAGCCCCACTATCTGTCAGGAGTATGTGGCAAAAATGACACAGCCAGTTAGAAATCAGTTTCCACAAGTTTATCTTACCCGTTATATGGATGATATATTATAGGCAGCCTCTGACACCATGCAGTTACAGGATGCATTCAGAATGCTTCCATTGCAATTTGAGAAATGCAAACTAATTATAGCTCTGAAAAAAAAATACAAGTCACCACACCTTTCTCATATTTGGGGGTCATTATGGACAGGACCTCAGTTAAACCACAAAAAGTCCAAATCCATAGAGATAAAATTACAACCTTGAATTATTGGCAAAAATTATTGGGAGACATTAATTGGATAAAACCTAAAACTGGAATGCCCACTATGCTTTACAGCATCTTTTTGCTTCTTTAAAGGGAGATCCTAGTTTAAACAGCCCTAGGACCCTATCAGAAGAGGCTTTAAAGTTACGGTTTGTTGAAAGCCAGATTCATTCAATGCAAACGGATAGAGTCCGACCTGCGACCTGCGATACTGTCAGACCTCATTTCCCATACCCCACATACACCCACTGGATTAATTATCCAGGAAAAACCATAGAATGAATTTTTCTCCCGAATAATACTGTTAAAACGCTACCTATATAGACCATATTGGCTGTATTATCCCAATTAGGAAGAAAAAGAACTCACCAAATACAGGGGTATGCATGCTCTGCAGGTTATTGCTCTGCCTTTAAATAAGACACAAATTGAAATGGCGTTCTAAAATAATTTAAATTGGCAGATTGCCCTTAGTGGCTTTACTTTATCCCTCTTTACATGTTGTTTCCTTTTTAAAACATACTGTTTTTGTCCTCCCTAAAATTACTTCTAAAAATCCAGTGACAGATGCCCCTACTTTCCTCATAGCTCTGTCAAAGGTAAAGCTTGTTATTATGGCCCTACTTCAAAGGTCATATCAAAAATCAGAATTAACACTGGTTATTGCGTTGTTTCAAGACGTTTCTTATGCATTTAATCTGATACTGATTCTTTGTATACAGTGTAAGTTTTACAGCATATTGAAACTGCTACTATTTCCACTACTGATGTCTCCCTCCACTCATTATCTCACCATTGACAATCCCTGATTCATCAGTGTTCTGCCCCTTTCTCTGCTACTCATATCAGAAGTCACACCGGCCTTCCTGGGCCATGAACTAAAGGTAATGAAATAGCTGATTCTCTTGTTTTCTCAGCTTTTCAGGAAGTCTCCAATTTTCACTCTGTTACACATGTTAACCAAAAAGGACTTGGCACAAATCCCTATGACTAAGGAAACAAGCAAATTCTGTTGTCCACTCCTGCCCTTCTTTTATTATTATTATTATTATTTATCTGACAGAAATCACAAGTAGATGGAGAGGCAGGCAGAGAGAGAGAGGGAAGCAGGCTCCCTGCGCCCCTACCCCTGCCCTTCTTATGCTGCTATCAATCTGCTTACACAGCCAGCAGGTATCAACCCACGAGGCATTGCAGCCAATGAGATATGGCAGATGGAAGTTATTCACACCCCTTCATTTGGGGAACAATCTTTTGTTCATGTCACTATAGACACACATTCTCACTTCACTTGGGCTATAGTGCAAACAGTTGGAGAAACTGTTGCGCGTGTTATCAGACATCTCCACGCTGCCTTTGCAGTCATGGGAATGCTTAAAGCTGTAAAAACTGATAATGCACCTGCTTATGTTCCCAATAAGTTACAGTCCTTTGTTAATCTATGGAATACAGGGGCGCCTGGGTGGCTCAGTGGTTTGGGCTGCTGCCTTCGGCTCGGGCCCTGATCTCAGGGTCCCGGGAAGCCTGCTTCCCTCTCTCTCTCTCTCTCTCTGCCTGCCTCTCTGCCTACTTGTGATCTCTGTCTGTCAAATAAATAAATAAAATCTTTTAAAAAAAATCTATGGAATACAAAACATCCTACTGGCATCCCGTATAATCCTCAATGTCAAGGAATTGGAGAATGGACTAATCAAATATTAAAATTACAGCTTCATAAAAAGAGTTACAAGGTCCTCCTCAAGAGGTATTAGCACAACTTTTATTTACTCTTAATTTTTGAATCGTGATGATAAAAACACTTCAGCGATAGAAAGACATTTTAGTAAACAAAAACAAGACAAAATTTATCCTCCCAATCTGGTGGAAAAACAGTACTTCTGATCAATGGCTCCCTGGTTACTTAGTTACCTGGGGAAAGGGATATGCATGTGTACTACCCAATGAGGCCATTAAGCCCATATGGTGCCCTCTTGTTTCATAAAGGTTCGTCATGAGCGAGAGGAAAAGATTTGGATTCGAACCGTACCCACCACTGATGATCAGCTTTGAGGGTCTCACCTTAAAAAGCACTCGAGTTATGCCACCTGAGACAGACAGAGCAAAGATTCCAACTTGGGACCAGATAAAGGAGCTGACCAAGAAAGCAGAGGAAGTTCTGGAGAGTGAGCACCGTCCTCTGACCCCTAAAAACCTGGCGGTAACTATGATGGCGTTCATCACTGTAGCCATAAGTCCTCCTGGATGTTATGCACAAATATATAATTTGACTTACTGGGCTTATATACCCAATCCTCCCCTGCTCCGTCCAGTAGAGTGGGGAGAAGATAGAATACCAATTTATTTAAATGCCTCAAAATGGGTACCTGAAATTTTGGATCCTAGATTGCCACTATTACCCTTAGAGGAGGGTACAAATACTAATCTTACCTTAGGATATCAAAATCGACCAAGATGTATCGGCAATCATTCCAGTTGTCTTATCCCTGATGATCAAAGATGGTTGGTGGACTTTCCTACTGATAATTATCTCACTACAGATCAGTTACATTTACTCTCCACTCAGGGATTCCTAGCCCATGAATATCGGGGTCCTGGCTATAACACAGCAGCACCCCCTATTCCTGAATGCAAACCAACACAAACGTGGTTGGATGAGGGAATTTACCCTTGATGGGAGGATTGTCAAGGTTCTCACCCCAGTATTGTTATTAATGATTCCTATGGAATTGTATGGGACTGGACCCCTAAGGGGATGGCAGTCACCAGTTGCTCTGGGAGAGCCTGCTCCTCTCATAGAAATTTAAAATGGCAAGTTTTTGATGATCCCATTCTACCACAAACCTTAACCTCAGGAGATGCACCTCTGGTCTGGCTTGGACAAGGATTTTCTATGCCATCTCCTTTTGTTAATTATCATAAAAGACAAAAGAATTTATGGAAGGTCACCACAGCTTTAAATCACATAAGAGTTTGGAATGCTCTTAAATTCATCAGTCTAATGACTATGCATTTTCTTTTTTCCTAATGGATAAAGAATGGGTAAAAGCTTGTGTTAGAGATCCCTGTGTTTACTGGAAAAATGACTTTGGATCATAGCAATAGAGAAATAAGCTGTCTCAAATGTAAAATGTTCATCTGTGTAGATGAGAATGTTTATACAGACAAACCTGTCATTCTTTTTTTTTAATATTTTATTTATTTATTTGATAGAGATCACAAGTAGGCAGAGAGGCAGGCAGAGAGAGAGGGAGGAAGCAGGCTCCCCGACGAGCAGAGAGCCCAATGCAGGGCTTGATCCCAGGACCCCGAGATCATGACCCGAGCGGAAGGCAGAGGCTTTAACCCACTGAGCCACCCAGGCGCCCCCAAACCTGTCATTCTAATAGAAGAAGAATAGGCATTTGATTACTGGTGAAACACCACCATGTTTGGGAAAGCTCTCCAGATGTACACAATACTTTTACAGTTTTGAAGGACTAGGTCCATAGCACAAAAAGATTTGTTGGGTTGCTCATAACAGCTATTCTAGGAATTACAGCCATTACTGCTACAACTACCACCGCAGGAATAGTCTTGCATCAAACTGTACAAACCACACAATTTGTACAAAAGTGGCATGAGAATGCTAGCAAGGCCTGGAATCAACAAACGATTGTAGATCAAAAATTAGATGAAAGTATCTCTGATTTAGAAGCAGCCATGATCTATATAGGAGATGATATACAAAATATAAAGCTTAGACTTCATATTTTATGTGACTGGAATGTTTTTTCTTTATTACTCCCCATGCTTATAATGAATCAGAAATATCTTGGAGCAAAATTCGCCGGCATATTACTAACCACTATGGTGATAATCTAACCTTAGATATTAAACAACTTCAAGATAGGATTCTAAGTATTACTCACTGGTCATTACAATCAGTTCCAGGAGTGAGTTTTACTCAGAATTAATGATACTCTATCTAACTTAAACCCTTTTACTTGGATCAGACAAACGGGTCTCGGCGTTATAAGTGGAGTGCTGATGATTCTTACTGCTGTAATCTTTTTATGCTTAGTCCTCAGATGCAGGCGAAAATCCCTCCGAGGACTGAAGAATCAAGAAGCTGCAAAATCAACTTTTCTACTTCTTCACAAACAAAAAGGGGGAAATGCAACTGCCCCTCAGAACAATGTGTGACTTCAACTAGAGCCCCTGGAAGATTTTACTAGTTTACCAAGCACATTTAGATACAGCTTTAAGAAAAACACAGACTGGCCGCAGGCCCGTAGGGGAGAGGGCAACACACGACCTTGGAGCCCAGCAGCTGGGAGCGCCGCCTGCTTCCCTGGTCCGTTACCGCTCCTTTCTCCTCCCACAAGCACCCGTGGTTTGTTAGATGAGGCCTTTGACTGTGCTTGGTTAACTGTAAACTTGACCCTCCTCCGAGTTTGTCCGCAAGACGCGCGACTAACCTTTGCCCTTCAGGGCTCCTCTGTGGGCTATTGTTTCTACCTAATAAAAGTGGGACTGGGGAGCTGCAAGCGCAGCCGTCTCTTTGACTGTTGTCCCCTGCTCCCTCTCTCGCAGCTGACTTGTTTGTGCCTAGTTTTTCTCCCTTTCGCCGGCTGGAAGCGGCACCCTGACCTCTTTTAAACGCATACGCAAAGGGTTAATGGAGCTCCCTTTGGGAACATCCGCAGGGTACTTTACTGTTCACGTGGTTACGATTTTGTTTTATCTCGTGTTGAATGTGACAAGGACGCCTCCATAGACACCGGTGGCAGAGGCGCTCGAATTCCCCCTCATGTCCAGTGTGAGCGCTGATGGGTCCAGGAGCTGTGTAAGAAATGCACGGACCCAGTCGCAGCATCTTGGCTCTGAAATACTTCTCTTGCCTAAAAGATCATTTTTATAAATACAGCTTAACTTGGGAACAGTAACAAATTTGCAGGGAAAATGAGAGAATATTACGGAGATTCTTAATACCCTGCCTGCAGTTTCTCCTGTTAGTACCTAATGTTGAGAGGATACCTTTAGGGACATCTGGGTGGCTCAGTCGGTCATGACCCCAGGGTCCTCAGACCCCCTGCTCAGTGGGGAGTCTGCTGCTCCCTCTGCCCGAACCCCTTCATGCTTTCTTTCAAAATTTTTAAAAGATGATAGTTAAACTAATAAACCAAAATTTATACATTTTTATTTTTTTAAAGATTCTATTTTTGAGAAAATCTCTATACCCAGCGTGGGGCGCAAACAATCCTGGAGAACATGAGTCACACGCCCCACCGACTGAGCCCCCCAGGAGCCCTACACATTTTTATCAACTATATTCCATAGTCTGTTCAGATTTCCTGGGTTTTTAGCCTGGAACCCTTTGCCTGTTTCCCAATACATGGTAATTTAGTTGTCACGTGGCTTTAGGCTTCTTGTTGTTGTTGCGGCAACAAAAAAAAAAAAAAAAAAAAACCCAAAACAGAAGAAACTAACAGTTTCTTAGATTTTTCTTGTTTTGATGACTGTATTAGTCAAAGGTTCTCCAGAAAGACAAAACCAATAGGGTATAAAGAGATTGTTAAAAATCCTTAAGATTTTATTTATTTGACAGAGCTCACAAGCAGAGACGCAGAGCCAAGAGAGAGGAGGAAGTAGGCTCCCTGCTGAGCAGAGACCCCGATGCTGGGCTCAATCCCAGGACACTGGGATCATGACAGGAGCGGAAGGCAGAGGCTTGAACCCACTGAGCCACCCAGGTGCCCCAATAAATAAAATCTTAAAAAAAAAAATCCAAAAGCAGTAAAAATTAAAGCCACTTCAGTGAAATAGTATCGACAAAGGGTTTGCTATGCAAAAAAGGACAGTTTCTGAACCAGAAACTGGTTACAAAACTGGTATGAAGCGTGGGGGCATGACATCACAAGACCGCTTGTAAAGTGAAAAAGAGGAAACTGTTTAACCGTTAACAGTGATTGGTTATTACAGTGGAGGTTTCAAGACAGCAGGGATGATTGAGAGTGATTATCTTAACACCACTTTAGAAAGATGAATTAAGTTTCTTTTATGATTATTAAAGACATTTGCAAGCAGTAACTTTAGTTTTCACCTGTATTCATAAAAGCTAGATTTGCTTATGTGGTTAAGTCTGGTTGGGGGATTTTCAAGCAAATTCTCCATTTTATTTTTTTGTAACAAGTTACGTTGAAGAATCAAACGCTAACCTCTTCACTCTCACAGACACACCCAGAAATAATGTTTTACCAGTTATCTGGGCACCCCTTAGTCCAGTCAAGCTGACACAAAATTAGCAATCACAAGGACTATGATAGTTGAGAGGAATTCTGGTTGGTATGTTGTAGGATGCCCCTCTACTGGAACTTAACGGTTCTTTTTGTCATGATTAGGCTGGGGCTATGAGTTTTTGGGAAGAAGACCGGAGATAAATATATTTTATATACTTACATTATATATATATAAATCTATGTACAGATCATATATATTTTTTCATCACATATTAAGGGTACATAGGATCTGCATGACTTACCATTGTTGATTTTAACTTTTAAAAAAATTGTCTTTGGAGGTCTTCCAAGTAACTGTTGGACTACACCAAATATTTTCCCAGCTCTTTGTAGAAAAAGAGACCAAAAGTAATGAGCTGTATTTGCTGTATTCCACATCTTGAATGAGCTCAAAAAAAACTGTAATGGGGGCGCATGGGTGGCTCAGCAGTTAAGGCCTTTGCCTTTGGCTCAGGTCGTAATCTCAGGGTCCTGGGATGGAGCCCTGCATCAGGCTCTCTGCTCAGGGGGGAGCCTGCTTCCCCCCTCTCTCTGCCTGCCTCTCTGCCTATTTGTGATCTCGTTCTGTCAAATAAATAAAATGAAAAATCTTTTGTAAAAATTGTGATGCTTTCTGTTACAGTTCAGAAAAAGAGAAAACTTACCTACTTTGGTTAATTACACAAATAGTTACATAAGTGACTAATTATTGCATGTAATGGGTAAACAGGTTAAATTCACAGACTTCCTTTTTAAGCAGGCTCCACACCCAGTGTGGGGCTTGAACTCACAACCCCTGAGATTCAGAGCTGCAGGCTCTGCCCCTTCGGCCAGGCACCCCTTAGTGCATTAAGTTTAAATATGCTTCAGCTACTGTGTACCAATTTCAGATCGGAGTGGGACGTTTCTTGAATCAGAAATGCCAAGAGAGGCTCTAGCTCAATGATTTCAAAGTTAGTGGACTTTCCCTTTCAACTGTTAGGTTTTCTTTAAAACCATCCAATCCAAAAATGACCCTGGTATTTTATGAAGAATGTGTAGCAGAAGCTGACTTTTCTGTCCTTCGGGACTGATGTGCAAGGTCTTGAGTACAAGCCCCTGTATCTCTGCATGTGTAACCAAACCGCTCCTGTACTTTTCAATCATTCTCTCTTGCCTTCCCTGCCTACATGACAAGAAATGCAATGATCCAGTGCATTGTCTTTGCTGCTGCCGGGTCCTACCCCACGGTCTTCAGTGCCACGCAGGATGGCTGCTTTGGCAAAAAGAAGACAAGAAAGTGCAGGAAAACCCAGTTTACCCTAAATTTTCTTCAAGAAACATGCTAACCACAGTAGTTAAAAGTTCACCTTGAGTTCTATTTTTCAGTAACATCGAAGAGCAGAACAGGGGGAAAAATAAAGAACCTGACAGACGTCTTTGTTGAGTCTTTTCACTCTTGAGTTGGGAAACAGGAAACAGAGAAGCAGAGTCGTTACCACGGAACCCGCACCCTCTTCTTCTGGCTTCCACCGCACACCATCCATGGAGCACCCCGAAAACTGGATCCCAAATCTTGACTGGTGAGTCTAAGTGGGTGGGTGGACGGTAGAAAATGGTGATACTTAAGGAACATGAACTCTTCCAAGAGTGAAAGTTAAAAACAACTGAAGAAGCAGTTGAAATATTAATCCGCCCGAGTGGTCTGGAATAGTTCAAATGGGAGAGCCTGGAGCTGACTTGATCCCTGCTTCAGAACCAAGTTTGGGTAAGATGATCGGATGTTTTGGCCAACATTCAGTCATCCTTCGGAGGCTTTTCCGTAAATCATGGGATGGACAATGCCAACGCCCTGTGCTCACAGTGAAGCCAAACAGTGGAAAGATGAGAGAATAATGGACTTACTAGCTTTTAGTACATTGTCTGGAGAAGTTGGATCCCTGAGCCGGGATAGTTCAATCTGATAAGCAACAGACCCCATAGGTGGGGGGGGGGGGGTTCGGATTTCGTGTCTGTTCTGGGCTCAGTATTCCCCACCCCCTCCAAACTCCTATTTCTAACTTTTAAACAGAAGCCCTTAGAACCCTGCTTTCCAGAGAAACGACTGTAGTTCGCTTTTCTACCCTTCTCCTCCTCCTCTTGGCCACAATCTTCAGTGGGTCTTGTAGCCAGAAATCCAGGCTTGACACACTGCTGACAACCGCTCGGCACCGCTTTTCCAGTCTCACTTAGTGACTAGAAGCCAAGGACAAAACGTAAGTTATTAGTAGCTCGGCGGCACCCAGGCTTTCAACTCATTTCAGGCTTCCAAAGACCACTCCAGAGTCCGCAGGTGGACGTCAAATGAAAGTTTCTTGTTTGGCAAGAAAGGAGCGACCACGAAGGGACTCGAACCCTCAATCTTCTGATCCGGAATCAGACGCCTTATCCATTAGGCCACGCGGCCAGCTGGTGAAGCCACATTTTTCCAAACCTGGAAGCTGAGATGAAATAGGTTTCTGCTTTCAAAGTTTTAAGTTTGCAGCTGGAGGAGGATTTAATTATCAGTATTAAAAAAAGGAGGGGGGGTGTAGACTAGAACTCCATCCGGCCTCCCTAACAATCACTTAAAACTAGTGCACGGTGAGATCGCGAAAGTATTTTACTGTAATTCCTTCATGCCGGAGGCTGTAACAACTTGACTCTCCACCAGGCAATGAGAAGAATCGCCCCACGCGGGCGGGGCAGTGGGTCCGCCACCTCCCGCGGAGAATGGAGCACTCTGTCCCCACGTCTGAGGTGCATGTGGTGACTTCCAAACTAGGCCCAGCTGGGGAGGAGGGGCGGGCGACGGTGGCTTGGGCTGCCTCACCCGCTCCTTAAGGCCCCAAGCAGTTTGCCTAAAGGTGCTCTGCTCCCTGCGGCCCTTGGATTCATCCCCAACAACCCAGGGCCGCGTGTGCCCGAGTCCAGCGGACCCTCAGACTCGCTCACGTGCTGAGACTGTCCTCAGTTGTGGTGGATTTTGTGCTGGAGGAATAACAGACTAAAACCTCAAAATGCCACAAAATTTTTTTAAACTGGTATTTTTTTGTTCGGTCTGAGAGAGGAAAAAATTCACGGGCAGGCGTAACGCTGCAGAGTAAGGTTGGTGGACTGGGCACAAGCAGCGGCATTTCTTCCTTTCAGAGACGGCTGTGGTATGACGGCAAAGACTGGCACCGAGATTTAAAAACTGATACTACACAACTAACAAACAGCTTTTGAAAACCACATAAACCTTTCCTTACACAGATGACACCATTCCCTCCGGAGCCATCCACGGCTTCTTTCCCTGAGATTTTTATCGGATGTGCTCCAAGGAACATTTCTTTAAAATTTTAAATGTTTTGAACAAAATATTTTGTGAGGAAGCCAAGAAAGATTGGAAAGCGCAGAACTCCTGCTCTTGCCGCCTCTGTCTGAGATATTTTCCTTAAGGAATTGGGTGGTGGAGGGTGTCCATAGTCAGAAGAGACTCGTGTCGTGGAGTTTTGAAAAAGAGCCCCCCCCCCCATTTCCTTAGACGATTTGCCAAACCATGGATCAAATCTCACATTCACACCTTTAGTGCAAGAATCTCCCAAGGGGTTATGTCAGCCAGTTCATCTAGGACCCTAGGAATTACCTTAATTCTTGAATGTGGGACGTGCGGCATGTCCCGTATCCTGTGTGTCTCACTGACGCAGACGCAGAGGACAGGGAGAGGAAGTGGTCTGCGGTCAGCTTTTCTGATGTCTTTTCTTTCTGTTCTTCTTTCTCGCTCTTTAATGACGCCGGGATTGGAACCGGAGTGGGATGCCGGCTCGTGTGCAATGACCGCCTCCCGCGGGACGTCCGAGGAAGCGATACCTCCGTCGTTTCCTGAACGCAGGGACTCCCCAAGCTGGCTCGGTCTCGCAGCCCCGTGGTGCCCCAGCCCGCGGAAACCCTGTCACTTGCGACCTGCAGAAGGAAGAGGTGGTGAATCTGGCGGGGAAGTGGGGGGTGGGAATGAGAAGGAACGTTGAAGGGAGGGAGCGCGGCGGACAGTTCCAGCTTGAAGCAAAGTGGGGAGACTGACCTAGGCCGGCCTGCTGACACTCCCTCTTCCCCTCCGTGCACTGCCCTGGATTCATTACTGCCACTGTCTGTATTTGGAGAAGGAACAGTTGACAGAATAAGGCTGTGTTTAACACTGCTATTTCTCTTTCTTTCTTTCTTTCTTTCTTTCTTTCTTTCTTTCTTTTTTTTTTTTTTTTTTTTTTAAGATTTGTTTATTTATTTGACAGAGAGCCCGGACACACACACGCAAGCAGGGGGAGTGGGAGAGGGAGAAGCAGACTCCTGCTGAGCAGGGAGCCGGATGCGGGTGGATCCCAGGACCCTGCGATTGATCGTGGCCTGAGCCAAAGGCAGACGTTTAACCAACTGAGCCCACCAGGCGCCCCCAGCACGACTATTTCTAAAATCTTTGGGGCAAGATCACCCCAGGGAAGAGCCTGCATGCCAGGCTGACCCTGCCCCATGCACCGCCCTGCGTGGCTGTCCCTGTCCTGGCTCAGTCCCTGGGTCTGCTGGCTTGGGGGGGGGGGGCGGCTGGCGAGGCAGTCCCACCCGCCAACCGAGAGGGGCCCCTTGTGGAACATTGTCCTACATCTTTAGGTTCTTCCTCCTCCACTGGCTCCCCCCCTGACTACAAACGCTGCAAGACAACGCAGAAGGATACGGACAGAACAGAAGCGGGGAGCAGCCTGAGTGCTAACTTGGGAGACTTAGGGGCAGGTGCTCAACCAGAAGTGGGATCCTCTGTGTCTCCAGTGTGGCCTGAAACGGCTCTAGCTGGGAGACGTTGCATGGGGGGGGGGGGGGGGGTCGGGGGGGGCGGGGGAGACAAGGAAGGGAGAAAGAAGAGACGGGCTCCCCAGAGACTGCAACATCGCTCTCAAAGAGCGCTTCTTCAGTGTGAGTAGAATTCAAGGTATATCGTTTAAGAACTAGGACATGAAGCTTAGGACTGGCCAAATAATCAAGCCTAGATTGGATACCCATGGAAAGAGTGTGTTATGAGAGCCTGGGTAGCTCAGTTGGCAGAGCATCAGACTTTTAATCTGAGGGTCCAGGGTTCAAGTCCCTGTTCAGGCGCACCTTCTCCCATTTTACCCTAATTTCCAATAAGTACACCAGGGGTCTGTCAGTGAATGGGTCCACGTGTACCTTGACTGGAGCCTTGTTTACACAGACACGACCTCTGTAAAGATTGCTGACCTGGAGATTTGTATTTTTATGTGGTTTTTAGAGAAGAGTCATCAGTTGGCCAGTAAATGGAGAGCAATCAAAATTTCTGAACTTTAAAAACAAGAAAAAAAATTGAAACCAGAAAAACAATTTTAGGGGCGCCTGGGTGGCTCAGTGGGTTAAGGCCTCTGCCTTCAGCTCAGGATATGGTCCCAGGGTCCTGGGGATCTCTGCTCAGAGGGGAGCCTGCTTCCTCCTCTCTCTCTCTGCCTGCCTCTCTGCCTACTTGTGATCTCTGTATGTCAGATAAATAAATAAAATCTTTAAAAAATTTTTTTAATCAGGAACCACAGAGGTCAGAAAGAGTGGCACATTTTCAAGCACTGATCGAAAAGAACTGTCGACCCAGAATACCGTATCCAGAGAAAATATCCCTTAGGAATGAAGGGGAAACAATGTTCCAGACCCAGTAAAACTAAGATAATTGGTATCAGCAGAACTACCCTAAAACAACAGCTCCGGTAAGTTCTCCACCAGAAAGAAAATGATAAAAGAAGGAATGCTGGACATCAGGAAGAACAAAAAAAAATTTTTTTAAGCAAGAAACATACTAAATACAGTAAATTTTCCTTATCTAGAGTTTTCTCAGTTATGTTTAACCCTTTGCAGCAAAAGGCATAGCACTGACGTGGTTCCAATGACTGTGAGAGAAACTGCCAAGACAGCTGAATGTTGCAGACGAGGAAGGCCGAGTGGCAAGGGAGGAAGGGTCGGCACAGCACATGAACCGGCAAAATGCTCGTGCGAACCCTGCGTAGGCAGATCCGTATGCTGGAATCCTGGAGCAGCCACTAGAAACCTCTGCAAAGAGAGACAGTCCAAAAGACTGCAGATACGTGAATATGGGATAATAAAAGATGGACAAGTGGTCCATAAAAAGGCAAAACAAAACAAAACAAAACAAAAGAACAAAAAGCGAAAAGCACAGAAACAGCCAGAAAGGAAAAAACATAAAGTGCCAGACTGAAGCCCTCAGGTACCAATAATTACGTCAAACATAATCTCAGCACCCATGAAAGGATGGATATTAATAGGGTGGATTAGAAAATATGCCCCACCTCAACGCTGCTACAAGAAACTCACTTCAGACAGAACAACAGGGTTCCCCTGGGTGGCTCAGGGTCATGGGATCAGCCTTGCACTGGGCTCCATGTCCAGCTTGGAGTTTGCCAGAGATTCTCTTTCCCTCTGCCCCTCCCCCTCTAAAAATAAATCTTTAAAAAGGATAACTGAACAGGGAGGTTGAAACAATGAGGGTGAACAAAGATATGTTATGCAAACAACTGAAAGGCAGCTGGAGTTACTATACTAACATCAGTAAAGTAAACCTCAGAACAAAGATCATTAACAGAGACAGAAGGACCATTATAAAATGGTAAGAAGTGTCCCTCCACCAAGATGGCAGAGCAACTGTGACACTTGTGCACCACACTACAGAGCTTCCAGTCTTCCAGAATGTGTAACAACATAGAACACATCCTGTGTAGGGGTGCCTGCATGGCTCAGTGGGTTGAAGCCTCTGCCTTTGGCTCAGGTCATGATCCCAGGGTCATGGGATGGAGCCCCGCATCAGGCTCCCTGCTGAAGTGGGGAGCCTGCTTCCCTCTGCCTACTTGTGATCTCTGTCTGTCAAATAAATAAATAAGATCTTAAAAAAAAAAAAAAAGAACACATTCTGCACCGTAAATCAAACCTCCACACACAAAAAAATTACTTTCTTCTACAGTTCTACTGAGATGTAACTGACAGACAGCACTGTGTAAGTTTAACACATACCAGCATAATAACTTGACTTTACATATATCGCAAAATGGTTATCGCAATGAGTTAACATCCATCATCTCATACAGATCCGAAACAGAAAGAAAGAAAAGAAAAAATGTTTTTCTCCTTGTGATGAGAACTCGGGATTTACACTCGACAACTTTCTGAGTTAACTGCAGACAAGATGTTGAACATTACATCCCCAGTGCTTATCTGTCTGGAACTGGTAGTTTCTCCCTTTGACCACATTCATCAAATTCCCTCACCCCCTGCCTCTGGAACCATAGTCTGATCCTTTTTCCCAGCTAGTGTCTTGGGTGCTTTTTTAGGCTTTTTTGTTTTGTTTTGTCTTTTTTTAAAAGATTTTATTTATTTATTTGACAGAGATCACAAGTAGGCAGAGAGGCAGGCAGAGAGAGAGGAGGAAGCAAGCAGGCTCCCTGCTGAGCAGAGCACCCTGGATCCCAGCACCCTGTGACCTGACCTGAGCCCGAGGCAGAGGCTTTAACCCACTGAGCCACCCAGGTGCCCCTTGTTTTGTTTTTTTAAGCAGGAGGCACTTTTTTGTAAGTGTCCAGCTTATTTTTTCATTTATAGGATGCAGATAACTCCTGATTTGCCTGATTCACAAGGTCATTGTCAAAGTCAAATGAGATTTTTTAAATGCACTAAATTTATGCTGCATGCATGTAAAAGTTGCTTTTGTTATTTTATCTTATGCATGTGTCAGACTTTAGGATGAGTCATTTGCCGAACTATTAACTGTAGTTTTTTAAAATGGATCTTTTTATCCCCATTTAGCCACATCTTTCTTTAAATAATTCAATTACTGAACAGGTAAAGTATTCTTGGTTTCAGAGGTAGAGGTCAGTGATTCATCAGTTGAATAGAACAGCCAGAGCTCATCACCCAGTTACCCCAGGCCCCCTCAATTTGTTTCCTAGAGTTAAGAGTCTTTATGGTTTTTCTCCCTCTCTGGTTTCATCTTGTTTTATTTTTCCCTCCCTTCCCCTATGATCCTCTGTCTTGTTTCTTAAATTCCACAAATCAGTGGAATATGATATGTCATATGATAACTGTCTTTCTCTGATTGACTTATTTCATTCAGTATAAAACCTTCCAGTTCCCACCATGTCCTTGCAAATGACAATGTTTCATTTTTTGACGGCTGAGTAGTGTATATACACACACACACACACACACACACACACACACAAGATGGGGTGATCTTTTTATTCCCCATATAATGTCATATAGTATTTGTCTTTCTCTGCCTGACTTGTTTAACACAGTGTCTTTTTTTTTTAAAGATTTTATTTATTTATTTGACAGAGATCACAAGTACACAGAGAGGCAGGCAGAGAAAGAGGAGGAAGCAGGCTCCCCGCTGAGCAGAGAGCCCGACGCGGGGCTCTATCCCAGGACCGCGGGATCATAACCCGAGCCGAAGGCAGAGGGTCCAACCCACTGAGCCACCCAGGCGCCCCTTAACACGGTGTCTTTAAGGTCCATCCATGTGGTCAAAAATGGCAGGATGTCCTTATTTGTTACGGCTGAATGGTGTTCGTGTGTGTGTGTGTGTGTGTGTGTGTGTGTGTGTGTACCACACCTTCTTTATCCACGCTTCCCGGGGAACACTGGGGCTGTTGCCAGGTCTCGGATACGTCCACAGCGCTGCGGTGAACCGAGGGCCGCAGATACCTCTTCGACAACATGCTTTCGGCTCCTTCAGATACATTCCCAGAAGTGAGGTTGCTGGGTCATGTGGTAGTTTTATTTCCAGTGTTTTGAGGCGCCCCCACACCGGTGTCCACAGTGGCGGCGGCAGCTTGCATTCCCGCCAACAGCGGAAACCAGGGTCCGTTTCCTGCTCACTCTCCCCAGCACTTGTTATTTCTTGTCTCTTGGTACCAGCCACTCCCACCGGCGTGAGACAAGCCCTCACCGCCGGTTTGACTTGCATGTTCCCGGTGGTCAGTGATACTGAGCATCTTTTCACGCGCCTCTTAGCCATCCCTGTGTCTCCTTTGGGAGAATGTCCACTCGAGTTCTTTGCTTGTGTTTCATCGGATTATCTGAGGCTTTCTGCCATCCGTTTTGTGAGCTGCTTCTGTACTTTGGACGTTAACCCTTATCAGATATATCGTATGCAAAAACATTACCCGCGAGGAAGCGGGAAAGAACCGAAGCCACAGCGGCGGGGGGGGGGGGGGGCTGGCAGTCACCGGCGGTCCCCACCGTGGCCGTCGCGGGGGCCAGCGCGGCGGGGGCAGATGCGGCCGCGGGTTCGGCTCGGAGACGCGCGGAGGCAGAGGCGGGGAACGCGCCGCCGGCCGTGCGCTCTTGGAGCCCGTGGTCCCCAGCAGACGCTTCCGGCCCTCGGAAGGGGCTCTACCCGCCGCGACCCCGGCTCCGGACCCGGGACTCCCGCCCGCCGCTCCCGCGCCCCGGGATCCCCCCCGCCCCGCCTCCGCGCCGTCGGAGCTCACCAGACCGCGCACCGGCGCGCGCCCTCTGGCACCTGCTCGCCCCCAGAGCCTCCGCTCTGCTCCCCGCCGCACGCGCCGCGCTCCCGGTGCCCGCTTCCCCGGGAGCCCGCCCGGGGCCCACGTCCTCCGCCGCTCGACCCACCTAGCGCGGGTTCGCTAGGCCTCCCGCGGCCAAACCCGCCGGTTTCCAGAACCCCGCGCGCGGCTCTTGAACGCGGGCGCCTCCTGGTTCACCCAGTCCCTGGAGATTTCGGATTTCCTCGCACACTCCGCAGGACCCGGACCCTGAGCTGAGGGGAGGGCCGGGCAGAGGGGAGGGGAGGAGGGTGCGCAGGAGCAGGATGGAGGACTGGGAGGAGCGGCCTGGGAGCCACCAATGCTCCGTCCCCGGCACGAGCCTGACTTGACCCAAGATGTTTTCATCACGATTCCCTCGATTCTAGTTTTCAGCGCTTTGATCCTAGACGAGAAAACCGGCCACAGGACTAGGTCTGGACAAATAGGGCCACTTGCACTGCTGCGGGGAGGGGCTGGAGTCGTTCAAGGTTGGGTTTCTAATTGAGAGACCCAAATAGCGTTTTTTTAAAAAATATTTTATTCATTTATTTTACAGAGAGAGAGAGAGCGCAGGAACACAAGCAAGGGGAGTGGGAGATGGAGAAGCAGCTTCCCGTGGAGCAGGGAGTCTGATGGGGGCTCGATCCCAAGACCCTGGGATCATGACCTGAGCCTGGGATCCCGACTGAGCCACCCAGGCCCCCAAGAGAGACCCAAATAGCTTGATCTGACCCCAGGCATTTTGGTAAAGTCTTCTGGCGCCCATTTGAATTCATCCAGAGAAAACTCTGGGGGTCTTTGGTGTGACCACAACGTCACCTCAACTATCGCTCTGGGGTTGGACCTAGATTTTGGAAGTTGACAGCACTCTAATTGCACACGATCGCCCACTTTAATGTCCTTTCTAACACCTCACACACTATTTACTTAAACGCCTACAGAAAACACACATAATAGAAAATACGTGAAATGACTACATTATCTCCCTCCGAAAGATGTAACCTAGAACAAATAGTCAGCCACAGGGCACAGGGCCAGTCTGCAGCCAAGCCGATTTCTGAAGGCGGTCGCCTTTTCACCGGAGGACACGGGATCTGGAATTGAGAACACCCCAGCCGGGTGGAGGGCGACAGTCACCAACTGGAAACAAATTTCATTTCCTCCTGAAGACACTTTGAGCCAACAGGAAACAACTCCCCAGATAGCAGCAGTTTTGAGACCACAGATTTTGGAATTTCTGAAAAGGTGCTGTTATAGCCATGCCCGGTGGCTCAGTGGGTTAAGTGTCCCACTCTTGATTTCGACTCAGGACATGACTCAGGTCATGATCTCAGGGTCATGAAATTGAGCCCCTCATCAAGCTCCACTCCTCCCCCTGCTCGCTCTCTCTCTCTCAAAAAAAAAGTGCTATTAGGAACTGAATTATATTTGGACAAACTATATTTGTCCCCCCCACAAATACATATGTCACTGTCCCAGCCCCTATTGCGACAGTATTTGAAGTCAGGCCTTTAGGGGGGTAGTAAAGGTTAAATGAGATCCTACAGGTGGGGCCCTCCTCATAAGAAGAGGAAGAGACACCGGAGTGTGCACAGTGTGCACACAAAGGAAAGGCCGTGTGAGGCTACAGCACGCCTGCAAGCCAGGTAGAAAGGCTTCATCAGAAACTCACCCTGCCTGCATCTCTTTTCCACTGCGACAGAAAAAACTTTTCCCACCTCTTCATATGAGCGCCTTCATTTGACATTAACTGAGGTCTGCAGGCCATGTTTGATTTAAAGATTTAAAACAATGGTGCAAACGCCTTGAGTGAAGAAATACAGGAAAATTAGTATTATGGAATATCGGTTGAGAATGCATTGATCCGTATTTATTTCTTTCGCATCCGGAAGGCTCCCGATTAGTTCCCTGACAATCCTTCCTCCCACGTCCAGCGTCCAGCGTCCTGTGGCTCCTTCACCCACAAGGACTCGGGCACCCCCACCCATTGTGGGACTGAGCTGTTGGCGGCGCTCGCTCTCCACGCAGGTCCTGGGGGTCCTGATGGAGCCGTCGGTGGGGTCATGCCACCTTCCTTTTGTCTTTGCAGAAAACAAATAGAACGAAAGAAAACGGAGGTGAGGCAAGGCTGTTCTTCACTGTCTCTCCCTCTCTTTCATAGCAGTCTGGCATGGGAACCAAGGTGAGTCGCTCATTCACGGGCACGGCTTTGCTCCGGCGCAAGAGATGCTGTTCTAGGACTGGTTCTCCTCCCTCTTCCTTTTGTCTTCTGTCCCCGTCGCCGTAGGTGATATGGAGGTTCACAGCAAGAGATGAAGGAGAGTTCAAGGCCTTCTGTTAGGTTATGTCTTTTCATTCCGTATGTGCAGGAATGGAGCAAGAAAAAAGTGAGGAGTGCTAAATCAGTATGTTTTGAAGAATGGCTTTGAATGATGTTAGGAAAAAGTAAGGGGAAAAAAAAAGCCTGGAGGTGCCGGGGATCGAACCCGGGGCCTCATACATGCAAAGCACGCGCTCTACCACTGAGCTACACCCCCCTCTGAAACAGCCTTTTGCTAAGGTTTATCTGGAGATAAGGTGATTTTCTGAGGCCCCCGCTCTCCCTGAGCATCATGGTCTCAGAGCTAAGGGACATCAGCAGCTGCCCTGGGCAGGAGATCTTCAGGAACTAGAGATTCTTCAGAGTGTAGAGCTTGAAGTGGAAGGTTGGAAACATGTCAGATAATAACCCCAAAGTTTCCACTGTGGCTTTAAAATGTGGTTACAGTTTCCTTCCTTCTCCCATTCCTAGCAAGGAATCAATCAAGTCCCAATTTTCAGCTCTTTTGATCACCTGAGACACAAGACCATTGAAATTCAGCTTCTTCTTGCCTAGAATGTGTCAGAGTAGCTGTTTGCTCCATCAGAACGTTAGAGACCGGATTTGATGGAAAGACGCTATGACCCTGGAAGGAAACCCTAGAGCGGTGCATTCAGCATTTTGCTTAAAGGGTCGTTTCTCTCTGCATCTTGGCACGCAGGCAATGTAGGAGACCCTGACAACAGACCCAAAGAATTACCTGTTCTTCCTAACAAATAATTTTTTAATTTTTCTAAGATTGTATTTAGTTAGTTAGTTAGTTGACCGAGAGAGACAGAGAGACAGCAAGAGAGGGAACAGAAGCAGGGGGAGTGGGACCGGGATAAGCAGGCTTCCCACCGAGCAGGGAGCTGGGTGGGGGGCAGGTAACCCCAGAACCCGGGATCGACTGAGCCATCCAGGAGCCCCCTAAAAATAATTTCAAAAAAGAAGTTGAGGAAAAATATGGGGTATTTGTCCCTGAGTTTTCATGATTTTACTATCCGTTTACTTTGATTTTTCTGGGCTCTAAGCTCCCTTGTAATGTTGAACAGAATAATTCTTACTGCAATGCTTATTTTCATTCTTTCCTGAATACCAAAGCAGAAACAACTTAACATGTGCAAATTCTAGATGGGGGTGCGAAGCTGAAAGGAGTGTCCCGTCAACAAGAAAACCCAGAATGTTTTCAGAACCTTTTCAAAGCTCAGTGATGCTCAAGAGTGTCCCTGATTCCAGCAGTTTCCTAACAGTGGACTCAAGATATAAGCCCAGATCTTCTGACTGCAGAATTGTCCTCGCATATACAACGGCCACATGCATCCGCACACCGCATTCCTCCGACGACGCACAGTGCCGGGGCTCCTTCTCTGGTTTTCAGCAGCCCCCTTGTTGTGATTAAAAACCACACACACACACACACACACACACACACACACACTCCATCAAAACAAAAATGAATCGTAGGTGGAACCGCATGTACCATATTGGAATTTCTGAGGTTTTAAAACTTTAAATGAAATTACTCACTGAGTCAGTTAACATCTCACGGAAAAGCTCGGTGAACAGAGACCAAGCGAGACGGACGACACGGCCGGATGGGCCTTGCAGCGAGCGGTGGAAGCTGGCGGTACAGACCCGCGGTTGGAACTGGGGCGCAACTCTGAAGGAGGGACCCCGACGCCAAAGCAACACCGGTGCGGAGACCCGGGACCGAACCCGGCACCCGCGGACCTTCCGTCCAGCGCGCTCCCCGCCGCGCTCCCTCGGCTGCGGCCGGCGCGTCCTCCCGTCGCTCCCCGGCGCGGTCTGCTCCGCACCTGCAGGCCCCGGCCCCGGCCCCGCCGCGCGACCCTGTTCCGTCCCCGCCCGCCGCCGCCTCGGCCGAAGCCACGCGCGGGAAGACCGCGGACGAGCAGCGCTGGCGGCGGGTCGGGGGACGCCGCCGGTCCGGAAGGTGCTTTCCGCGGGGCGCCCTGGGCCGCCGCACCCCCCCCAGCCGGCTCCGGCGCGGACTCGGCGCGGAACGACCCGCGGGTCTCCCGTGGCTCTGCGGGATGGCGCCGCCGGGAGCGGAGAACGCGCGGACCCCAGGGCGCGGCGACGCGCTCCTTGCCCGGGGCTGAGGACGTCGGCCGGGCCGCCCGCCTCCACCCCTGCGCTCCCGGGTCTGGCCCGCGCGGGGCCCCGGGCGCAGGGGCGCGGGCGTCGGGGACACCCCCCGGACGGCGCGGTGCAGAGCGTGCGTGGACGCGGGGGGCGTGGGGACTCAGGGGACGTGCGGGGACTCGGGGTGTGGGGACCCCCCCCCCCCGAGGAGAGGACGCACCGGCGCGAGCCGCACTGTCCCCACAGACGGGGCCCCGGAGGCGCGAGCCGGGTCTCTCCCACCGCGCGGGCAGGCACGGTCCGCGGCCTCCGCCCCGCTCCCTCCCGCCGCAGCCGCACCCCGCGGAGCCGCGCGGGCGGCGCCGGAGGACGGTCCGCCAGGGGACACGGGCGCAGCCCCACACACCGCTCTGCGTCTTTCTCCTGCAGAAGCACCAGGAAGGTGGTTAACCACCTGGTGGCTCGGTCGGTGGTTAAGCGCCTGCCTTGGGCTCAGGTCGTGACTGCAGGGTCCTCGGTGGGAGCCCCGCGCGGGCGCCCTCTCCGCGGGGTTTGTGCTCCCCGCGCGCACGCTGCTCCCTCCCACACCTGCTTTAAAACCAGTCCGTGAGTCTCGGTAACGACTCACCGGAAGGTCACCGCATGGAACTGTCCCCTGCGTCTCCAACGTCGCTCTCCTTGTCTGCTTCCTCCTCTTGGGAAGTTTGTCAAGCCTGCTCCTCCTTCAGAAAGTGAGATGAAAGTAAGTCAGTCAACAAGTCTTTATTTTTAAAAAGATTTTATTTATTTATTTATTTATTTATTTGACAGAGAGATCACAAGTAGGCAGAGAGAGAGGGAGAAGCAGGTTCCCCGCCGAGCAGAGAGCCTGATGCCGGGCTGGATCCCAGGACTCCGGGATCATGACCTGAGCCCAAGGCAGATGCTTAGCCCACTGAGCCACCCAGGCGCCCCGAAAAATAAATCTTTAAAAGCGGGGTGGGGGGACCTGGGTGGCTCAGTGGGTTAAGCCTCTGCCTTGGGCTCAGGTCATGATCCCAGGGTCCTGGTTCTGAGCCCCGCATCGGGCTCCCTGCTCAGTGGGGAGCCTGCTTGTCTTTCTCCTCCCTACTTGTGCTCCCTCTGGCTGTCTCTCTCTCAAATAAATAAATCTTTTTAAAAAGAAAGGCCAATGAGCCACACTCTGAGAAGATATGTCAACACTCTAAATTACAGCAGACTCTTATTTGGGATATGTGAAGAACTACAAAACTCCCAAGAAAAGATTAAAATCTCAAACAGAGCAAATGAACACACAAATCGGGAAAGTCACAGCCCAGATAACCACTAATTGGTGTAAAAGGTGCTCAACATCCTTTTGCTAAGAGGGAAATTCGAGTTTAAAATTACTGCTTTGAAAAAAATAAATAAAATAAAATAAAATCACTGCTTTGTACTTCTCACCAGCAACACCGGCAACTCAGGACAGACAGGGTGACGTCCTGCTGGCGGTGCAGCCACCGGGACTCTTGCTCACTGCTGACAGATTGCGAACGCACCTCGATGGGAGATCATTTGGAAATGTTTAAGATTTTATTTCCAAGTGATCTCTCACCCAACGTGGGGCTCAAACCACAACTGCAAGACTGAGAGCTGCAGGCTCCATCGTGTGTGCCTGACAGCCGCCCTGCAAATATTGACCGGAACTAAACAGACCTATAACCTCCGGCCCTGAGCCTCCACACTCACCTGAGAGAAGTGCAGGAGTGTTTCCCTTGTGAAGGGGAGTAGGGCGCACCACCCCAAAGTGATGAGGGAAGAGAAGGCTGGCTGAGGACAAAGCAAAAGCTGGCACCTTACACCCCCCCCCCTCACCTCGGGGACATGTGTGACATTCCACCAGGAAACTCCCAACTATCTTCATGTTTAGAGGGAAAAACAGCCTTGACTTGACAATAACCAGGCCTCCACCATCCTGACAGTCTTCTTTACCGTGACAGCCCTTCTGAACACCCCCTTTGTCCTCACCGACCCAAGTCCTGTGAATATATCAGCCACTCCTCAGGGTATCAGGGCAGCAGCTCTCCTTGCCCACGGGTCCTGTCCCCATGCTTTAGTAAACCAGCATTTTGCACCAAAGATGTCTCAAGAATTCTTTCTTGGTCATCGGCTCCAGACCTCACCCCACCGAACCTCACCTACGTTCTAGAACTTCATCAAAAGTACGCCACTTTGGGGTACTGATCATTTTGTATTAAAGGTATCTGAGCAACAGCTAGTGCAAGGACACTCTGATTCTCTTTGGTGTAAGTCTCGGACATGAAGGGCACCCTTCGTGGTGGGTGGCACCCTCAGCACAGAGCCTAGGGACAGGATCGAGAAAGGCATATACATAAGCCTTTTTACTTTTTCCCCATTTACTGCCCCTAGCCCAACCCCCTTTGTCTTGTAAATTCTTCACAAATGTATGGTTTCATTGTCCAAAACTCAAGTGAATTCGTGTTATCTGAGTCTCTATTACTTTAAAGCACAAGAAGAACTACTCTGTGATGGTAGATATCAGACAGTGAGACAGGTTGTGACGAGGCCCAAGGAAGCTCCTGGAGCTGGATCCTGGATCTTCGCCTGGGGCTGTTGGTTACCTGGCGCAAACAGCTGTCAATGAAAGGCAGAACCCGAGCCCCAGGGCACCCAGCCTTGTCTCCCGCTAGCGGCTGCTCTCTCGTCCTGAGACGGTCCTTTCACTCCCGACTTCCTGCTCAAGCTCATGACCATGCTGTGTCTGTCCTTGAATTCTCTACGCGCTTGTGGCCGAGAGTGCTCACAGACTGGGCGAGGAGCAGAATGAACAATGAACTTCAGGGAACGAGCAAAACTGCCTCTTGTGCCCCAGAGAGGCCAGGAAAGAACAGCGGCAGCCAGGACAAGTCAAGCTGGACGAGAGCTATTTGGGGCAGCAGCAGAGGGTGAGAAGGCAAGCAAAACTGGAGGTGCTGGGGATCGAACCCAGGGCCTCATGCATGCTAAGCATGCGCTCTACCACTGAGCTACACCCCCCGCTTCTGCCATACCCTGGAGGACCTTGGACCACCCTCTCCTGACCACAGTTGTCTTGGTCTCAGGACTAAGTCATCAAAGCAGAACCACTAGACATTCGGTTCCATTATTCCTGAACTCCCTACGCTTCATCCTTTCTGTGGCTCGGCTACTGCAGGAGAAAGGACCTCAGTGGCAGAAAGAGGCGACTTCCTTGTTTGCAGTCAGCTCAGGGCCAGTCCGCCTCGGGTTGGCTTCTTGACCCATGTCCCACGCACCGCCCGGAGCACAGGTCAGCCCACGGCCACGTGCATCTCGGGACAACATCCTCTCGCGGCTTTTCTGAGTATTACCTCTAGCATTCTTTTAACTCTTGGATACATGAATGTTTTACATGATAAAAAAAAATTACACCGACCCAAGTGTGTGTGTGTACAAATACTCGAAAACTGAACACACACAGAAACAAACCGAACGGAACCTAACCACACTGAAAGAAAGAACAGATCCAGGTAAAGGTTTCACAGTGTTTGTCTTCATGGTGAAGACCGGGAAAGGCAAACACCTTGACCCTACGGAGTGGGGTTTTATTTTGTTTTGATTTGTTTGTAGTGTTTAAGGGTGTGACAATTCTGATATTTTGTGTGACTGTTTTCATTTGTGTATCTGAGTGAATTTATTTTTGTGTGATTGGAAAAATGAATACCTATTTGGAGTTGGAAATCGAGACCCTCTCTGTTAGAGAAGGAAGGAAGGAAGGAATAGGCTGGTTGGCTCAGGGTGGGAATTAGAGGCGTCAGTGTGGAATCATACACATAGAAAGCTGCCACCTTCCCCTAGATTTGTCTGCTAACAGGACCTAGAAGAAATTATACCAATGCTACCCAGTATCTTGACTTGTAAATACCATGCCCCACTAAAAGGAACCAGAGATACTTTTAGAAATCACTGACTCTAGAACTGGAGCTGACATCGCTGCTGTGTCTGTGGCCTGCTGACGGGGCCCTCACGCTCGTGACCAAGAGCGCTCACACAGACTGGGCGAAGAGCAGAATGAACAATGAACTTCAGGGAACGAGCAAAACTGCCTCTTGTGCCCCAGAGAGGCCAGGAAAGAACAGCGGCAGCCAGGACAAGTCAAGCTGGACGAGAGCTATTTGGGGCAGCAGCAGAGGGTGAGAAGGCAAGCAAAACTGGAGGTGCTGGGGATCGAACCCAGGGCCTCATGCATGCTAAGCATGCGCTCTACCACTGAGCTACACCCCCCACCTCTGCCATACCCTGGAGGACCTTGGACCACCCTCTCCTGACCACAGTTGTCTGGAGTTTCCCTGGGGATGAACAAGATGGACCTAAAGCATCTTTCTGTGCTAGAGTGTTGGTGCTTAAAAATGATGCGGACAGTTCAGAAGGACCCAGAAGCCAACCTGAAGGGCCTCTTCTCGCTGGTCAAACTGGACATGCTTTGAGCACGAATAATGACATGTGATTATAACCCCTGGATACTTAAATAAATATGGAGGAAGGGAAAACTTCCTTGTGGCGGCATGTGTAATAGTAGAAGTAAAAATAAGTTAGAAAATCACCCCTTGGCGACCATCAGAACAATGATAGATTCAGGCAAAATTGATAAATCAGACCTAAAAACACAGGTAAAATTTTGATGAGGATCAGGATTTTATACAGTCTCAGAGTATCTCCTTATAAGTTACTTATTAATTACATGGAGGAATGATAATTATAAGGGAAGAAACCTGGTGAACACAACCTTAACCAAGTGATCAAAGCAAACATTACTAATAATGGGGAAAACTGGCATCCCATGCCTTCTTGTGTAATGGAGGGAAACACCATTTCTGTAATATTCCTCCCAAATATTCACACCCTCAGTCTAATCACAACATAAATTGAACATTCTACAAAATCACAAACACGCGCTGTTCAGAAACATGTCGATCTTATGAAAAGCCTGAGGAGCGCCTGGGTGGCTCAGCGGGTTGAGCCTCTGCCCTCAGCTCAGGTCATGATCTCCAAGTCTGGGGTCCTGGGATCAAGCTCCTCATCAGGCTCTTTGCTCAGTGGGGAGCCTGCTTCCTCCTCTCTCTGCCTGCCTCTCTGCCTACTTGTGATCTTTCTCTGTCAAATAAATAAAATCTAAAACAAACAAACAAACTAGAAGCTTGAGAAACCATTCTAGATTAAAAAAGACCAAAGAGTAACTAAATTCATACGTGGTGCTGGAATGGACCCTAGTTTGGGACCGAAATTTCTATAAAGGATTTTGTTAGTAAAATTCAAGTTACTGTAGACTATATACTAGATAATATTATTTTACCAGTGTTAAATTTTCTGAATTTGAAATCTGTGCCGTGGGAAGGAGAAATATGCTGCCATGTTTAATAAAAAGATAATGGTGGAAATTTGCAATAAAAATATTGTGGACAAAAAGATATAATGTCCGGAAATGGTTCTCAAATAGTATAGAAAAATAATGATGTCTCTAGGTAGGTAGGTATGTAGGTAGATGATACATTGATTTGTTGGTTGAGGCAGAGGGATGACCTTTGTCCTGACCTTGGGACAGTATGTGCTTCTCAGGCGGTTCCCTCCCTATTTAAAATATTGCTAAGCAGAGACAAAGATGCAGTCTTGCCTATTTATAATAGTAGCATTTAGCAGGTGTGTTGCTCTGTTTCCCTTTCACAGGAAGGACGTGGGAAAGAGACTGAATTTCTTTCTCAGAGCTGGGAAACAGAGAGGGGCCTCCGTGGTTGGGGAAGAAACAGCCATGATGGGAGCCATGCACTCTTCCTCTCTAGGCTCCGTGACGATGACGGGGGCAGGTAGCTTTGGACTGAAACCCTAACAGTCCGTGAGTGAGGTCTTCAGTGCACTAGGAATTTGGAGGAACGCCTGGAAAATGCAGAGCAGAAGTACGGACAAAGAGCAACAGAGGGAGTTTCGGCTCTTTCCCCGCAGTGGGACGTCTTGGACTTCAGTGAACTCTTCGGCTTCTTGTCTGGACAGCTCATAACTGCCATTGTGACACATACCAGAAGTTTTTTTTTTTTCCTTTTTTGCCATTTCTTCACAGTAGCATGTTTGATGTTAACGGACATTTCTGGGTATACTTTTCAGAAAAGGTATGATAAAAGAAGGGCGCGATGAAAGGAAAGGAAGCTGTAGAGCACGAACTAGCCGCTCGCACATGCAGACTATCCGGGCGACTTAAGGCCGTTGTGTGTGGTTGTTGTAACGTTTGGCAGAGTCAGGCCTCAACAGCTGTCATTTTGTGGCAGCAGCGCCCCCCCCCCCCCCTCACCTAGTGTCCTCTGCTGTTGTTGGCCCAACATTTCGGTGATGGAGAAGGAGATGAGTAGAAAAGCCAGACAGAAGACTTGATTCCGCCTCCCAAAAACTTCGCGAGAAAGAAAGGAAACTACAGACCTCTTCTTTTTCTTCTTCCCGTCTCCGTTTTTCCTTCTCTCAATTGTAGTGGAAAATAGAGGCCGACGTGACAGGTTTTTGGTGTGGTGCCCACTTGCTGTTTCGAGTTTAGGGGATCCTAGGCTGAACAAAGGCTCCCAAGATAGCAGGTGTCAGGCCCTGGCCCCTGTGTCCCTTACACGGAAGGAATGTCCTTGCAGGTGTGCTAACAGCTGGGGCCTGGAAGTGGGGCCCTCGCTTTGGATAGTGCGGTGGGTCCACTGTTAGTACAGGCGTCCTCACAAGAGAGATGCAGAGGGAGGTCTCCCACGCGCAGGGGAGGGGACAGTGTGACCCTGAGGCTGAGGCAGGTGGGGGCACCCGGCCGCGGGGGGTCAATGGGCTGCACCTGGGCAGGAAAGCAAGAGACCGCGTGAACTCTAGTCTGCCGACGCCCTGAGTGGCTCTGACGCTCCTGGGGTCTAAACAGGGTAGAGTCAAAACGATCGTCTTGGCAAGTGCTTTTCCGGTGAGCAGGCAACGAGTGAGTAAGGGAAGCAAGAAAGGAGGTGGTGCCCTCGGCATCCTTTAAGGACCAGGCAGCAGCGGCTGCAGGTGCCTGGGTTGAGCCCAGGCCCCATAGCTGCAAAGCACATGCTCTCCCGCTGAGCTACACCAGCTCTCTGCTGGCAGCGATGGCCTCCCTGCATTCGGGCGCCCCCTGCCCCGTCCCCGTCCCCAGGGCTTGTGCTCGTCTCTGCAGCAGGTGGATAGAGTGACTCCTTCCAGACCAAGAGCCCCGGGGCTGTGGGAGGAGCCTGAAAGGGGGCACACAATATTGAAAACCTTTGTGGGAAAACGGGCCGGCCTTTCCAGGGGACAGCTCTTGTCTGTTGGCTCCACAGGAATGATAAGGGCAAGATTCTGATGGGAAGCCCCAGGGAAGCAGTAGGGTCAGCGACTCTGGACCGGAGGCTCCTCTGAGCTCTGAGCTCTCACAGCCCGGAGCAGCTGAGGAGGGTGTGGGGATCTTCCAGGACGATCGCGCCTGCGGCGAGAACCAAGGCAGATTCAGGGATGGAAGGAAGCGTGCAATTCTGAAAGGAAGTTAGTGGGTAGCTAGACACGGGACGGGGAGAGCTGCCTCCCCACTGGTCTCCAGAGCCAGAAAGAGAGGGAGACTGGAGAAAGAGATCTGCGGTTCTCCCAAGCAGAAAAGCAGAAAAGAGAGGCTTGTTCTCATCACCGTTCCGGGGGAAGGAGAGGGGACAGAGAGGAGGAGATGGGGGTGGTTTGGGGCAGGTCGCATTCAACATAGCCATCTATAGGGCCCCCGCCGATGCTGCACATTGAGCCCCACCCAACCCCAACGTGGGCGTAAGGGCGAGGCACAGGAGTCCTAGAGAGTGAGAACTCAGTTATCGATGGCTGTGGATACCGAAGCCAAAGAACTCTTCTTCCCAGACCAGTCTCGACCCCTAGGACTCACACTGGTTAGCACCATGGCCTGGAAACTTCCGTGGAATACCCAAAAGACTCATTTCCAGGTACCAGTCTCCTAGTGGTGTTCTGTCTTCTTCATTCATCTTATGTCTTTGCATATTAGTAAGTACATCACTGAGTCTCTTAAAATTCATAGGACCTTATGCACTTGGCAGAGTTTCTCTCTTGGTCGGCTCAAGGGCTGGTGGCATAGATAGGAGGAGACAGACGCGCCAGTTCTCTCTGCAATTCAGTGCGAGAGCAATGGTGTCCACAGAGCTTTGCGAGCTCTTGCCTGTGGTTGTGTGTGTGAGTGTGTGAGTGTAAGTGTTGGGAAGATGGGGGAATATTATCTAGGCTGTTGGATGTGTGAAAACACAACTGTGAAAGTTGCCCGTGTCATCGAGTAATTAACTCCTAAAATTGCTCCTGCAGAAACCTAGATACCAGTTAGATTACTAGAAGCTCCTCACAAAAAGGTTCATATCGGAAGGTAGTACAGTCTTGATTTCAAAACTTGCACGTTTTTATTAAAAATAAAAAGGAACTTCACATCAAATTCAATTATGTGTGTTGATTCAGAAATTACTGGGACACAGAAATGGCCCAACCATAGAAGGACATTTTTGCAATTACTTTTCCTACATTTCCAATCGGACGTGGGAAAAAGTGAAAATACAGACGCATCAGATACAGCGTCCGGAGCCGTCCCAGCACCCGCACCCGCACCCGCACCCGCACCCGCACCCGCACCCGAACCAGTGCTTCTCACAGGCTCAGGCCGCAGGTTCTCGAGCCGAGGGCCGGGGCGGGGCTGGCGCGCGCTCTGCCCCCGGCTCCCAGGGCCGCCCACCCGCGTCCACCCGCCCCGGCCAGAGCGCGCCCCTGCGCGGGGAACACCAGCTCCGCGCCCCCTACGCCCGCAGCGAGGCGCGTTCTCGGGCGGGAGCGGGACGAGCCGGCCGGACGCGCGCCCGGAGCCGGAGCGGAACGACCGCGGCCGAAGAGCCCGGGCCCAGCAACAGGCTCCGGGAGCGCGTCGTTCGGGGCTCCCGCCGCCCGCCCTCGCCTTCCCTCGCGGCCCCAGTAACGACCGTGCAAAACGCGGCCGACGCGACAGCCCCCGCGCGTCCCCCGGGCCACCTGTCCCCGCGCGCCCGCGCAGCCCCTCGGCGACGCCCAGCCCGAGGCCCGCGGACGCCGCAGCTCCGAGACCGGCCGCCGAGAGCGCGGAGCAAAAGTGGAGGTGCCGGGGATTGAACCCGGGGCCTCGTGCATGCTAAGCACGCGCTCTACCACTGAGCTACACCCCCGCGAGGGAGCCGCAGCGCCCAGAGTCTAGTAAAGGGGCGCGCGGGCACTTCAGCGGGTCCCACCCGGGCTGCCCCCGGCCCCCCACGTCCTCCCGCGCTGTCTGAAGTCTCCGGTGCAGCGCGTCTCCGTCGCCGACAGAAGAGAGACCACGTCCCGGAGCGGAGGCCCGGGGGTCTCCGGATCTGTCCGCTCCGGGGGCGCCTCTCCGCTCACCCCCGCCCCCAGCTTCCCCCCAAGCCGGGCACCAGGTTTCTCTCGGGCCTCCCTGCTCTCCTTTCCCGCTTCCCGGGCTGCGGGAAGGCCACAGGGCGCCGGGCGGGACACGGACAGAATGCGCGCTCCGCCGAGCCCCGGAGCGGAGGCGCGCGAGGACCCGCGCGGACCCCGCCCCCGGGCCAGGTTCCCACACCTGTCACCACACCTGTCAGCACACCTGTCAGCACACCTGTCACCCGCACCTGTCACCACACCTGTCAGCACACCTGTCAGCACACCTGTCACCACACCTGTCAGCACACCTGTCACCCACACCTGTCACCACACCTGTCACCACACCTGTCACCCACACCTGCGTGGGACTGCGGGGCACTCGCGCGCCGCGCCCTCCCCGCCACCCCCGCCCGCTGCAGCAGGCACGGGACAAGCCGCCCACTTAGGCCAAAGACAGAATACCTAATGTGGTTCCCCAGGGCTTGGTCAGTGAGAGCCCGTGAGGAATACATGAACCAAATACCCGGCTAAAACCTTAGAAAGTGAACAACAAAATTAACCAGAGGAACCAAAATAAACTAAAGAATGAAAGGCCGCTAGAGACAAACGCAGAGAAGAATGAGTTTTAAGAAGTGGAACTAGTAAAAAAAAATAAAACAAAACAAAAAGTAGGCATCTGAAAAGGCAACAAAATAGACAAACCTCTAGCTAACCTAATTAGGGGGAAATAGTGCAAATACATAAAATTGAACTGACTGGAGAATGTAACTATCAAAACAAACGAGCTTTTTAAAAAATCCTAAGAAACATCATAGCTCCACTAAAATGATTTGAAAACTTAGAGGAAGTGGATTTTGTAAATACAGTTTATCCAAATTAATCCTTGTAGAGACAGAAATAATGGACCATTGCTTTAGAAAAAGAGAAAATAGTTGAATAGGCACGCCCCCTGACAATGGTACCAGACAAAAATACTTTCACAAGCTAATTCTACCACACTAAAATATCAGAAAATCATGATGCTACTTAGATTATTCAAGGCAGAGCAAAAGAAGAAAAACTTCCTATTCATCACATAAAGTGAGTGTGACACTGATCACAACCTTTTTCAGTTTGCACCAAGAATTAAAACTACAGGCCTATTTCACATAATCCGGGACGTCCAACTGGGGTTTATTCCAGAAATGCAGAGATTGCTTGTTATTAAGAAAGACATCACCAAAGATTCTCTTCTCCACCGAGCCACTCAGGGTCCCCTACTCTCCTTTCCAAGAGGCCCCCGACTCCTGGACTTCCATTTCATCTCTGCATGGTTCAGTTTTAGCAAAAATCCTTAACTGGGTTGGATTAGTTGGGTTCGACTCCCCCATTCTCCATATCTGATCACCCTGAATATCTACCTGGGCTCCTCATCCTCTGCCCCCACCCCCAGATGATGTAGGATCACCTTGGCCGGCTTCCAGCAAGACTCCTCTGACGTCCACATAGTCAGAACCCACCCTTCTGCCTGGTGCTCCTTCTTAATAATTATCTCCCCACCAACGGACCCTCACCCCACTCTTGGCTATAAATTCCCACTTTTCAAATACTATATTTGCAATTGGTCCCAGTTATATATTGAAGTTCCTTTCCCCTATTACAGTATTCCTGAATGAAATCTGTTTTTCCTGCTTTAGCTCCTACCCAGCTCTGGCTTATCTTTAACAACATGAATATAGACCATCAACCATCATGTTGATAGAGAAAAGGAGAAAAAACATACATGACCATCTCTACAGATTCTAAAAACCGTCTAACAAAAAACAACATATATTTGCTACTGTAATGGGTTGAATAGTGTCCTCCAAAAATTCACATCCACTTGGCTTCATTTATGTAACCTTATTTAGAGGTCTGTATTTAGAAATATATGACCTTATTTAGAAATAGGGTCTTTGTAACCTTGTTTAGAAAGAGAGTGTCCTTATCCGCTTTTCCCTCTCCCACTCTCATGCTTCTGTTCCCTCTCTTGCTCTGTCTCTCTCTGTCAAAAAATAAATAAAATCGTAAAAACAATAAAAATAAAACATTGGCTTTGCATTCAGAAAAAAAAAATTAGAGGGGTACCTGGGGGGTTCCGTTGTTGAGAGTCTGACTCAGCTCAGGTCCTGATTCAGGGTCATGAGTTCAAGCCTTGTGTTGGGCTCCATGCTGGGTGTGGAGCCTACTTTTAAAAATTGGAAAATGTTAATGATTTATTAGAGGGGAAATCAACATTGGAAAAAAAGGTCCATAGGGATATTGAAGCCTATCCTAAAATTAGACCTTTTGAAGCTGAAGAAAATATCCTAGACACCTGTTCTCGGTTTCAGAAAAACCGTGCCTCCATGTGACTTTGAGAATCCAGAAGGATATAATCACAAACAACAGTCTACTAGGACAGTTACTGGCCCCCTCAAAACGGTCATGCACAGCAAATGACCTTGGTGTTCCCAACATGGCCATTTGGTGGCGCCCACAACATTCTCCAGACCCGTCCCCGCTCCTAAGGGCAAGGACAAGTTCTTCCAGACTTTTCAGTTCTGAGGAAAAGTTTACCCAGGAAGTTGTTTGGTGGCTGAGTCTTTTCTACCTCAGTTTAACATAATCCCTCCCCACCGAAACAAAACTAAAACTCTGATAAAATTCTTAAGATTCTCCCACTGAAACATACAACTGAGAAACATACAAAAACTGAGAAAGCAGCCAAATTAAATTTATGGTTTTTTAAACCAACATTTTCAACTTTTCAGAAGAGCTTTTTTTATCCTAAAACTCTACCTTTAGACCCAGTGAAAGAGAAACTGAAGCATGTTAAGAGTTTATTTGAGCAAAAAGTGATTCAGATCAGCGAGTGTCAAGCTGCCCCCCACGCCCAAGGCTGGGGGAGAGGCTGGACACAAAACCTGCAGAAGCAAAGAAAGGTAGTTATTCGAGTGTCCAGAATGCCTCATTGGCTGTGACTGGTTTCTGTTTCCCAACCTCGAACATTTACAGGCTTCCTTTATAATCTGCTTATACTGGCATTAGAGCCCCCTCGGTCTACCGGCCTCTGTGTTTAATTGGTTTACGAGTCCTAACATAATACGAGCTATGCCCCCAAATCCTCACAAACCCTTGCCATGGAACATCGTTAGAGGACTCTATGAATTTCAGACTGATTTCCTCCTCTGACAGATTCTACCCTGTCACTGAGGGAGTTTAGGACATGCTACTCCAAAAGATGGCACTTAGACATATTAAATATTTCAAGCTGAAGGAATCTGAGGAAACAGCAAAAGCAGAAAGGTCACTCTGACCTCCCCTACTGCCCCACTGCCCTGAAATAGGTAGTAAAAGGTGACCTGTGAGAGATGCCCTCCCTGTAATGGAAAGGAGCATCCTTACTTTCAAAGACAAAGGGATGTCAAGAAGATTCCTAACAAACAAACCTTGCTGAGTTCCCCCAATTTACTATAATCGCTTCATACTCGCTAACCAATTTATTTTTTGCAGTTACCTCATACTGCTTAACTTCTCATATTCCTCAATTTATCATTTTTACAGTTTATTTGTATTTATAATAATTTATTTTATAACTTATTTTATTTTTATAATTTATTTCAATTTATTACAATTTATTTATTTACAATTTATTGCAATTGACCTCATGCCCCTTAACCTATCACAGCCCCCATGATTGCCCACACTGCATCCAACCAGGCATAAAACACCCAAGTCTGTTTCTCTGGGGCTCCATTTCCTGGGGAAGGCTCTCATGTCATGGTGTCATGTAGAACTTCTATTAAATAAATGTCTATAGTTTTGTCCTGTTAATCTGTTTCTGTCATTTTAATGTTAGACCCAGCCAGGGACCCTGGGAGGGTGGAGGGAATCTTTTTCCTCCCCTACAAAACCTTCTGATTTTGCGAGTACTGTCACCATCTAATGGCAAGTACACAGTCCTGTGTCCAGCAAGTACAAGATCTCTTTCCAAAAGAGACACTACCAGACACACACATATATAAGTCAGGAAACTGGATATATTAGGAAAGACAGCCGGTGAGGTTAACCTAGAACTATGTTGGAAAGTTCTGGTTAAACACAAATATCCCCCCTTAAACTCTGGAGTGTCCACTCGGTGTTGTGCTTACCTGCAGGTAACATGCTTCCGGCCTGGGGCCTCCCGGCCATGTCTCCTCCTACGGATATGGAGTCCACACTCGATTTTCCCAGGCCTCCAGAATGCTCCACGGAAACAGCCCCATCATCCCTCCTGCCAGGGCGTGCACAGGCCTCCTTCCGAAGCCATCCTTGTGAGGGCAGCCCGTGCCATTCGCATGCATGCTCCCAAACTGGGCAGCCGGCCCTGGACTGGCTCTTCGCCAAGGGTGTGTTTGAAGCTTGGGAGTGTGTCTTGGGACGTTCCCACAGGCCGGTGGGAAGCCCTACAAAGTGTGGGATGGAATCAGGAGTGGTAAGGAAAGGGAACGGGGCTCTGTCTTTATTTTCTGAATCCTCTCCCTAATTTAGGTTTCAAAATGAGCCAAGCAGGTGCTTCTTCAAGTCGGGTAGAAGGATCTAATTTATTTAACACAATAAAGAACTTTCATCTCCACCCGGAGCTTACTGCATGCTTTAGAAGTTCCTGTAATTACAGTCAGGAACAGCGGGTCAAAGAACCGCCCCAGACGCCCAACAGCAGAGGGAGGGGGTGGGGAAGGACGCGGAGAGGGACCCGGCGCAGTCCCGGGAGTGGGGAGGCGGGAGGGAGGGCTCGGGGTAGGCCAGGCCCGCTGAGGAGAATGTCCCCTACCCGGCTCCCCTGCTTCTGCTTTTCCCTTTTCCCTTTCTGAGCGCCTTGTTCTTCCGTAGCTGCGAGACGGAGCCTCGGGGGCGCGCTGCTTCACTGGGTGCGGCGCGTGTTCTCGGGGCTGGGGCTCCGGAGGGAGCAGGTGCCCGCAGACCTGGCTCGGGGCGAGCAGGCGCCCGCAGACCTGGCTCGGGGCGAGCGGGCGCCCGCAGACCTGGCACGGGGTGAGCAGGTGCCCGCAGACCTGGCAGCCGGGGGGCTGCCCGGGCCGGGAACAGAGCCGCGTGCCCTCTCCTCGTTTTCCGTGCGCCTTCGAAGAACTGCAAGGGAAGGAAAGGAGAGAATAAGCGAGCAGCAGACACAACTTAACAAATGATGAGGCGACCGGGGTGGCGCGGGGCAAAAACTGCAATCTCAAAAGTGGAGGTGCCGGGGATTGAACCCGGGGCCTCGTGCATGCTAAGCACGCGCTCTACCACTGAGCTACACCCCCTCGCGCTCGGGAGAGGCTCGGGAGCGCCGCTATGGCTCCGCTCGGCCGATGGCGGCCGCGGCAGACGACGGGTCTCCGCGCTGCGGCCCGTCCTGGGCCTCCGGTCCCAGACCCCGGCGTGCGGCCGGCCGGTGTCCACGACGGTCCCGTCCGGTCCGCAGACCTCACTCCGGTCGCCACCTGCCGGGGACGTGAGGCCCGGGAGGCGGCCTCGGTGCGGGAAAGGGCGGCCGGAGGGCGGAGCAGCCGAAGTGCGGCGGGGCCGGGGCGGCCGCGCGTGGAGCGCCCGCGGGGGACGCACCTGCCGCGGCGAGTCGCGGACGGCGGGAACCCGGTGCCCCGCGCGCGGAGAGCCCCAGGCGAGCGCCCTCTCGCGGCCGGAGCCCGCACCGACGGCCGAGAGCGCGGAAGGAGGCGACTCCCGCGGAGTCTGGGTCTGCAGAACCCGCCGGCCCGAGCCGCCCGCAGACCCCGGGGGCGGCACCCCCCGCAGGGCGCCGCGGGGCAGCTGCACGAGTCCCCGGGGTCCGCAAGGCAGCCGGGACAGGCTCGAAAAGGCTCTTGACCTCCCGCGTAGCTCACTGCTCCAGGTTCGGGTTCTATCCATGTCACCGCCGGCCGGCCCTGCAGGGTCCCCTCGAGTTTGCCGGGGCCTCTTCTGCTACTCACACGCAGCCGGGGCTGAAAACGTCTGAAGAGCAGGGTCGGGGGAGACAGGGAGAGCAGAACTGACGGCCAAACGGTGATTGCTCGACCTTTTGTTAATCAGGCCCGGGGTCTGTCCCGCTGCAGGGAAGGCCGCCGGGCAGGTGGGACCTGCGGGTGCCCCCGTGCAACCAGGCTCCAGGCCGAAACCAGCAGAGGCTGCAGAGACGGAAGGGTGGGACCTTTGGGACCGGACGGGGGACGGGAGTAAACAGGATTTAGAGCCCGCTTGACTCGGTGGTTGTCCTGGTCTTTCACCAAGCTAGAGAGCGGGGAGCGGTCCAGCTGCTGCTTAATAATTTGTGGTCAGTGGGATGGGACCCAGAAGAGGAGCATAGTTTGGTTTTGGACAAGAATTTGTAGACACGTCTGGGACAGCTTCTGGAAATGTCTGATAGCCATGGCTCTGGAAGTCCGCAGAGACCTTGGATGTAGGGATTTTGATTTTTGCCTGCATGCGGAACAGAGCGCCCACGAAAATAGCTGCGACTTGTTGCTCTTGCAGGGCTGAATCATACAGATTTTCTTTTCAAGATTCTGCTTATTTGAGAGGGAGCGAGAGCAAGCATGAGAGGAGGGAGAAGCAGGCTCCTCACTGAGTAGAGGCCCAGGACCCTGGGATCATGAGCTGAGCCTAGGTCAAGAGTTGGTGGCTTAACCAGCTGAGGCAGCCAGGGGCCCCATAAGAACATTTCTTAACCAGTCCTCCGAGCTCTTTCTCCTCTCCTCTCCTCTCCTCTCCTAAGGAGCAGGCTAACTTGGAAACCGTGTGTTGAAGATGGTGAGCCACACACTGAAAGGAGTTGGGTCCTCCACCTGCTGACTGAAGGAACACCCCCCCCCCCATTGATCAGAACCCCCATTCTCTACTGTGTGTGTACAAGAAATACATTTCCTTTCTGCTTAGGGGGTTGTTTGGTTTCATGCTGTTAGAAGGATCTAACTAATTCACCTTTAATCTGTAAATCATAGCCCTTGATTCTAGGACCATATTTTAAAATATTGGATAATTTTTTGCTGTTGTTGTTGTCCTCTCTTTTTCTTGTCTTCTGTCTTCTCATTCTCCTCCTTCTCTTGTTTAGAATTCCTGTTGGTTGTTAAACTACCTGGAATCATCTCTGAATTCCTTCACTTCCCATTTCTGTGTCTTTCTGTTGTACTGTACAAGAAATTTCCTCAGCTTCAGAGAGCCAACCCCATATGGAACTTGCTCATGGAAAGCTTCTTGCAAAGGCCCAAGGAGGAACACAGGCGCTCTTGATTCCACCCTCCCTGTCCTTCCTCCGGCTCCACGGTGGGCGGGGGGGGGGGGGGGCGGACGGGACAGGGGAATCCTTAGAAATCCCCTCCAGACAGGTAGATATTCTTATTTCTGACTTGATTTATTTAGACTCTTTCTGCATTTGTGAAAGTATTTAGCAAGTGAAAGGTACTGAGGGAATTTGGATCATTCTGGAATTCTTCTAAATAACTTCTCTATTGTTTCCTTCTTCTTACATAAACACTTGTTTAAATCACTTTCCAAACCCAGGTTGGAGCCACTTCTGCCAGAGGGTGCCACATCTGCAGACCTAGACTTAGGTGAGTTCCACGTCCCTGTGGATGACCTGCTTGGCCAGACCTGCAGAATGTCCAGTCATTCCCCAAACGCCCGGCCAGCTCCGGGCCTTCTCACTCC
Source organism: Mustela lutreola (assembly GCF_030435805.1). Taxonomy (NCBI): domain Eukaryota; kingdom Metazoa; phylum Chordata; class Mammalia; order Carnivora; family Mustelidae; genus Mustela; species Mustela lutreola. The sequence continues at coordinate 157,958,881 of NC_081295.1, forward strand.
AAACACGGTTGATGTGGCCCAGCGGATCGGCAATTTTTTTTCTCTTCCTTGTTCTTTGTTCTTTATACTATAAAGCTTCCTGCCTTTTACCCCCATTTTACAGTTCTCTGAAAGGAGAACGTCAGTTTCATGAAGCGTAAAAGGTTGTTTGGATCACCTAAATGGTTTTCTTTTACCATTCTTTAAACACCAGAAGAGCAAGGATCAGCCGCCATCCTGGATTCTGCAAGAGGACTTGGAGCTCCCGCCTGCAGGCTCCCATGATCTTCCCATCACACTTCCTTCCCCAGCCATGGTTCTTTTTCACTCCCTCTTCCCGGGACGCTGTGGAAGCGTGGAAATGCAGTCCCTACTAGAAAAAGCTTCAGAGATGCCTGGGTGGCTCTGCGGGGGTAAGCATCTAACCCGTTTCATCTCAGGTCATGATCTCAGGGCCGTGAGACTGAGCCCCACGAGCCCCAGGTCCAGGGCTCCCCACTCAGGGCAGTTTCTTTGGGATTCTCTCTCCCTCTCCCCTGATCTCTCTCAAAAAAATAAATCTTAAAAACAAAACAAAACAACCTTCAAGTATTTCCCAAATGTAACAACAGTTTGAAAAATATGATTGGCATTACAATCAGTTGTGAAGCCAAAAAACCCCCAAAACAAAAAACAAAAACAAAAACAAAAAACACCTTTTCTAAACTATACTAAAAAATAATTTAGGGGCGCCTGGGTGGCTCAGTGGGTTGAGCCGCTGCCTTCAGCTCAGGTCATGATCTCAGGGTCCTGGAATCGAGTCCCGCATTGGGCTCTCTGCTCAGCGGGAAGCCTGCTTCCCCCTCTCTCTCTGCCTGCCTCTCTGTCTACTTGTGATCGCTCTCTGTCAAATAAATAAGTAAAATCTTTTTAAAAATCTTTAAAAAATAATTTAGCCATGTTAAAAGACTGAATTATCTATTTTCTCTATAGAAAATAATGCTACAAAACTGTTATTATATGAAAGGTAATAGAAAATAATGCAGCTAAATAATGGAGAAGAAACATAGAGGTATATTAATAAGTTAACTTTTTCTAATGATTGTAGAATTCATGAACTTTTTAAAAATTTATAATTTGTTTCCATTTGTTTTTGTATTCTAAATAAATATTTACTCTCATAGCTAATTTTGTATTCACAGTTTTGTATTTTTTTCTTAAAGATGGTACCCCAATACTATATAAGTTTTGGGTTCCATAAGACATGGATCTCCCCTGCCACTGGATTTTTAAAATCACCCAGGTTTACCCCAATCATTGTGATGTTGCAACAAAACATTATGATTGATATCGACATACAAAGAAGGGCGAGGTCCAGGGCTGGGACAGCCAAGTGCTGAGGTGTTGGGCTTGAACTCTACTGGGGCGGCCCCTGCAAGCTGGAGTCTTGCTCACAACAGCTTTGCTTTCTTGTCCAGCTGCTGCTAAGAGTTATTTGTGGCCAGGATACCTCTAATTGTGTTGGAAAAGACAATATTAGTACCATTAGTAGCATGCGTCTTCCTTGTGCCCAGTACTGCTAGCAAGATACAGACATGCGGCCAATTTGAATCACAGCATTCTGACCTCAGTCTTTACTTTCTTTTCTTGCTAGAGAAGAACATTCTCAAAGTTGAGGCACTCCAGCTTGAAATAACTTCTTATTGGACAATTCTGCAATCAAAAAAAAAAAAAAAAAAGAAAGAAAGAAAGAGAAGAAAAGAGCTCTGAAATTATTGGTTTTCAGGGAACTTGAGCTGCTCCTAATTATCTCCAACTCATTCCATCAATAGCTCTCCCGTGCCTTATCCGAACAGCTTCAAGTTTTGCATAGAACCGAAAACATATTCAGGATATAGTAACAATTTTCAGAAATCCTCGAGCAGCTGGTTAAACAAAAGCAATGTGGTCACCTAAAATGATGATAGGCTTTGAAATAACCTTATGTACATTTCCAATACCGTTTAAACTGTTTTGCCGTATATTTTTAAAAATTAAGTTTTCCTCATAGGGGAAGGGAAGGAAGAATAAAATAAGATGAAAATAGAGAGGGAGTCAAACCATAAGAGACTCTAAACTCTAGGAAACAAAGTTAGGGCTGCTGGGGGGGGCGGGAGGGATGGAGTAACTGGGTGATGGACATTAAGGAGGGCGTCTGTGATGAGCGCTGGGTGTTGTATGCAACTTGTGAACCACTAACCTCACCCCCGAAACCAATAATACACTAAACGTTAACTAAATTGAACTTAAATAAAGAATTTTTAAGATTTTATTTATTTACTTGACCGACAGAGGGCAGAAGCAGGCAGGGTGGCAGGCAGAGGGACAGAGAGAAGCAGGCTTCCCGCTGAGCAAGGAGCCTGATGCAGAACTCGATCCCAGGACCCTGGGATCATGACCTGAGCGGAAGGCTGCTGCTTAACCCACTGAGGCACCCAGGTGCCCCACCAAAGAATTAAAAAAATAATAATAATTTTTCCAATTCCCTTAAGCTAACTTGTATAAACTTGACTCCAAAACTTTTCCACAGTCGAATGCCAAGGAAACAAAGACTAATCTTATTCCTGTGTCTTGTTACAAAATTGATGAATAAAATGTTTGCATGTTAAAATGAACATCATATTGAACCAATATTTTTCCAGGAACCTGAGAATGATTTATCATCAGGAAAAAAAAATCCATTATGAAGATGAATTTATAGCCTGAAGGAGAAAAAAACAAAATGATCTCAGTAGGAGTCAAAAGGAATGTGGAAAAATTCGAACTCCAAATTGGTGCAGCTACTATGGAAAACAGTATGGGGAATCCTCAAAAAATTAAAAACAGAGCTACCAGATGATCCAGATATTCCACTTCTGGGTATTTATCCAAAGAAAGCAAAACCACGAATCTGTAAAGCTATCTACACCCCTGTGTTTATGGCAGCATGACTTCCGATAGCCAGGATATGAGAAGAAGCCTATGTGCCTCTGGACGGATGAACGGATAAGGAAAATGTGGTCCAGCCAAAACGAGAAGGAAATCCTGCCATTTGTGAGAACAGGGATGGACCCTGAGGCCTTTATGCGAAGTGGAATAAATCAGACAGTGAAACACAAACCCCGTTATGCTCTCATTTATACGTAGAACCTAAAACAAAACAAAACAACCCCAAACTCTCTTCCATACAAAGAACAGATCAGTGGTTGCCAGAGTGGGGGCAAAATGGGTGAAGGGAATAAAAAGGTACAAACTTCCAGTTATTAGGCAAATAAGTCCCTGGACGTCGTGTACAGTATGGGGTCTAAAAGGGAAAAGAAAGAAAAAATCAGAAACTTCCCCAGGCAGACTGGGGAAGCTTGTTTCTATGCTGCCACCATATCCTGAAACTAAAAGGCGAGTGTTTTCTTAAGAGAATCAGATCGTCCATATGAATCCAAAGCCAGCACCGTATTTAAGGAATAGTGTGGTCCGTCTAGTACCACGTACAAGAACAATGAAGGGAAGAAAGAAAAAGTACAAAATTGGGCTAGGGGACATGTAACGATGTCAAGAGAGAAACCCAAGAGAACCCAGTACAGAGTTTAGACTCCGGAAGTTCAACGTGGTAGGACAAGCACTGGGTGATACACTCAACTAATGAATTACTGAGCACTATATCAAAAACTGATGATGTACTAAACCTTGGCTAATTGAGTGTAAATTAAAAAATAATTTTTTTTAAGTTCAATGCTATCTCCTCTGGACTGTGGCCACCTGTTTCTAAAGAGTGCTACTTAATTGTCATGCAAAACTTATTCCCAGATTGGATCTGCAACCCACCTTCACATTTCTAAATTTGTTTGCTACGGGGCATTAAGATTCTTTCCGTCTGTATTTTCACTCTTTGACCAAAAGATTATTAATAAAATCACGAACTCTAGCATGCTCTTTGTCTTAGAATTATGAGTCAAATGGTTTTGTTTCTGCCTTTTGGGCCATCACAGAACTGGCAGGTCTAGAGTTTGCTGAGCTGTATGTCAGTCCCTCTCCCTGCCCCCTAGCCTCTCTATGCCCCATCATCCCTTCAGAGAAAAGCCCCCAGATTTGGAACCACAGGTTTCTGTTTCAGTGGAAAACAGAATTCCCCTGCATCCCTAAGGACAGAGGGGCATGTCATGGTCAACAAAAATCCAGAAACTGGGACCACAGATGAGAAGGAAGACAGCTATAGGTGTAAATGTTGGGATGTCAGAACGTTTTCCCCTCCCCCACTTTACGTCTCCTTGTTCCCTCTCTGAAGGAAATCTCTAAGATTTCAGCCCTAAAGTTACTTTTAAGACAGTGCAAATATGGGGCGCCTGGGTGGCTCAGTGGGTTAAGCCTCTGCCTTCAGCTGGGGTCATGGTCTCAGGGTCCTGGGATGGAGCCCCATCGGGCTCTCTGCTTGGCAGGAAGTCTGCTTCTCCCTCTCTCTCTGCCTACCTCTCTGCTGACTTGTGATCTCCCTGTCAAATAAATAATTAAAATCCTTAAAAAAAAAAAAAAAAAAAGACAGTGCAAATATGTTAATTTCTCATTGTGAGTGGAGGAAGGGAAATTTGTTAATCAGGCCAAGGAGGGGAAGGGGAGAGAGACAGAAGTTAGTTAGGGTCCAAGAGATTTCCAGAGACAGTGTGAAGCTTTTTTTCAGTGAGGTTTGTGGCAAGTGGACCCAACCATTACTTGGGTAGCTGAAAACTGAGTGGGGATTCATCTTCTCTGTCCACCCAGCCCTCCCCAGGACTCGGGCACCTTTCCCTCATCAATGCTAGAAAGATCACCTCATGCAAAGAATCCACATAATGTTCTGGAGGACTGAAATAGTTCCACCGCCCAGCATTAGAACCGAGATTTGAAGTTCGGCCACTAGAGCTTACATTTCACTGAAATCATTTTCTCCCGGCCCTATTCCAAACGCAATTGACCGAGGAACCCCACTCCTTGAAGAAATAAATGTTTTCGCGGCGCCATGCTTGGTGAACAGGAATAATAACTCTTTCACCTTTTACCCAACGGATCCCTGCGTACCCTGCGGTTCAGGGCGCTGCCCCCCAAAATAGCAGAATTGGGAGGGTCACTCTGACTCTCCTCCCACCCCTGAATTCGGTCATAAAACCATCAGGTGAGAGGCCCCTTCCCTATACAGAGAGGAAAGGAGCGTCCTTGCCTGCAGAAAACAAAGGGAAATCAGGAAGGACCCTACAAACAGGCCTTGCTAAGCACGGTCCGTTCCCTACACCTACCTCGTGCTTTTTGACCTCTGCGATGTGTCTCCTCACTCTCCATCGAACCCAGCATAGAAATACTCAGACTGAACCTTTTCCTAGGGTCTTCATTCCCTCTGAAGCCTCCCACCTCACCCAAAACTTACACGAACAAAGCTGGATGCTTTCTTCCTGATACTCTCTTCTGGACGCAGCCAGAGATCCAAAGAGGATCACTCTTTCCTCCCCGACACGACCTTCCTAAGATGAACTGGGGTATTTTTGTCCCCGTCCCTGCTGGGCAGCGGCTTCTATAACCCACGCGTCACCACGCCAGGCCCTGCGCTCCTCGGGGACACCCTCCGCGCCGCCGCGCGTCTCTCCCTGGTCGCTGTGCCCGGACCCCGGGCCTCCACAGCCGGCATCCAAAGACGCTGGCTTTGCCTTAACCTCCAGGGAACACACTGCTGGGGAAAACTGGGAGACGCGGGAGACGTCGGCGGGAGAGACCCTCTCCGTGGGAGAGTGGGAGGGGGAGGGGAGAACCTTGCTTTGACTTGGGTTTGCTTCAAAAACTCATTTCCAAGGGACCCAAACCATCGAGTCCACGGCCAGGCGGGGGCTACTGCTTGACTCCCAGGGTTGGGCGATTCCCAGCCGCCACCGCCCCCCTCCCCCGCTCCAAACCCCTGCTGCTCGGTGCACTAACCCGAGACGAGGCAGGGCTCTCCGCCGCGTCGACGGCAGGGACGCTCCTGGTCCCCAGAGCTCACAGCGCCCTCCAGGCCTCCAGGCCCCGGGACATGTGGCAACGTTAGTCCCGCGTACCTGCGCCACTTCTCCAAGCATCATTCAACGCCTCGGGGGTGCTCCCCTCTGGCAGCCGGCCTCCCCTTCCTGACGCGGAGCTGTGCGTCCTGCGGGCTCCGAGGCTCCGCTGTGCGTCCTGCGGGCTCCGCGGGCCCCGAGGCTCAGTTGTGCGTCCTCGCGGGCTCCGGGCTCGACTGTGCGTCTCTCGGGCTCCGGGATCCACTGTGCGTCCTCGCGGGCTCCGGGCTCGACTGTGCGTCCTCGCGGGCTCCGCCGGCTCCGCGGGGTCTGTGGCTCCGCGGTGCGTCCTCGCGGGCTCCGGGCTCGACTGTGCGTCCTCGCGGGCGCCGAGGCTCAGTTGTGCGTCCTCGCGGGCTCCGCCGGCTCCGCGGGGTCTGTGGCTCCGCGGTGCGTCCTCGCGGGCTCCGGGCTCGACTGTGCGTCCTGGCGGGCTCCGCAGGCTCCGCGGCTCGGCTGTCGGTGGAGCTAACCTCGGACGAGGAGCCCTGGAGGAGCGGCATGCCCGCGCCGGCCGCGGAAGGACGCCTTCCCACCGCGCCACATCCTCTTGGTTTTCAGAGGAGAGGAGCCGGCCCGCCGGCTGGCCGCGTGGCCTAATGGATAAGGCGTCTGATTCCGGATCAGAAGATTGAGGGTTCGAGTCCCTTCGTGGTCGCTGTTTTCCTCCGCGCGAGTAAGGCGGGCACAACACCTCCAGGCCTCTGGGCAACCTTTTCCTTCGCATTTAACAGGCGCGCTCGGGCTGTTCACTGTGCGACACTTGCTTCACCAACGCACAGGGCACAAGTAGCAGGTGTGTCCTCAAGACTCTGACTTTCTAGTAGACCCGACAGAGGACATCAAGGAAACCAACACAACGACTAAAACGCGTCGCAAGTCCCAGGAAGGAGCTAAGCCATGGGGGAGATCAAGAAGAGGGAGGGGTCTTAGGGCAGCGCACGCCTGGCAGAAGGAAAAACTCGTGGACAACCTGGAGACACCTGCTCTTCCCAAAGCTCATATCACTGAACTTTTCTGAGGCGGGAGGAAGGGGGAAGGGTTCACTTAAAAAAAAAAAAAATCAGTGAAAAGGGTAAGGATGGATTGAATTTCTAGGAACAAGATCCCTCACTAGGTCCCTGTGGCTGTGCCTCTGCACATGGTTTGAAATCGGTGCTCTCCAGACTTTCATTGGGTACCATAAACACAACACTAACTCCCAAGCAGTGATCTCAGAGAGAAGCCTAAATAGAGAAGCCACCAGAGGCGCTTACCCTACCCTTAACTGTCCTCCCCAGCAACTACTATTAGTTAGTCATCATGGGTTCAGTCTTACCAAGAGTGCAAATGCCATAAATGGATCTGAACAACAGGGAGGTTCCTCAAAAAATTAAAAATAGTACCATTTTTTAAATGACCCAGTAATTCCACTTCTGGGTATATACCCAGAAGAAATGAAAGCAGTGTCTCAAAGATATATTTGCACACCCATGTTCATAGCAACAGTATTCACAACAGTCAAGAGGGGAAAGAAACCCAGATGTCGTTGGAAGGATAAATGAATAAACCAAATGTGGTACACACAGACAATGGAATCTTACTTTGTCTTAAAAAGGAGGAAATCCTGTCACATGCCACACACGGATAAACCCTGAGCTTGCTATGTGAAGTGAAATAAGCCAGTCACAGAAACACAAGTACTGTATGATTCCTCTTACACAAAGTTTCTAAACTAGTCCAATTTGAAACAAAATAGAATGGTGGTTACCATTCTGTGGGGAAATGGAGAATGGGGACTCTTTTAATGGGTATGTGGTGTCAATTTTGCAAGATAAAGAGTTCTGGTGATCTATTCCACAATATGAATATACGAAACACTACTTACCACACTTAAAAATGATTAAGATGGGGGCGCCTGGGTGGCTCAGTGGGTTAAGCCGCTGCCTTCGGCTCAGGTCATGATCTCAGGGTCCTGGGATCGAGTCCCGCATCGGGCTCTCTGCTCGGCAGGGAGCCTGCTTCCTCCTCTCTCTCTCTGCCTGCCTCTCTGCCTATTTGTAATCTCTGTCTGTCAAATAAAATAAATAAAATCTTTAAAAAAAAAAAATGATTAAGATGGAAAATTTTATGGGTTTTTAAATCACAACTACAAATACAAATACATTTAAAAAAATCATTTGGTCACAAACATGCGGATTTGTTTCTGAACTCTCCGGGTGTTTTTTTTTTTTTAAGTATTTTATTTATTTATTTATTTGACAGAGAGAGAGAGAGAGAGAGATCACAAGTAGGCAGAGAGGCAGGCAGAGAGAGAGAGGGGGAAGCAGGCTCACCCACCGGCAAGCAGAGAACCCGACGCGGGGCTCGATTCCAGGACCCTGAGATCATGACCTGAGCCGAAGGCATAGGCTCAACCCACTGAGCCACCCAGGTGCCCCTGAACTCTCGGTTTTTTAATGAAATGTTTAAATTGTAATTCCAGCACAGTTAACGTGCAGTGTTGTAGGGGTTTCCGGCGAACAGTGTGAAGATCCAACCATCCATGCATCACTCATCGCTCTCCGTGATAAGGATACTCTTACTCCCCATTACCTATTTCCCCACGCCTCCCCTCTGGAAACCACTAGTTTGTTCTCTATAGTTAAGAGTCTGTTTCTTGGTTTCTCTTTATCTCCCCTTTGTTCATTTGTTTTGTTTCTTAAATTCCATGTAAGTGAAATCATAATTCCCTTCCTCTGATTGACATATTTTACTTAGCATTATACTCTCTAGAGCCAGTCTTGTTGTTGCGAATGGCAAGATTTCGTTGTTTCTGATGACTGAGTGATATTCCATTGTATATATGTACCACGTCTTCTCCATTCATTCATTGGTTGATCGACATCTGGGCTCTTTCCATAATTTGGTTGTTGTAGATAATGCTGCAACAAACACAGGGTGCATATATACCTTTAAATTAGTGTTTTTGTATTTGGGGGGCAAATACCCAGTAGTGTGATTGCTGGGTGGTAGGGTAGCTCTATTATTAACATCTTGAGGAACCTCCATACTGTTTTCCAGAGTGGCTGCATCAGCTTGCGTTCCCACCAACAGTGCATGAGGGTTCCTTTCCCTGCACATCCTCGCCAACACTTGTGCTTTCTTGAGCTGTTGATTTAAGCCGTACTAACAGCTGTGAGGTGACATCTCATTGCAGTTTTGATTTTCATTTCCCTGATGATGAGTGATGCGCTCTAAGCCATCTACATGTCTTCTCTGGAGAATGTTCAGGTCTGCCCTTTTTAAATTGGATTACTTGTTCTCTGGTGGATTCCTAGTTTTTTTTTTTTTTTCCTTAAGATTTTATTAATTTTTTTGACAGAGATCACAAGCAGGCAGAGAGGCAGGCGGAAACAGAGAGAGAGAGGAGGAAGCAGGCTCCCCACTGATCAGAGGGCCCCATTCCCAAGGCCCTGGGATCATGACCTGAGCGGAAGGCAGAGGCTTTAACCCACTGAGCCACCCAGGCTCCCCATGGACTCCCAGTTCTATCCCAATGGTCTGTCCGTCCTTCTGCAGTCCCATCCAGCTTTGGTTGCAGTAGCTCTCACGAAGCTCTGAAATCAGCAAGTGTGACTCTCCGCCTTTGTTCTTGTCTTTCAAGATTGCTTCAGCGATTCATATTGGAATTTAATATGAACTGGACGAATGGCTTTTTCTTCTCTGCAAAAAATAAAAATAAAAAATAAAATAAAATAAAAGGCTGTTGGACTCTTGATGGGGATTGTATTGATCTGCAGACCACTTTGGGTAGAAGTAACACCTTAACAATATCTGTCTTCCTATTTAGGAACATGGGATGTCCTTTCTGGGTCCTCTAATTTCTTTCAGGCATGTTTGATAGATTCCAGTGAACAAGTCCTTTGCCTCCTTGGCTGAATTCATTCCCAGGTATTTTATGCTATTGTAATTGGGATTGCTTTCTTGATTTTCTTTATGGATTGCTGTTCATTGCTGCTAGATAGAAATGGAACTGATTTATGTGATTGTCTTGTGCAATCACGTGCAACTTTGCTGGGTTCATTGTTAGCATTATACAAAGAACCTGTGGGTTCTTTGGGATCATATACCTCTGTGAATAGAGACAGTATTATTATTTCCTTTCCGACTCAGGTATCTTGGATTGATTTTTCTTGTCTCCTTCTCTGGTTGGAACATTCAGTACATTGTGAATAGCATAGTGGCGAGAAAGGCATCCTGTCTCATTCCCGATCTTAGGGAGAAAGCTTTTCTATTCCCTCAACATTAAGAACGATGTTCACTGTAGATTTTTTGTAATTGCCCTTTATCATGCTGAGGAAGGCCATGCTGTTTTAAGTGGTGAATCACAGTCTCTTTTTATCTCATGTTCCATGAAAGGGGAATATCCGTAATAAAATGGAATGAAATGGAGTTAAAGTCGGAATACTGTGTCATTTCAACAAATTCTACACCAAATTTATTTATTTATTTTTAGATTTTATTTATTTGACAGACAGAGATCACAAGTAGGCAGAGAGGCAGGCACAGAGAGAGAGAAAGAGAGAGAGAAGCAGGCTTCCTGCGGAGCAGAGAGCCCGATGCAGGGCTCGATCCCAGGACCCTGAGATCATGACCCAAGCCAAAGGCAGCAGCCCAAACCACTGAGCCACCCAGGCGCCCCTACACCAAATTTATTTTAAAAACTGAAGGATCCCAGAGGTCTTGCTGAATTCTCTACTGAAGAGTCCTAGCCTAATGATTCAGAGAGAAACAAGTTCAGGTACTTGTCCTGGGACTGTCCCAGGAGCCTTCTGCTGCTGGAGCACACTTACCTCACGTATGCTCTCTTGTCGGTGGAGGTATCAGGTACGTGGGTCGCCTGACCTCTGCACCTACTTTCTATGCCGAATGTTCTGCCCCTTTTAAAAAATGTATCTTCATTTTTAGTGAAGTGAGAGCTAGCCACAATTCAGCTGAATTTTAACTTGGCTTTTTTTTTTTTAATTTTTATTTTTTAAGATTTTATTTATTTATTTGACAGACAGAGATCAGAAGTAGGCAGAGAGAGAGAGAGGAGGAAGCAGGCTCTCCCGGGGGGGACAGCCCAATGCGGGGCTCGATCCCAGGACCCTGGGATCATGACCTGAGCCGAAGGCAGAGGCTTTAAGGCGCCCTAACTTGACTTTTAAAATCCTAGACATGCTTTACCCTGGGGAATATTGGCTTCATCATGATACGAACTCAATTGTTAGGATGACATTTACCATTCCAAGGAGAGCTTAGTCAAACCCGCATTACCTGCTTGATTTAATTTTTAGTTTTTTAAAAATATGGAATGCTTCATATTTTGGTTGGGACTTTGCATGACATCCTTTCTGCGGGGCCCAAGCTAACCACTGTTCACTTTAACTCTGGTGTATGTGTGCCCAAGCCAGCACTATTCTGTATTATCTGACTCACATGTTAAAAGCCAAAGGAGTCAGGTGCTGACCTTGTATTACCCTCTGAACTGTTTCATTCGTGCACAACCATGTAGCCTTGCCTGCGCCCATCGGATTCACTTACAAGCAAGCTGCTCTGTGTAAGACCCAAGGGAAGCAGAACCGATCTGGGAGTTAAACGCTGGGGTCAGGGAAGTGATGACCCCCAGAGAGACCTGCTACTGTTTCTGTCACAATCCATGGGTTGTCCTTAAGTGCTGTCCACTTAAATTCTTATTCTGCTAAGAAGTCTGTGCTTCTAAAGGATGAAGAAGAGAGGCACCTGGCTGGTCAGTTGGAAGAGCGTCTTGATCTCGGGGTCGTGGGTTCAAGCCTCACGTTGGGTGTGGAAATTACTAAAAAAAGAAAGAAACTTTAAAAAAGGGAGTGAGGAAGTGAGATTGAGGGAAGACTGAGAGGCTATTGGCAGGGGACACTGGTTCTTAACTGCAAACACCAAAAACACATGATAATGTATTCACAAACCTGTAGGGAAAGGAGAAAAAGGCGGACTGTGCAATGGATTCCCACAAAATTACATTTACTTTGTTTAAGGATTTTTATTCTTTGGACATGTGCTTTTCAGTTTTGATGTTTAAAATGCTTTTCCTGGGTGGCTCAGTGGGTTAAGCCTCTGTCTTCGGCTCAGGTCATCATCACAGGGTCCTTGGATTGAGCCCTGCATTGGGCTCTCTCTGCTTGGCAGGAAGCCTGCTTCTGCCTCTCTGCCTGCTTGTGATCTGCTTCCCCCTCTCTCTCTGCCTGCCTCTCTGCCTACTTGTGATCTCTGTCGAATAAGTAAAATTAAAAAATAAGTAAATAAAATGTTTTTCCTTTTGTTTTGATACTTTAGCAATTAATGATTAATAATAATAAAAGTTAGGGACGCCTGGGTGGCTCAGTTGGTTAAGCAGCTGCCTTCGGCTCAGGTCACGATCCCAGCGTCCTGGGATCAAGTCCCACATCGGGTTCCTTGCTCCGCAGGGAGCCTGCCTCTCCCTCTGACTCTGCCTGCCACTCTGCCTGTGCTCACTCTCTCTCTCTCTCTGACAAATAAATAAATAAAATATTTTTAAAAAAATAATAATAATAATAAAAGTTAATAAAAATAATAAAAGAATTTCTAGTTTCAGACCAGATGACTTTATATTTATCTAAATGTATCAAATCCAAATTTGAAATAACTGGTTGCAAAAGAGTCTCAGAGTATGAAGAACAAAAGGCATTCAAAACAAAGGCCATTTGGGAGAGAAAGGGAGGGCCCAGCCTTCTGCCTTTTTGGAGATTCTCACCATATAAGCTGATTTCACAGACTGCCCAATATTTGGCTTTCCAATAGCCACACACAGTAAATAATATAAAATATTACATGTAACCGCATTTCACTACTTACACAGCCCTGAGTCTGCAAGTAGGCTGAGATTTCCTGTGGGAAGGTAAATTTTATTTGCAGTTTGTACCGAATGAAATTGTAATGAAGCTCGAAGCATCAGATTTCAAATAAGCAGGTTAGAATAAACTTCCAGGGACCAGAGTAAGTGTCTAAGGGGACAACATCCTCCCAGGGTGCTGGCTCGGTGCAGACAAGCAGAGGGCAAGGAGGGCAGGAGCTGAGAGGAATCCCCACGGACCATCAGAGCTGAACAGGGCTGCTCTGACTTCCGTGCAATCCCAGAAGGCACAGGCTGCAAGGGCAGAAAAGGAGACAGGATGTGAGATAGCGAGCGAGAAATAGACCTCAGGACCCCAGAGTCAGATCTGTTCATTTGAAGGTGAATGAAAGACACAATTTCTTCCTCCAGGAGATGAACCTAGACAGGAAGTAAGCCAAAGAGACAAGTAAGTTTAGACAGTAACATCCACAGGGTGGTTTAGGGGCCACACACAGGAGGTTGTGGAAGAGGCTTGAGGACCAGGGGAGTGTGTGCTTGTGAGACAGACAGAGACTTAAAGCCTCCTTGGCTCTTTACAACATTGAATATAATTCCATAATCTTGAAGCACCAATAGGCTTAGCCTTTGGCCTAAGTAGGTTAGCCCCCACAGCATCACTCTTTAATTCCCTTATCACACTACATGGCATTCACATAAAGGAAATGCAATACTTTGGATAAAGACGAGAGCACAGTTCAGTCTTACTTGCAGCTTGAACCTAACTGAATTAACAAACCTTTGTCTAATACCCTGGGTTGAAAATACTCCCTACGCTTTACTTCAATGTTTTCCAAAAGGAATATTACTAGCAGGTTGGATGGAAAAATTCTTTCTTTATACTCCACTGCAATATACTCTCCTCTATACAACTGTCTGTATGACATATGAGAATATGTGCTACTTAATAGGCCATGTTTAGAATTTCTGGACCTGGGGCGCCTGGGTGGCTCAGTGGGTTAAGCCGCTGCCTTTGGCTCAGGTCATGATCTCAGGGTCCTGGGATCGAGTCCCACATTGGGCTCTCTGCTTCCCTCTCTCTCTCTCTCTCTCTCTCTCTCTCTCTGCCTGCCTCTCCATCTACTTGTGATTTCTCTCTGTCAAATAAATAAATAAATCTTAAAAAAAAAAAATAGAATTTCTGGACCCCACTCACAAAATATAAGTAAAACATCCCATTCACTGCAACAACCAAAAAATATCCCCAAATATGTTTCCAAATGTAGATCACAAGGTAGCGACACTCTGGCTGGAGGACCTGGGAATATCGCACAGATAGTTTCTTTACTGCTCGAATACACCAAATATTTTGTTGTGATTTGCTCTATAGTTTCAATTCAAAGGTGATTCTTTTTTGGAAGGGAGAATCATATTCTTTGGCTGTTTTTTTGGTTTTTTGTTTGTTTGTTTTTAAGATTGTATGTATTTATTTGACAGAGAGACAGAGAGGGAACACAAGCAGGGCGAGTGGGAGAGGGAGAAGCAGGCTTCCTGCCTCACAGGGAGCCCGATGCCGGCCTTTGATCCATCCTGACCTGAGCGGAAGGCAGATGCTTAACAACTGAGCCACCCAGACGCCCCTCCTTAGGTTCTTGTGTCTGTGTTTCCACAGTAGCAAGTAAAGAAAGGCCATTTCCCAAGCCAGTGGAGAGCACACAGACTGCATCTCCTAGACAGGGGAAACCTTGAGAAGCAGACACTGCTTCATAGTTTTAGACAGAATGGGACGCTTGTACCAACAAGTGCACTGTGCTTAATAAATGTGTTACTTTTTTGTTTGTTTTTAAGAGCGTAACTTAAAAAACGGTCCCCGCAGTCTGGGTCGGACAATGACCCTAATCCCATTTAGGAGGGTTCTACCTTCCTCACATTTTAATCCTAATTATCTTCCTAATACCATGACCTTAGGGGCAGAGTTTCAACATACGAATTTTGGAGGGACCCATTCATTCCATAACAGTGATTTTCACTGATTTTGAGCTATCGCAGAACTCTGAGTTGTAGGAAACTGGTACCAGTGCAAATGATTTTCATCCACAGAAATGCAAGGGAAATTGTGTCCAATGGAATGCAAATGACCATCGCCCTGCAAATTGACAGTTAAAAAAAAAACCTATTTGTAAATTTACTTCAGCATTCCAGATTGTCTATAAATATGTAACACTTTGATTTTTTAAACATTCTTAAATTTAAATTCAATTAATTAGCATATAGTATATTATTGTTCAGAGGCAGAGGCCTGTGATTCATCATGAATTTTCTTCTGAGCCAGTTGTAACATCTTACTGGTTGTTACATTATTTGACACATACTCATTTTCATTTATATGAGAATCATAAATTTGTAATTTTTTAAAATAGTCTATTAACAACTTGGAAACTAAGAGTATACACACTAATGACAGAAAAAAAAATACCAACCTGTGGCTGGCAAATGTAGACCAAAGAACACGGTTTGGATCTGAAACTAAAATGGGCTTTCTTTACTCATTCTTCCCATGTCTATACCTGGAACCCAGTAGACACACTCATCCAGCAGCTCTGTGAAGGCACATGTGTTCTATTAAACCACCAATACAAAGAGCTAAAGAGACCACTAGACCACAGCTGAGTATTACTGCCACCCAAAAATGTGAAGCCAAGAGGGAAAAACCTATTACTCTCACGCAGATTTTTCTTCCTATGGGGAGGACAAAGAAGAGGGTGAAGACAGTTAAGTATCTTCCCAATAATTCCAAGAGGCATTTATGAGTGAAACAGAAAGGGGAAAGTTCGTCTCAGTGGGTTGGGCCTCTGCCTTCAGCTCAGGTCATCATCTCCGGGTCCTGGGATTGAGCCCGTATCGGGCTCTCTGCTTGGCAGGGAGCCTGCTTCCTCCTCTCTCTCTCTCTCTCTGCCTGCCTGACTACTTGTGATCTGTCAAATAAATAAATAAAATCTTTTAAAAAAAGTTTTGTCAAAATTCTGCAACCATATTTTTTGGTATTTGTTTTAAAACTACAATTAGGGAGCCTGGGTGGCTTGGTTGGTTAAGCAACTGCCTTCAGCTCAGGTCAGGATCCTGGAGTCCTACGATCAAGTCCTGCTTGGCAGGGAGTCTGCTTCTCCCTCTGACCCTCCCTCTTCTCAGGTTCTCTGTCTCTCTCTCTCAAATAAATAAATAAATAAATAATCTTCTTAAAAGTTCAAAAATATAAAACAAAAGTTAACCTTTTAAAATCCAATATGCCAGAGATATGAAAAGCCAGAAGCATCTTTATTTTTTTCCTTCCAGGTGAAACGGTTACTATCTCCTCTCCCTCACGTGATCTTCCTGCCTTTTTGTAACTCACCCAGTGAGTCAGAAATTACAGATTCTTCCAGGGTCTTCAGAAATCCACTTATCGGCTCCTCTGAAAATGATTTTATGAGGACAGTGTTCATACATGAGTAAGATGTAGTATGTGCTGTACGGGTGTTTAATAGTAACAGAAACCTTGTCAGAGTTAGTTTCCCCTTGTCTTTGTTATGCCCCAATAATGGGTCTGTGATTAAAGGAGCAAGACTGATACAAAACAAAGGTCACACAAAGCTTTATTTCACACCAAGCATCAAAAACCTAACCGAACGTTCGGGGACCCACCTCTTACAAGAGAGGGTGACCCTTCTCCGTTTTGCAGTCTACCTTTTCAGGGCAAAGGCCATGCGGTTGAGCCTGGCCAAGCACAGGTGACCAATGAGATTGTAACACACACAGGAAACTCCAGTGATGCTAGCTGACCAATTGAGTTACAATTTACCCTAGTAGACATTTGAACCAGCCTATCACCTTGGTTGGGAATGGCACCCAAAAGGCTTCCAAAGGGCAGGACCCATACTCCTTGGTAATCAGGGAGACAGTAAGCATTCCCACCCCCTCCACCTCCCCCGCCAACGGATGTCTCCACCTGGCCTGACCCACCCTTGTATCTGGGCTTTGTTACCTGGAGCTGGTTTCCGGGACTTGTTCCTCCCCTGGAGGAAGGGGAGCAGGGACAGTTTAACTTTAGTGAAAGCCTCTTGCTATGAAGGTCCTTACGATCTTATGTTTCATTGCACATCTCGCCTGAGCACAGTTAAGTAGCGCAGGGAGTTAGCCTATTTGGTAGTAGTGAAACCACTTGGTTCCAGCCATCTCAATTCAGAACTGCGCCCTTCAGATGGGGCAGTTGGATCTCATCCATGACGAATGTCTCCCAAGAATTCTGTTGTTGAATAGAACGGCTGACTCTTCACCCGCACCCTCTCTCCCATTTTGACGATTCCTGTAAAATCCATAATGAGAGTAGGGTCCTGAGTGGTCATGATGCTACCCTTATGGAACCACAGGTAAAGTTGGGGGGGGGTGGCGTCAGTTGTGCGGTGGCTGCTTACTTACGATGGTCTGGGGAAGGTGAGGAAAAGGGTTTGGAAAGCACTGTCAGGCACTAAGGAGGGCTCACAGGATACCCGGGCCCTGCTAACTCTCAGGTTAAGGTGGTTTTCCCCTGTAGTCCCGCAGTCACTGTAAGACAGTTGGGAGCAGGAATGTTCCATTTCTCCTGTCCCACGTCCTTATCAAGGGGCTGCAGTTCTAAAACAAATTCAGTTTTGTTTATATTTCTTTCTGCCTCGGCCCCCCTCAGTTTTAGGGAGGGGAAGATGTTAGGGCTTCAGGCACTGAGTCAGGGGTCCCTGGAAGTCAGGCTACTGGTAAGAAAGCCCCTTCCTTGTAAATCACTAGGACATCTGCAAGCTGAGGGAGACTCCGGCCTTGCAGGATCGTCTTCTCTACAAGTCAGCTGTCTGTTCTCCTTTAGGGCCGCCGAGTCCCTAGGATGTCACACTTTCCCCGGCGGGGGCTGCGGGCGCCTGCTGCTCCTGAAATGCCAACAGAGTATTACTCCCACCTTAAAAGACCACCCAGAGACGTGAGTCAAAGCCAATCAGCAAGGGTCGTTTATTGCAGGTTCGAACCTGGACCTCTGGCCGCTCTTGCCGATAACGCCAAGAGGTCCAGAGCTGGGTTGATGCAGGGTTTTTATAGACAGATACAAACAAGTTTTGGGTGGGGCTGAGCTGATTGGTTGACAGTTTAAACAGGCATACTTGGCGCCAGCGGATTGGTTCAGGGGCCGTGCGCGAAACAAGCAAAGCAGTCTTACAGAAGCAGAACTGGCCGGTTAGCCCGCACGCGCCAAAAAGCAAGCCTTCGTACAGAAGCGAAACTAGCTGGTTAACAGGATAAGAATGCACTTCTAGCCAGGGGGGTTCTTCTGGTCTTTCATTCCCCCCTTCTCTCAGGTGCCTGAGGAGCCAATCTTGGGTCCTTGGTTGTCACCAGTGAGGTCGTTGTTGTTGCTCAAGTCTAGGGGCTGATACTGCTGTCTTAGGAGCATGATTTGTACTGTCTGAAGGCGTTGGTTGACAAAGGCCACCAGACGATTTAAAATACATGGGCCAAAGGTCAGTAACAGGATCAGAATACAAAGGGGTCCTAGGAAGGAGGATATTAAGGTGGTCAGCCAAGCAGATGAATTAAATCATGACCAGAACCAACCTTGCCCAGCTTCACGGTCCCTTTTCCGTTTTGCCAACCCTTCCCGTACCTTAGCCATCGAGTCTTTGACTACTCCTGAGTGATCTGTATAAAAGCAACATTCTTCCTTAAGGGCAGCACATAAGCCACCTTGTTGGAAGAATAGGAGGTCCAATCCCCGTCTATTTTGGAGGACAACTTCTGCTAATGAGCTGACAGACTCCTGAAGTTTAGAAATGGATAATTCTAATTCCTGTATATCTATATCAATGGCTTCTCGTAAGTATTGATAGTGAGGTTGTTGTGAGATTAGGGCTGATGCCCCGGTAGCCACCCCGGCGGTACCTAACCCTAGGCCTAGCATAAGTGCCAGGGTTAGGCTTACGGGTTCTCTTTTAGTTCTACGTAATCCTCCTTCCCAATATGACATTAAATCTTCATAAGGATGATAGATTAAGCGAGGAATCAGGTGGACCATCACACAGTAGTCTGCACTTCGGTTTAATGCTCCTGGGTGGATGCATGGCGTTATCCCACTGGCGCAGGCCCACCAGGCATCTTGGGGAGGTATTACATATTGCTCTGTGTTATTTATAGTAAGGTTCTGACTACATAAGTGCATGTGTTCAGGCGGGATCTTTCCTACGCATGTCCCCCGGCCCCGTACGGCTGCTAAGGTTAGGCGGGGGCTTCGACTTGTCCACCGGCACATGGAGGGTGCGGATGATAGATTGTAAGATCCTGGAGTGGCCAGTCCCTCGTAAAAAGGGGGCGCTATGTCATAACATAGCCAACAGGACTCAGTGGCATTGGGATTAGTATAATTCAGGACTTGAAAGGCATATTGGATCAACTTAAGTAGGTGGTCATTGGGGTTTCTTGATCTAGGTTTTTCAGTACTTATCATAGGCCGTTTGGTGGGGCTTGTGGGGAGTGGGAGGATTCCGGTCCGATTGTGGCCCGTCTGTGTTGCCCCGTAAGTGGCAGGGCTCTGAGTGACAACTGTTAGGCGGGGCCTGGTTGGAGGTGGTGGGGCAAGTACGGGGTTGGGCCCTATGGTGGCTTTAGAGGTTTCTATAGAAAGTTTTATAGTGAACGTTAGACCGTCGTCATAACGTTCTTTATAGAATCTGAGGCCCCAGGTATATCCCCTCACCCAGTTAGTTTGTCTTTTTCCCGATTCAGTAAAGGCTATTTTGAGTGGGTGACACCACTGGTCTTTACAGGCTGGGTTCTGTGTCCATTTGGGACTGCTCCTGGCGTGAGAATAATTCGCCGTCACGGTTATGTAGTCCCAGTCTGAGGTGGGTTTCCAATAAGTGTCACCCGTGGTTTCGCAGCCCCAATTGCGACAATAAAAGTGGGCTGCCCCACTACATGAGTGGGTCCATTCCCTGGGTCTGTGAACCCCGGGGCATACATAGAAGGTAAGTGTGCTTAACATACTTCGCTGACTCCAGTCCCCACAGCCTCCCCAAGGGTCTAACCCGAGTCGCCCCCGGGGGGATGGTTGTGAAGGGGGCTTCTGTAGGTCAAAGTAATTTTCTGTGTCCCAGTTGGCTGGGGCTCCCATGGCTAACTTACAGACGTCAGGGTATAAGTTAGGCCACCAGGTGTAGGGAGTAGCTGTGTGTGACATGTTCCAAACTACTAAGCCCGCACTATTAGTGACTTGCCAAGTCAAAATGGCTGGGGCATGGGGACTGGAGGCCCCATACCATGGCAGGAGTGTAAACAGCAGAGCAAAGAGAGGAAGTTTCATATTAATTATTGGGGAAACGGGAGTCAGGTTTTCGGCGCAGGGTTAGTTTAAGAGGATTGTCCTTACTGCGGTCCACTGTCCAACTGACGTCCTGGTTGGGTTTTCTGATGAGATCTGACAGTGGGTCAACTGGCTTCGCGTGGGTGTGGTGTATCCAGGTTGCTATGCTGTCCACCTTGATGGCTATAGGGGTAGTCAGGATAACCTGGAAAGGTCCCTTCCAACGAGGTTCGAGGGTCTCGGCTCGGTGTCGCTTGACAAGAACCCAATCTCCAGGGTGGAACTGATGGGGTACAGACGGAGGTCCTGTTGCATATAAGTCCCTTAGTCTTGGCCAAATACGTTTATGGACTCGTTGTAAAGCTTGGAGGGAGAATAAAAAGGAGTTATCATGATCTGACTGGATAAGGTCAGTTCCGAGTTTAGGTATGATGGGAGGAGGCCTACCATACATGATCTCATAAGGTGTGAACCCCAGCTTATATGGGGTGTTGCGTACTCGATACAGAGCGTAGGGGAGCAGAGCCACCCAGTTAGCGCCAGTCTCCATGGTCAATTTAGCAAGGGTCTCTTTTAAGGTTCTGTTCATTCTTGCTACCTGTCCTGAACTCTGGGGTCTATATGCACAATGTAATTTCCAATTAACCCCAATTATGGAAGCCAGACCCGGAAAGCCATACCTGGGCAGAATATCTTCGAGTAGTTTCTTTGCCACCACCTGTGCAGTCTCATGCTTGGTTGGAAAAGCCTCAGTCCATCCTGAAAAGGTATCTATAAACACCAGTAAGTACTTATAGCCATATTTCCCAGGCTTTACCTCTGTAAAGTCTATTTCCCAATAGGCTCCCAGCAGGGTTCCCCTCTCTCAGGATCCGGCTATAGAGGAGTGTGGGCAGGCGTTTTGAAGTTGGCAAGCTGCACATCCGGTGGCAATTCTTTCTGATTTTTCAACGACGTTTCTGATAGTTTGGATTGTCGCATAAGGTCCTGTAGCCATCTGGAACCTAAATGAGTTGTTTGGTGAATTCGCTCTAGAACTTCTTGTCCCATGGCCTCGGGGAGAATGATGTTATTTTTCATATCTCGCCACCAGCCATCCTTAACCTGGGCCATTGGGAGTTTACTCATCCATGCGATGTCTTTTTCGGAGTATTCCGGATGGGGTGGCAGTTCTCGGGGTCCCGGGTTGGGTAGTTGTATTGGTAGCATCGGGACTTTGCTACAGGCTATTTGGCGAGCAGTCTGATCAGCAAAATTGTTTCCCCTAGAGACTGGGTCGCTTGGTTTTTGGTTTCCAGAACAGTGGACTATGGCCAATTTCTTAGGGGCCCAGATGGCTGCTAGTAAGGCCAGAACTTCGTCCTTGTCTTTGATGTCCTTTCCCTCGGCGGTGAGTGATCCCCTCTCCCTATAGATTGCCCCATGGACGTGGGCCGTGGCTAAGGCATATCGGCTGTCTGTATATACAGTCATCCGGAGGCCCTGCCCTAATTTGAGGGCCTGTGTCAGGGCGATTAGCTCGGCTTTTTGCGCTGAGGTGCCCAGAGACAATGCACCAGCCCAGATAATTTCCGTCTCTGAGGGGACTGCGGCCCCTGCATACCTTTGTCCTTCGTGGATGAAACTGCTGCCGTCAGTGAACCAAACGACTTCAGCGTCTGTCAGGGGATAGTCCAGCAGGTCTTCCCGTAGCCCATGGACCTGGGCTAAGATGTCAATACAGTCATGGAGGGGAGCATCCAGGTCTGGGTCAGGCAGTAGTGATGCGGGGTTTAGGGCCTGAGGGGAAGTATAGACTATCCTCGTAGGATTGAGCAATAGTCCCTGGTAGTGGACCATGCGAGCGTTGCTCATCCATCGGTCAGGGGGCTGTTTGAGGATGCTTTCAATGGCGTGTGGAGTGGTCACTCGTAATTCTTGACCCAGTGACAGTTTATCAGCATCCTTTACCATCAAGGTGGTGGCTGCTATCATTCGGAGGCAGGGGGGCCATCCTGCTGCTACCAGGTCTAGTTTCTTTGACAGGTATGCTATGGGTCTAGGCCAGGGGCCTAGATGTTGGGTCAACACCACCTTAGCCACCCCATTATGTTCATCCACGTATAGGTGGAATGGTTTGGATACATCTGGCAGTCTTAGCGCCGGGGCTGAAAGGAGGGCCTTTTTCACCTGTTGGAAAGCCCATTCTGCCTCTTCCATCCACTCAAAGGTCTGCTGAGTTTTAGAGGGTATGTACAGGGGTTTGGCCATCTCAGCAAAGCCCGGTATCCACAATCGACAGTACCCTGCCATCCCCAAGAATTCTCTTAACTGCCGTGGTGTAGCAGGTCGGGGAATGCAGATTACAGTGTTCTTGCGGGCGTCAGTGAGTCATCTTTGTCCCCCTTTCAATAAGTATCCCAGGTACATTACCTCAGACTTGCAAATTTGGGCCTTTTTCGCTGAGGCCCGGTACCCCAGGTCGCCAAGAGCCTGGAGGAGGTTTTCAGTTCCTTGTAGGCAGGCCTGTTGGGAATCTGCAGCTATTAAGAGATCATCTACATATTGCAAGAGTGTTATATCAGGGTTTTGCTTTCTATATTCACTTAAATCCTCGTGGAGGGCCTCATCAAACAGGGTGGGCGAGTTTTTGAACCCTTGTGGGAGGCGAGTCCATGACAACTGTCCACTTATACCTCTCTCAGGGTCTGTCCATTCAAAGGCGAAAAGATCCTGGCTCTTGGGGGCCAAGGGCAAGCTAAAAAAAGCATCCTTTAAGTCAAGAACTGTGTACCATATTCTGGTGGGCCCCAGGGCACTGAGGAGAGTATAGGGGTTAGGGAGAGTAGGGTGTATGTCCATAACACGTTTATTAACTTCCCTTAGGTCTTGTACAGGTCGGTAGTCCCCACTATTGGGTTTACGCACTGGTAACAAAGGTGTGTTCCAGGGCGAGTGACAGGGGCGTAGCACACCTGAGTCCAGGAGACGTCTAATATGTGGGGTGATGCCCGATTTGGCTTCCATGGGCAGGGGGTACTGTTTGACTCGGACAGGGTCAGCCCCAGGCTTTAGCTCTATGAAGAGGGCCGGCCGATGTCTAGCTAGCCCCATGCCTCCTGTTTCTGCCCAGGCTTTAGGGAATCGGTGAAGCCAGGACTCAATGTTGAGTTCCTGGGAAGGGGGGGTGGTTTGGTGGAGTAGATGTTCGTCCTCCAAACGCATTGTGAGTATTGATAATGGCAAGGTCTGAGAGCCAGTTACCGTGGGGCCGTCGGGTTGAAAATAAATGTGCGCTCCCATCTTGGTGAGTAAGTCTCTTCCCAACAGAGGGCAAGGGCTATCAGTGATGATGAGGAATGAAGGAGTTACTCCTCCTGTGCCTAAGTTAACAGTCCGGTGAGTTGTCCCAGTGGCTCCCTGGACCCAGGAAAATTTGTCTGAAACTTCCCCATGGGGTCTGGTCAACACTGAGTGTTGAGCTCCGGTGTCAACCAGAAATTGTACAGGATTCCCCTCCATTTGTAGGGTTACCCTGGGCTTGGGGAGGGGATCCGAACCCCGTCCCCTCTATTCTGAATCTCGGGTAACCAGAGTGGGGCTGGGTTTCATTCCCCATGGTTGCGGTCTACGCTTATTTTTTGGGGGGCAATTACGTGCCCAATGTCCCTTTTCTCTACAATATGCACATTGATCTGGGTCCAGATTGCGTTGGAACCCTTGGGCCTTTTGAGGTTCCCTTGGAGGGGTTGATTCTTCCTGGACAAAGGCAGTTAGGACTTTGGACATTTCTTTTGTTACTTTGAGTTGCTTATCCTCCGGGGTATCTCCGGCATTATAAACCCATTGTGCAATGCGGAGTAGATCTTGAATCTGTTTGCCCTCTAGGTCCTCTAGTTTCTGTAGTTTCTTTTTAATGTCTGATGCTGCCTGATTTACAAAAGACATGACTACTGCTGCCTGATTCTCAGGGGCTTCAAGATCCATAGGGGTAAAATGCCTAAAGGCTTCCATTAATCTCTCTAGAAATGCTGCTGGACTCTCTGTCTTACCTTGCAAAACTGCATATACCTTGGCCAAATTGGTGGGCTTGCGGGCAGCAGCCCTGAGACCCGCCATTAGAGTCTGGCGATAAATGAGCAGCCGTCCCCTACCTTCTGCCGTGTTGTAGTCCCAGTTGGGCCCGGTTAAAGGGAAACTCGCATTGATGAGGTCTGGATTCACGGTTGGTCTGCCATCATCTCCGGGAACCAGCTTCCTTGCTTCCACCTGGATTCTCTCTCTTTCTTCGGTAGTGAATAGGATACGCAAGAGCTGCTGACAATCATCTCAGGTGGGCTGATGGGTGAACATGATGCTATCTAGAAGGGCTATGAGATCTTTTGGATTATCTGAAAAGCGTGCGTTTTGGGCTTTCCAATTGTAGAGATCACTAGTTGAGAAGGGCCAATATTGGAGTCAGGGATTACCAGTATCATGGGGGGGGGGGGGCAATCTCTCTAAGGGTTGGCAAAGCCACAGATGAATCTGCCGGGCGAAATGGATTTTCTGAGTGCGCCCCCTAGTGTGCCCGGCAGGGCCGTTGGTCCCTCCATGAGCGGCAGGGACTGCAGCAATTGCTTCTCCACCTTCTGCTTCAGGGCCCAGCGGGGCGGCTTCAGCCAGGGCGGACACAGGGGGAGAAAGCTCAGCCGCAGTGGCGGCTAGGGGAGGGATTTGATAAGGGGGCGGATCTAGACTAAGTAAGTCTTGACTATCAGGGAGGACGGGTGGAGGGGGTGCAGATGGGGCACGAGATCCTCGTGCTTCTGTCGGCCTGGCTTCGAGAACCTTGCAGCTTTCTGGAAACAGAAAGGGGGCCAACCAAGGGGGGGGTTTCCACAAGATCCTGCCAGACTGTAATGTAAGGGACTTGGTCTGGATGTCCCTCTTTACCTGGGAGATATACCTGAGCCTTAACCTTAAGAATTTTGGGGAGGCAAAAAGTGCCTTGGGTGGGCCATCCTACTCCGAAGGTTGGCCATTCGGAGCGACAGAAAGTGATAAGTCTTGATCTCCGGATATCCAGGCTCAGGTTATTGCCTCTCCCCCGAACATCCTTAAAGTTAGCCAGGAGAAGGGAGAGCAAGGTACTCTGAGTTTGCCCCATTAGACTAGGTTGTTCCCAGATCAAGGTAATAGTTGAGATGAAAAGAAAGGCGCCTAGAATAGGCAGAAAGCGACAGAGACACCGGTGTAAGGGGTGCGAGACGTACGAGCAAGTGAGGAATTCGAAAGGGCGAATTGAGGGTGTGTGTTCTGGTTCAAGCAGTCCGAAGGGGTGGATGAACGCCTTTGGTGGCCTGGGGGTAGGAGCTAGGCAAGTTTCATCCTCCCACGGCGAGAGTAGGAATTCTTTTCCTCTGTCCGCCAGGGTGAACCTGAAAGTAACAGGGGTTAGGAGAGTGGGCAGGATAATTAGGGAAAGGATTTCCTCCAACCTGGAGGAGCAACTGTTAAGGTACAAGGGACCAGCGGTGTTCAGAACGTTAGGATTCTCCTAATTTGTTTACTCTCATATCATTGATTCACTGAATCTGGTTTTAGCTCTTAATACCTACCTCTTATATTCCCTCGGATATGTACGATGTCGCAGACGAGGGGAGGGGACCTTTCAGGTGCTGTCCTGCTCGCGTCCCTCTCGGGAACTTAGGAGCGTCTCAGCTGAGGTCTATCCGTATAAACCCCGGACCAGGCTACTCCATGGAGTAGATGACCGTTATGCCAGATGACGCTCCCCGAGACTCAGGGTGCAGCCCACTCAGACTCCGCAGCCGAAGGCGGTGGAGCCACAGAAACATTCATACAGTCAGACATTCCTCAGATTCAAACGGGTCAGAACCCTCCCCTTAAACAGAATGGAACCTTCATGACCGGTACAAGGGACATATAACCACATTTAAAGACAGAACATGGAGACATACATTGTTGGCCTCCGAGGTGGGACTCGAACCCACGATCTCTGAGGGGCCGTTCCCGCCAGGCACGAGGGACGTCCCCGTCGGCCCGCTGGAAACCCTATAGCGCGTCCGCCAGGGCGCATTTGCCAGTCACCGCCCTGGGGCTCTAACCCAGGTCCTGGGGCTCTAACCCAGGACTAATCACAGAAAGGACAAGACACACAGTCAGGCCCCGAGAACGAAGCATACGAGAAACAGACAAAAGACAAAGCCGGCGTTCTTACCGATGGGCGGCCGCGACCCTTGAAGAGGAGGTCTCGGTGGGACTCCAAATGAAACACCAACTGAGTATTCCTCCCACCTTTGAAGACCACCAGAGACGGGAGTCCAAGCCAAGCAGCGAGGGTCGTTTATTGCAGGTTCGAACCTGGACCTGCGCGCGCCCGCGGCGGATAACGCGGAGAGGACGGAGCGCGGCCGGCGCAGGGCTTTTATAGACAGAGACAAACAAGTTCCGGGCGCGGCTGCGCTGATTGGTTGGCAGCTTGAACATGCGCACTTGGCGCCCGCGGATTGGCTCAGCGGCCGCGCGCGAAAGCGGACAAAGCAGTCGGCCAGCAGCGGGTCCGCGGGTCAGCGGGTCAGCCGCGGAAAAGCGAGCGTGTCCAGAAGCGCAACCCGCTGGCTGACAGGATAAGAACGCACGTCTAGCCAGGGGGGTTCGTTTGCTCTTTCACTCCCGCGTCACCGACGGCGAGAAGCGCTCCGGCACCCAAACCCGCGTCTCCCCAGCGGCCCTCAGCGCCGAACCCGACTGGGGACGGACGCCGGTCCCGGGGACGAGGAGCCGCGGCCGGCGCTCCGGGGCAGAGCCGAGGTCCCTTCCTTGTAACACAAGGGCAGGAACTTACTGGATTCTAGTTTTTTACCCTGTTTGGTGGCGGCCCCGCCGCAGCCCCGGGCGGCCGCCCCCGGCCCCTCCCGGACTCCCGCCGCGGGCGCAGCGGTCCCTCGTCTCTGGGGGAGGCAAGGGCGCCGCCGGGGCGGGACGCAGGGGCGCCGCGCGACGGGCTGCGGCCCGCGGTCCGTCCGGAGGGGCTCCCGGGGGCAGCCGGGCGCTCCGCGGAAGACGGCCGGGCCGGAACACGACCAGCGGGGGCGGAGCGGGCGGCAGCCGTCCCGTCCCGGGTCGGTGAGAAGGACCGCGTGGACCGAGCACACGAGCCCGGACGCTGCCGCGGGGAGGGGCGTCGGGCTCCACGGCTGCTGCACACGCCGACCGGCTCGGAGGACCGTGAAGGCCTTCCTGGGCACTGCGGCGCGGACGCGGTCCGGGGCACAGCCGGCCGCCGGAGCCCGTGAGGAGAGACCCGCCATCGCGCCGCCCCTCCCGCGCGCCGCCAGCCGGCGCCGGCCCCAAGTCTCGCGCTTTCCAGACATCTCGCGATGCCATCCTCCACGGTCGCGGCTCGCCTTCAGGGCGCGCCAGATTTCTCGGCTTCAGAACATATCGCGATATTTTCGCTTCCGCTAGTTTCAGTGTTTTAAGAGCCCCTGTAAGAAAAATTTAAGTTAATTTTTAATAATGTAGATCGGTAAGCCCCCTATCCCTGCTGCTGCGATCCGTCTCGTTGTGTAGGAAATTAGGAGGAGGAGGAAAAATGATGTGTCAGAAGTGGGATTCGAACCCACGCCTCCATTCGGAGACCAGAATCCCCAGCGCGGGGAAGCGGAGCTTGAGTCTGGCGCCTTAGACCACTCGGCCATCCTGACACCCTGCGGAAGGCGGCAGATTTTCCGCTAAAGTAGCTGTGGAGGAGTGACGCGCCTGTGACGTGCGCCCGCGGCTGGCGGGAGCGCCGACGCCATCTGGCGGCCGCCGCAGGAGGGAGCTCGCGGGAGGACGCACTTCCTCGGGCCGGAACGAGCGCCGGCCTCCCGGTCCCCCGCTCGGCGCCCGCCTCTCGCCCGCAGCCGCGTCCCGGCCCGCGTGTGCAGGTGCAGGGAGAGGTACCGCGGCAGCGGCAGGGTCAGGGAGAGGGACAGGGCAGCGGCGGGGCCGGGGAGCGGCACAGGTCCCAGTCCCAGCCCTCGGGCGCTCTCGGGCGCGGGGGTCCGAGCCCTCCGGCCCGGCGCAGGCGGGGGACCGCTGCGGCCCGGCGCGACGCCCCCCGACGCGGGCTTCCCCCGCTTTGCCCGCTGTGCGCGGCGTCCTCGCGGCTCGCCGGGGCCGGTCTGCCGGCCGGACGCAAGCGCGGGGGCTCGGGGACGCGGCGGAGACCGCGCAGCCTGCGGGCGGGGACGCGGCCGGCGAGCGCCCCGGGCGCAGCAGGGTCGCCCCGTTGCCCCCGCCGCCCTGCTGGGGGCCGACTCGGAGCGGGGACGCGCTTGGGACTCGGGAGGACGCTTTGTGGCGGTGCGTTCACGCGGACCCGTGTTTCTCGGCGCTGTTCGGCGAGGAGCCGTGCGGGGCTGTGGCCGTCGGCGGACGCCCCGACCCCCGGCCTCGCGCCGGGTTTTGGGGGTGCAGGGGCGGGCGGCCTGGCCCTGCGCGGCGGCCCCGTTCCGCCCCTGACCCCATCGGCGGCCCGGGAGCACCGTGGCTCCGGAGCCTGCGTCTTGGTCAACAAAACCGCCGTAACACGCGCAGCTGCGGCCGCCGCCGCCCTCGCGCCCCAGCCGGGCAGCTCCGCGCGTCCGCGCTCCGCGCTGGGAGCACACGTGACGGATGGCCACGCTCACGACACTGTCGTGCTCCGCGCTGGGAGCACACGTCTTCCGCACACGTGACGGATGGCAACGCTCACGACTCTGTCGTGCTCGCGCCTTCCTGCTTCACGGCTGGGTCCGCTCCTGCCGCACTCGTGGGGCCTCGCGCTTCACACTTGGGCCGTCGAGTCCTTGATACTCTTAGGCTGTCGTGCGGCGCTCGGGACGCTGTCGGAAGGAAGAGAAAGGCCCCTCAGCTGCTCCCGCGCCTTCGTCTCCGAAGTCCGCCCGTGGGCGACTCCGTGCGGTGCGGGGGCGCGGACCGCCGTGTCCGGCCTGCGAGGTCCGCTCGTGGCCGCAGGGCGCCCCCGAGTGGCCGAAGCGCAGCGGCTCGTCGGCCGTCCATGCCGCAGGCTCTGGGACGCTTCTGCGGCCGCGCCCTACCGTGCTCGCGCGGCTCTACCCCTCGGGGGTGCACGGAGTACGCCGAGCAGAGCCGGACGCGGGGCTCGGTCCCGGGACCCCGGGATCACGACCCGAGCCGAAGGCAGCGGCTGAACCACCGAGCCCCCCGGCGCCCCGTAGAAACTCTTTACACCAAACATTTTGATCGAGGACTTCAGTTTAATGTGTTCCTTGAATCAGTTTTTACGTAGCCCTTAAAACATCTGAAAGTCCGTGCTAATGCAGCAATAAAATACCTCCGGCACCGGCAGCCTCTTCGGAGTGTGTGTGTGTAAAATCGCCAGCTTGAATTCATATTCTTTTCTGTGATACGTTGTACTTAAATCAAAACGCTTTTGCACCTTTTTTTAAGACACTTTTTTCTTCTGATGTTGATACCAGATTTACCATCCATGACTGCTGCTTTTGGAGTTGAACATTTTGTTAGTGAAGATACAACCAGAACACTCCATTATGGGGTAAAATTTTCATAATAGGTGGCATAGGTATTTTTAGGCTTCATTTAGAATTTATTATCAAGCCATGCAACTTTTTTCTGGAAAGGAAAAAAAAACGTGTTTTTCATTGTTAGGTTATATTTTTCTGTAGGAAACAGGAATTTTTTTGGTCTATGTTGTAAGCCTCATTCATACTTTAAGGTTGTCTTACGTGTATTCTAGTAAATACATGACTTTCAGAATCAAGCCTCCTATGAGTGTGATTTACTCATTTTTCCTTAAATATTGTCTTTCAAAAAAAAAAAAAAGGAAAGAAAATGGTAGTGAGGAAGACAGGAAACAATGGTTTCCTAATTTCCCTCCCTCAGAGATGAGAAATTTGCTGTACTTTCTTTCATAAGCGATAGTTCTACGGGAAGGAAGTTACCTCAGAAGTGATTGTAAAGGAGGCAATTGTAACCTCTTAAAAATGTGTAATTGCTCCTGTTCTTCTGATTGCAGGCTACTGCAGATACCCCATATCAAACCGGCACATTGGACACCAGATTATTTCTAATTTCTCTTCTCAGCAACATTCAAAAGAATTCTTGTGTAGATAAATATTTGCAAATGTGTCTAGTTACTTCCTTACATTTCTAGAAGTAGACTCCCTAGATTAAAGTTTATCCAGTGTCAAAAGCTTTTGATACATACTGTCCAACTGCCTACCAGAAAATCTAAAGTAATCTAGATATGGCAAACCTGACCAACAAAGGATACTATGATTAAGCAGCAGAACATTTTAATGGGTGAAAGGTGGCAAGTCATTGTTCCAGAGCTTTATTAGTGAGGTTCGGCATTCATGTTTGCAGTTAGTTGCTTATCCAACTCTTAGCAAGGTGTTCATCTTTCCTTATTCATTTGCAAGACTCGTTAGATGAAAGATAAACTCTTGTGATAGGTTCTACTTACCAAGAACCCAGGCAGAAATTCCTTTTACTATGTTTTTTAAGGTTTATTTATTTATTTGACAGACAGAGATCACAAGTAGGCAGAGAGAGAGAGAGAGAGAGAGAGAGAGAGGAGGAAGCAGGCTCCCCGCAGAGCAGAGATTACCCCCCACCCCCACCCCATGCCGGGCTCAATCCCAGGACCCTGGGATCATAACCTTTAACCCACTAAGCCACCCACCTGGGATCATAACCTTTAACCCACTAAGCCACCCAGGTGCCCCTCCTTTTACTATATTTTATCTTTTAATCTCATTGTCCCTTGTTTACTCAATTTTCATCTCATAGAAACTATGAGCTATAAAATTAACAGAGTTCCCTGAACAATATGTAAAAACCAAGCTGTGGGTCATATTTGTTTCTCGTTACCATGCTGTATACATTTACTTGTGTTCCTGCTCACTCTTGTCCTATCCTTATTTCTCTTTCTTCTTTTACCGCACGTCAAACTCCTGCTCCTTTGTGGAATAAGGTGAGGTATAATTAAATATGTAAATATTTTATTATTTACTAACATTATTTACTGTGCAATAGGACCCGCCCATCCTACGTTTTTA
Organism: Mustela lutreola; assembly: GCF_030435805.1. NCBI lineage: Eukaryota > Metazoa > Chordata > Mammalia > Carnivora > Mustelidae > Mustela > Mustela lutreola. The sequence continues at coordinate 157,990,174 of NC_081295.1, forward strand.
TGAAAACTTCTTCCACAAGAGGGACTTTGAAGGACCTGAAAATTTTAAAGGGTAGAAAGAAGTAAAAAGAACACAAGCGGGGTGCCTGGGTGGCTCAGTGGGTTAAGCCGCTGCCTTCGGCTCGGGTCATGATCTCAGGGTCCTGGGATCGAGTCCCGCATCGGGCTCTCTGCTCAGCAGGGAGCCTGCTTCCTCCTCTCTCTCTCTGCCTGCCTCTCTGCCTACTTGTGATCTCTCTCTGTCAAATGAATAAATAAAATCTTAAAAAAAAAAAAAAAGAACACAAGCTAACAGTGGTCTATACCTATTTTTTAAAAAAATAATTTAATTCCCAACCTCTTAATCAATGTTTTGATTTAAAAACACATCTAATTCTTTGATTATCATGTCCAAGATCAGCTTTAGAGTAACAGGGATAGGGTGGTGGGTGCCTGGCTGGCTCAGTGGGTTAGGCCGCTGCTTTCAGCTCAGGTCATGATCCCGGGGTCCTGGGAGCGAGCGAGTCCCACATTGGGCTCTCTGCTCAGTGGGGAGCCTGCTTCTCCCCCCGCTGCCCCACCAGCCCAACCAGCCTCTCTGCCAACTTGTGATCTCTGTCTGCCAAATAAATAAATAAAATCTTAAAATAAAATAAAAAACAGGGATAGGGCAGAAATTCAAAGGAGGTTACACTGGAAATGGGACTAGCCATTAATTGATTATTGAAGCTAGGGAATGCTATAGGGTTTCCAAATCGTTCTCTCATTTTGTGTGTGCTTAAAGGTTTCCATAGTGAAGGGTTCAATACTGGTAGTGGGGGGGAATCATTCATAATCTCATCAAAAGCATCTGTTAATACTTTGGCATATTTATTTACGCTTTTAAAAAAATGTAGGTTGAGAAATGTGAAATCTCGACATGAAAATAAAAATCTGTTACATTCTTGTCGTGCATCACAAGTCCCAAACTAAATTTGGCAACTGTGTCCCGCACTATTATCCAGACACATCCTTTGCCTTCTGAATGAAGCATCAGGGAAGAGTGTACCTCAAAAAGTGACCTTCAAATGCCCTGATTTCATTCAAACTTCAAGGATGAAATTATGCCCACAAATAAGCCAAATCTGAGGCATTTGTGCTTTCTCTCCAATAGGGAAAAAGGAACTGCGGCGGCCAGTATTGTCGGGATCAGTTCCGGTGCGGAGTTTGAAATCCGAGCTACCCAAGTCCAGGCTAGCAAGGCCAGTGCCCGGTATCCACCCTGGTGTGGCCGGTCTCGCTCCCTGTTCCCGAGACCTGGCACAGGGGACTTCCTGGGATGGGGACTTCCTGCTTGGGTCTTGTGCTTTAGTCACATGATCAAGGTCAACTTCTACCGCAGGCGTGAGCTCAGGAGTACCCGCCCCTCACCCTCGGAGTGAGGCCGTGGCACTGCGGCCTCCTCAGACCGGGGCCATCTGTGCCACATGTTGCACTTGCCCACAAATGAGCTTCTGTTGACACTGCATTTTCATTATTTTTCCCCCCTTAACTGACTTCATGAACTTTTCCAGGAACGGAAGCCATGTTCTCGTCTCCTCCTGGGTAGTCAAGTTCCGCTGGGGTCCCCAACACTGCGTAATTGTGTCATTTGAGTCAAGGAATGACTCAAATGTTCGTGCACCCAACATTAGTGCACGAAGAGAGAAACTTCGAAGTTTTTTGATTTTGCTGGGAGGTGTGTGACCTCCGTCTACCCTCTGACTGGGACTGCAGACGATGGGAGGCACGGACAAACGGCTCATTCGCTGTCAGGACAGCGATTAGCTTTCCATCTCCTACACAGCACCGGTGTTGGGCACTTACCCCAAGTGTTTCTCATCTTCTGCACTGCACGTCCTGGGGGCAGGACCCATGTTGTTTCCTCTTGTTCTCCGCCCTGGCCTCTTCCAGGGCGAGGTGCTCTTCTCAGCCTGCCAGGCCAGTATCCGACACAACAGGGGCAGCTGCAGACAGACAGCAGTAAATATCCTGGGGCAGCAAGGCCTAACCAGTGAGTGGTTGAAGTCCTGCTGCCTAATCAACAACGTCTGGCCTTCTGAGGAAAGGGCAGGAGCCAAAAGGATGGTACTGGGCCCCACGTTTGCCTTGAGGGCCCAAATCCTGATTCAATGAATTCAGATGTTGCCTACCTTTTGGCAGATGCGTAAATTTAGAATCATTTACAAGTTCATGCAACGTTATCCAAAATGGCAGGGTTTTTTGTTTTTTTTTTTAAGATTTTATTTATTTATTTGACAGACAGATCACAAGTAGGCAGAGAGGCAGGCAGAGAGAGAGGAAGGGAAGCAGGCTCCCCGCTGAGCAGAGAGCCCGATGTGGGGCTCATCCCAGGATCCTGGGATCATGACCTGAGCAGAAGGCAGCGGCTTAACCCACTGAACCACCCAGGCGCCCCAGGGTTTTTTTTTAATTAAAAATTTAAATAATGTTTGAATACCTAGGGACCCACAAGAACCAGAAGCTAACCAGTAACATACCCACCTCTCCCTCACACCTTTGCCATCATCCCACACTCCACTGGTAACCACAATCCTTTGCTCATACTATAAAACGGGTATCGTGGAGCGCCTGGGTGGCTCAGTGGGTTAAGCCTCTGCCTTCCCTCGGGTCATGATTTTGGGGTTGTGGGATTGAGCCCCACATCGGCCTCTCTCCTCAGTGGGGAGCCTGCTTCCCTGTCTCTTTGCCTGCCTCTCTGCCTACTTGTGATCTCTTTGTCAAATTTTTTTTAAAAAGGTATCATGAGGTATGTGGTCTCTTGACAGCCCCTGACACCTCCCCCAGCATGGCTGGGAACAGTCGCTCCTGAAAGCACATCCGTATCTTGCCGGGAGTCGTGTTGTTGAACCCGACACTCATCGCTGCTTTAGCTGCTGCGGCTGTTAGAAAAAATGCTGCTCCCAGAGCCCTGGGTGTCCTGGGGAGCCCTGTAAGCCCAGACAGCTCCAACACTGGCCCCAAGGACTGGGTGTCTGCGCCAAGGACATTTGCCCTGACGCCTGCAAGGCATCCTCTTTGCAAGCTCTTACTCCTTCTCCCTGCCCCGTGCACTAAGCTAGCAGAGACTGGAATGCAGTGTGGACTGGGACTCTCACCCAACGGCAGACCCTTACATGGAGTAGACAGCTCCTGGGAAGGGCAGATGGCCTGGTCAGTGGACCAGCACGGGAGGCTTCCAGGCCACGCTCTGCCTTCCCGTGCACGAGCGCATCATCTGCACATCCTGAGGGGTGGGGCAAGGTGTATGTGGTCAAATGTTCCATCTTGTTTGGTTCCTGGCTTGGCTGCTTCTGTGCTGTGCACCTTGGATGAGCAAGGTGCTCCCCTGTGCTTCCGTTTGTGCATCTGTAAATTAAGGGCAACCCTAGAAACTACTGTGTGCCTTGATCCGTGTCTGTTAGAGTATTTTACCTGGCGTATGTATGTAAACAGCCCTTTCCACAGGCCCTGAGTGTATTAGCCCCTTTAACAGGATGAGATGAATAAATTAGGACCTCATTCATGATCTTCAAATACAGAACCTCAGAGCTCTGACAGGACTAAGTATAGACCACACAAATGTTGTCTTCTGAGGCCGTGTCCAGATACAGAAAAGATCCAAGCCCCTGGAACGAAGCTGTTCTCAGCCTGGTGCTGCCTCCTCAGCACAGGGTGGGTGACCTTTGCATCCCCAAGGGCGGAGGCTGGTGGCTCTCAGCCCTCTGATCTATGCCAAGCGTTGCTGCGTTAACCCACTGCCAGCTATAAAAAGGACTGGAGAGAACCCTTTCCTACTGAGATTACAAGATCAGCCAGTACAGAGCTGCAGGCTTCTCCACGCCCTGAGACCGTGACATGGTACCACCAAGCAGTTTTATCGTCCAGTGTGACATAAAAGATTGGTCAGAGCAGGATTCTGGACCCACGAGGGAAATCAACAATCAACACCCTTAACCAAGGCCTTCACTCCCACCCCGACCTCCACCAACCCAGTCCTACCGAGAGTCAAAAAACAACAATGTAAACAACATCCATACTCACTTTATTTTCAGACAGAGGGCATGTATCCAAAGGGAAGCAGGACTAAGAACCACTGTGGGGGCCTGAAGTTGTCTGCCTTAGCCTTCTGGCCCCAGAACGCCTCGTGACCCGATGGCCGTGGGGATGGAACTGCCCCTTGATGGTACACATCTCAGAAAGGTCAATCCCCCCTTCCCCAATGGGGGCAGAGTCAATGGGCCCCCAGAATACTGCCTCAGAATCATTCCAGGGACGGCGTACGACTGACCGTCAGTCCACAAACGTGAGCGAGAGGGGATCCAGGGACCACGGATGGTGTTGGCAGAAAATTATCCTGGGTGAGGGGCGCCCAACACCAGGATGCACCTTCCGTTAGCATGAAGGGAGCAGACAGAGCCCTCGGAAAAGATGCAGAGGCAAAGAGCACATTGATTAGAACATTACCCCGGGACAGAGGTGGGGCCACTTCCCACCGTTACCGTCAAATAACTGTAAAGAATCAAAACACAGAGAAGCCTTTTTACTGGAGTTAATCAAACTACGGCAGAGTGGGAGTCAGGGCGGAGGTCCTATTCCCAAAGGAAATACTGGGACAGGGGGAGCCATGCTCACAGGGCCAGGTAGGTCCACTCTAAGTCCTCAGAAAGGAGCCCTGGCCCGGAAAACAGCAAACATCCACGATCACTATGTGGGGCTGAACCGGGGGGAGCCAGGTGAGCCGCGGCGAGGAATCTGCTCTGGCTCTCCAAGATCAGCCCTGCTCTTTACCCCTCCAGTGACGCACAGAACCAAAGCGTGGAAACACCGGAGGTGGACGTCGGGTGTTTATGTCTGGGCAATCTTCTGACAGTTTGCATGGGAAGGGAGAGGGCAGTGGACGCCCGTCTCCCACGGCAGGGTCACGGGAGCGGCAAGGACATCCAGCTGTGACACGCGGGAAGAGGCAAGGCAGCCAGACGCCTTGGGCCTGGGGCAGGGTCACGGCCAACAGCCCTCCCGGCCCCAGCTCGCCGCCTGCCTCACGGGGAGGTCTCCATGGAATGAGCATGATTGCCAACGTGGCCAGAAAAGCCATCGATGCCGCTCATGGGGCAGATGATGAGGGGGGCCGCGCTCTTCCCCCCTGAGTAACTCAGGCTGAAGTAGGGCCGGACAGGCCCACAGAAGGTGGCGTGAGAGAAAGTGAAGGTGTGACACCTCTCGGTCACGTTGTAGAAGGAGACCTCGCCAGCATCATAGTCCAGGAAAATGCCCACCCGCTGGAGGGGGGTCCGCAGGGGGAGGGCAGTCATCGGGGAGGTGAGAGCCCAGTACTCCTTCCCATACCACAAGGACACTGCCCAGAATCCGTTCTGGGGGGCCGAGGTGACTCCGCCTTTCCTGCACACGGAGTCTTCGCAGACACCTATGGTCCACTTGGCTTTATCTCCCACCTCCACCTCCCAGTAATGTCTCCCAGCGATGAAGCACGGAGAGCCCAGGACACAGGGGAACAGATTGAACCGCTCAGGGTTGTCAGGCAGGTCCTGCTGGAGGTAACTGTACCGCACTTGCCGCAGGTTATCGGAGAGGATCAGGCTGGGGTAGGCCGTGTCTGGGTCCAGGGTCACGTCCACTGCGGAGACACAGCGGGGGACGGGGCGGTCAGCCAAGGGCTGGGCGCACAGCGGAGGACACCCAGCTCGTGTCCCACCTCCTCCCGAGAAGAGAGCACGCCCACCCCACGAGAGGCTGCGTTCTCTCATGAAGGTCATCCTGGAGTTTACGCTCCAGAAACTGTCTGCATTGGCCGACTGCCTTTCTAAGCCAACAAACGTGGAAAGTACTGATTTTCACCTCTGCTCCCTTTTTTAAAAACACCTTAAGCCCCATTATCCATTATAAACTGAATTCCCTACTTAAATTTTAGCGTTCTGGGTATGTGAACAGGGGACTGCAAACCTGTATCACTCGGGCGCAGCCGGCCGGGCGTCCGACTCTTAGTTGCGGCTCAGGTCCTGATCTTAGGGTCCTGGGACCGGCCTGGGACAGGCTCTGTGCTCAGTGGGGGGTCTGCCCGGGCTTCTATCCCTCCCTCTCTCTCTGTCCCTCCCTACCACTTGTTACACACACACACTAAGATAAATAATCTTTAAAAACAAACAAAAACCCGCAATCACTATGTTACACCCCCCATTCCACGAGCTCTGACTCACACCTGCCAACTCCATCATCCTTTTCTAAGGTCCACGCAACCCCGCATCTCCCTCCAAGGGCCGCTGCTCACCAGCCTTCACCCTCGCCCTCTCCCGAACCTAAACCCATCCTTCCCGTCCTGGTTTTCCAGTCTTGCTCAGGCTAAACACTCCCAACACGGTGTCCCCGGACCATGGCTCAGGCGGGCTGAAGGACTCCCACGGAATGTTCGTGATGAGCAACCATGGAGGGACCAGGAGCGCCAGGTCCCAGATTCGTGTTCACCCATCCACCCGTGCATAGCAGTCACCGCTCTGTCCCCCAGGCCATGGGTGTGCTCTCTAATCAGACAGTGAACTCCAGGCTCTTTCACACCCCCACAAAAGCCTACATGATGTTCGATACTGTGGGACATGCGCACGGTCTCCAGCTAACACTTGCTGAAAGAACGAAATATGGACCACACGGGAGGGCATCATGGAAAGGACACCCGTTGCAGGCCTCTCTCCACGAGGGTGCTGCGTCACGACAGGAAGTACACACCCAAGATGCGAACACCCCCAGGACCACAGAACTACCCAGTCCCCGACCCTCCGGTGACGGTGACAGTCAAGGAGAGCTTCCACTCCTGCCCCGGCACAGGGAAGGCATGACCCGAGATCCCCACACTATCCCGCACTCAGGAGAAGAGCCGAACCCCCTAACTCTTTCTGGAAGGATGACTGCTTTCTGCAGAGCACATGCTGCCCTGAGGGCAGGCGAGCAGGCAGAGCCCCTGTTTGAGGACTGCACTTTCTACTCAAGCACCTGACCTTGATTTCCTCCTACTCCAAAGGCCACCAGCTTCAGCTCTGAGACATTTTAGGAGGCAAAGATACTGTAAACACATAGGAACAATCAATGGTTTTTTTCATGGTTGCTGTTTATCTCTTTGATACACGTCATCTAGAGAACCCCAATTCAGGCAATTTCCAAGATCATTCACAACCACGGTTAGGTGTTTAGGAGTTTCACTCCTGTTTCCATCACCTCCTTGTCTCCATCACCTACCTGAGTATAACTGAGCTTCCCTCAATTCTGAAAGAACAAGAGAGAAGAAGTTACAGACCTGTGAGTATTTCCAAGAACTACCGAACCGAACCACCAGAGCCTGCGTGAAGCCATGGTCTCAGGAGACAGCCTGGACTGCTGTCGTGGCCATGGGCTGTCATCGGCCTTGGGCTGCCGTCTCTACCAACGTCTGACTCCATCGTTCAACCAAGAGCCCTAAAGGAATAGGGACTGGGAACTTTGGGTGGAAGGTAACCATGTGCCTGAGACGGGGAGCAAACGGGGTCAAACTCAGCCAAGATCAAGGACTCCTCCCTCCAGCGGGCAGCTGGCCCTGCAGCGGGAAACACGGTTCCATGTCCCCAGTCATGCGCAACTCTCGGCTCTCCGAAGCCACCTGTTCCATGGCTGGGGGGCTCCATGTGTGGTTGTCCACCACCATGGGGGGGTGAACACCACTCCCCTGACCGGCACTTAACAGCGGACAAAGCATGTTCACAAGCAAGCTCTCATGAGCCTTTTAAGTGGCAGGAGAGAAGGAGAAATCAGTGTGAACCAGTCAAGGAAAGTCCTGCCTTCTGGTGTCACCCACTGTGTCTAGGGCGGCCTGTCCCTATTTGTGTGATTGTGGAAGACACCAGAGTGTCTCCTACATATGTATTTGGAATGATAAAACGCAAACAAAGTCTTAGGATACATTGCACAGGAAATCACCTGAGATTAGGGGGATTTGTGATTTGTAACAAAGAAAAAAAGGGTTTCCTTATTTCAGATCCCAATACACCGTCCAGGAATTTTAGCATTTAGGATACAGCCAACTCTTTATTGAATGTGGCTCACGAAGAGAAAATTTTACATTTAGAAGGCCTTCCCTTGAATACCTAAGCCATTGTATGTAGTAAGCGCGGCTTGACCCCCTCCATCCTGGCCGGCACCAATGCCCATGAGCGGGAGGAGCCCGGCAAATTACAACTTTAAACGCTGCCTCAAATGAAATGCAGCCAGGATAGTTTCTGTTCATTCTTCTTCCCAATTAAAGAAAGAATTAAGCAAATTCTGGATTAATTTTCAGATTGCCCGTTTTTCAGCCCCATTAACAGAGACTGAGAACTGAGTATGCACGAGGCCATTAACTGAAACACAGAAGAGGAAGACTCAGAAGATCAGAGAGGCTGCTGGGGGGTGTCCCCCCTGCCTGACCCCCGGCTTTTAAAGCACATGTCTATCTTCCCAGGAAACTTCAACATCAAAAGCCCAGTAAATACATAAGTTTACCTTGGATTTTCTCCATATCTGACTGCATTTTTTCTAAAGGGAGAAAAGAAGACAGTCAGTTTTCATCCCACACCTGACTGAGGCAAGACAGACATCCAGAGCACGAATGCATTCCCCCGACGGACGCCTCTTCTCCTATTACCTGTGAACTGCTTCAGGCTCTCGGTCAGGAATAGACATTTCTGCGCAAAAATGTGGATTTTCTCTTGCAGATCTGGAGGTGTGATCCAGGGCTCAGGGATCCTGATTCTTTCCGCTCTAAAATTTAAAAAAAAAAAAAAAAAAAGTAAATCCCTCCCCCAACCCGACACCTTGTAGAGCCCAAAGCCCAGGTTAAGCCAACCGGCAGTCTCTCAAGCGCAGCCACGCCAGCTCCCCCCACCTCCTCCTAGACTGTACCGCTCTACACGGGAGCAGGAGAAACAGCTTACTCATGGTCACTACCTCCACAGCCCCTAGCTCATGGATTTTCAAATGGCTCATCCTCAAAAAGGGTTACAGAACTAAACTGAATACAAGGCTGACCTTGCCAGAAAGCCCTGGATTCCTAGACAAGATCCTAGAGATCCAGAGTGGGCAACATCCCAGAGCCCTCTGGTTCCCAAAACGGAGAGAACCCTCCAGACAGGCACCCGCCCTGCTCAGGTCCATGGCGAAAATGGACTGCCGGATGCCTGCCCCGTATCCCGTCTCCCATCACCCAAGTTCTACAGGGTTCATGGCTGCCCAGTCTAGATGTGACCCTGTGACTGAGTTCTGCCCAGTAAGAGGTAAGGAGTGTCCTGTGGCAGCTTGAGAAGCCTGCCGAGAAAAGGACTGTGCTGGGACTTCTCTCCCCTGTGCCGGGGGGCATCCCAGCAACCATCACACTGTCATCTCGGGCTGTCCCATCGAGGCAGGAGAGTGAAGGGAAGGAGACCAGCAGCCCAGCCCAGGGGTCCCTACCTGCACACTTCCTACATGGCGACATCGTCTTAAATTATGTTTAAGCCTTAAGCCAATGACATTTTGGGATTCCTGTCTCATACAGCCACAGCCAAACACTAACGTCATGGAGTGCGAGGCTCTGGACCTCTGTATCCCGGTGCTGGACCAGAACCAGACTGGCCTCAGACAGCAAAACTGACAAGTCAGGGCAGTAATCGCTGGGGCATCTGGCTGGGGCTGGACACGCACTAACTCCTCTCCCTCAAGACCCTCAACTCTACCCACACAGTCTACCCCCTGCACTTGCAGCTGACCTACTCCACCTCCATGGCCCTGCCCGGCCCCTCAAACGCTCTCACGCAGCCCCGCAGCCCGCCTCTGGAGGGTCTTCCCTGTCCAGTATCTGAGCCAGCTTCAAAGCCAGTCTCTGCCCTGTGGGCACTCCTGCAGAGGGAGCACGCTCCCCACGCCGGCCCCGCTGGCCCGCGCGGCCGCCCCAGCATCCGGCCCACTCGGAGCTCTTCTCACTCCACAGCTGCCGCTGCCGCGCAACAATGAGAACAAGGGCCAGGACCCAGGAAACTCACACGATCGGTAACTCTGAGCCAGTCACACTCTTCTAAGACCGTATTTTCCTCACAGAGGGACTGGGGTGGGGGGTGGGGGTCACTGGGGGAGGACTCTGAAACCTGGAGGCAGCGAGGACCACAAGAAACCCTGCACTGTGCCCACGTGTGTAGGAGCCTCCACTCTCGCCAGGGCTACGTCCTCACGAACCATGGCAGCCCCAGCCGCCCACACCCCCTCCCGGCTTGTCCGGACGTCCTGAGCTTTATGGAGAACTGGTCCATCCAGCTCTGTGTACTCGAGTGACTTGTGCAGAGACGGGCAGGGAACATGTTGCTCTGGTGAGCTGTCCTTCTCCGGCTCTGGGCTCCTTCCAGGGTTCACGGGCACAAGGCAAAAACAGCCTCTTCACTTGCTTTAACACTGGGGAGGGGGAATACGGTACCTGCTCAGTGTGTCCCCGATGTCCTACAAGAGAAAGGAAAAGGAGGATCAAGAGAAGTCGTAACTTCAGTTCTCTTTCAGCTGTTTGCTGAAAACCCAGCTAACCTGACCCTCCTGCGAGAAGCCAGGGGGACAAGGAACAGGAGCAGGACTCAGAGTCTAGGAGCAAGAAATCTGGGAGGTGCCATTCACTACCCCGGCATTTCTGTGTCCTGCTCCTGCCCCACCAGCCAAGGATCTCACGGTTTCAAACTTCCTAACGAGCGCTCCACCTGTGAACCACAACAGCCTACCTGTCCAGCTTTCTTTGACTTTTTATTGTGAAATAATTTCAAATCTGCAGAAAAGCTGCTAGCACAGAGCTCCTTCCCAGATTATTATACCCATGTTTATATTCAGAACCATTTGAGAGATCACTCTTTACATTCTATAATGTGTCCCTGCCCCCTTAGCCTTCTGTATTTCCTAAGGGCAAGTACATTTTCTTATGCAACTACAGTAGCTATAAGCAACAGTGATCTAAAGATCACTGAATCAAGGGCCTAAATGACCTTTATCTAACCCACAGTCCAGAGCCCAGTCGGACCAGTCTTAACGAAGCGCCTCGCAGCTGCCCCCTCCATGGCCCTTCTGCACACACAGCATCACGACACATATCTCGAACAGTCCTTTCGCACCAATCTCTTTCGTGGCAGTGCCATAGGTTTCACGCACGCTGTGTCGTCGTCTACAGGCGGCCATCCCTCCACGGCCTGTCAGTTCTTCCCCATGTGACTAAGGCCAGGCTGTATCATCTTTGGCTAGTGCATGGTATGTCCTTCTAAAGGTACATGATATTAGCTTGCCCCTGACTGGCTCTATTTTGATGGCCGTATAGCTACTATCTTTCCTTTTGTAACAAAGAACCAATCGAAAAGTGATACTTTCAAATTATGTTACCAGATTTAGCATCCATTGATAATCACTGCCTGAATTACCTTTTACTATGATGGTTATTAAAGGGTCATTGGCTAGCTTCAAAATTCCTTCTTTATTAATCGACATTTTACTAGGAGTGATTTCCCCATTTATTATTATATGGACTCATATATTCTTATTTAATTTAACAGGTTATAATCCATCACTGTTTGTTTTTATTTTGGTGCTCAAGAAGTCTGAAACTGGGTCAGAGTCTCCGTCACTTTCTTCCTATCTCTTCCCACCCCGTTTCCCCCATTCCCATCTGGTTTATCCTTCCCGTTCCCTCTGCAAAAATAAGCAGATACGTGATGTTCCAATTATCTTTTTTCTTACACAAAAAGTAGCACACTCCATATTTTCTGTACTATGATTTTCACTTAACAGCACATTTCTGGAAACCACTATCAGTTCAGAGGTTATCCTCCCTACTCTTCTACACAGTTGCATAGTATTCCACTGTATACACACACAGTTGGTTCAACCACCTTTTCTTGGTTTGGAAGGTGGTTCCAAACCATATTTTGCAGTTACAATGTTACACTGAGTACCTTGTATGTGTATATTTCTGTACCTACTTTCATACCTAAGTATTTCTTCAAGGTAAATTCCTGAAAGGACTCTTGGTCAAATTCTAACTGCATGTATACTTTTGTTAAATGCTGCCAAAACAGTTGGTCTTCCCACCACTATGTGAGACTTCTCTCCCACATCCTTGCTAACGGCGTACCGAATTAAGAAAATTTTGCTATTCTAGGGGCGCCTGGGTGGCTCAGTGGGCTAAAGCCTCTGCCTTCGGCTCGGGTCATGACCCCAGTGTCCTGGGATCAAGCCCCGCGTCAGGCTCTCTGCTCAGCGGGGACCCTGCTTCCCTCTCTCTCTCTGCCTGCTTCCCTGTCTACTTGTGATCCCTGTCTGTCAAATAAATAAATAAAATCTTAAAAAAAAAAAGAAAAGAAAATTTTGCTATTCTAATGGGGAAGAAAGGGTATTATAGTATGGTTTTTAATTAGCATCTTATTAAAAGTACAATAGAACACTTTTTCACAAATGCATGGTCCAATTTCATATTTTTTTGCAAAGTGCCTATTCATATCTTTTGCTCATTTTTCTTTTTCTTTTTTTTTTTTTTTAAGATTATTTATTTATTTATTTGAGAGAAGACAGTGAGAGAGAGCATGAGCGAGGAGAAGGTCAGAGGGAGAAGCAGACTCCCCATGGAGCTGGGAGCCCGATATGGGACTCAATCCCGGGACTCCAGGATCATGACCTGAGCCGAAGGCAGTCGTCCAACCAACTGAGCCACCCAGGCGTCCCTTTTGCTCATTTTTCTACAGAACTTGACCCCCCCCATTTTTTAATGTTCTTTATATACTATTTTTGAATGTTCTTTATATATTATTTGTGATATTTGCTGCAATTTTCTTTCAAATTGGCACTGGTCTTTTGAAGACTTGTTATTTTAGAGAGAGTCTGTATGTGCACAGGAGCAGAGAGAGAGGGAGAAAGAATCTCAAACAGACTCCTGCTGAGCACGGAGGCTGACACGCGGCTCAGTCCTAGGGCACTGCAATCATGACCTTAGCCAAAATCAAGAGCTGGACACTCAACCAACTTAGCCACCCGGGCAGCCTGTGACACTGGTCTTCTGAACAGTTACAGTGTCTATGCGTTTTTCTGTGGTGCTATCATGCGCTGTCTTAGTTTGACCGGCATCACAGTACGTTTTCATGTCTAACAGCGCCAGCTCCCACCCCCAGTTCTTTGTTCTCAGTGTTTCCCAGCTATTTTTATGGGCTTACTTTTCTATCTGAAATGTACCATCCATTTGTCTAGCTCCAGATAAAGTGTTGTGTTGTGTTTTTGTTGGGATTGCATTAAGTTTATAAATTAACTTAAGATGAACTGATGGGATGATACTGACATGTCTTAGACAAGAACAAGAAATGTCTTTTTATTACTTCAAGTCTATCTTGTGTCCATCAGGAGTGTTTTATAATATTTTCCACACAGATTTTCACACACTGTAAGTTTATTCCCAGGTATTTTGCCTTTTTTTTTCTTTTAAAGATTTATTTACTTATTTGACAGAAAGACAGAGATCACAGGTAGGCAGAGTGGCAGGCAGAGGGAGAGGTAGAAGGAGGCTCCCCACTAAGCAAAGAGGCTGATGCGAGGCTCAATCCCAGGACCCCAGGATCATGACCTGAGCCAAAGGCAGGTGCTTAACCAACTGAGCCACCTAGGAGTTCTCTTCCGTTTTTCAATTGGAAATGGGGTATTCTTTCCTAAAATGTCTTCTAGTGGTTATCTGCACATAGAAAGCCTGCCGATTTCTGTCTGTTAATCTTACATCCTGCTGTCTTGCTGAATTCTTTAAATAATTTTAGCACTGATTCTTTACTTTATAATTATATAATATATATTCTCCAAATGATATAGTTTAATGTCTTTTATAACGCTGTTCTTTTTCATTTTTTTCTTTTTAAGATTTTTATTTATTATTTGACAGACAGAGATCACAAGTAGGCAGGGGCAGGCAGAGAGAGAGAAAGGAGGAAGCAGACTCCCTGCTGAGCAGAGAGCCTGATGCGGGGCTTGATCCCAGGCATGATCTGAGCCGAAGGCAGAGGCTTTAACCCACTGAGCCACCCCTTTTTCATCCTTTTTTAAAAAAGATTTTATTTTTGGGATGCCTGGGTGGCTCAGTTGGTTGAGCAGCTGCCTTCGGCTCAGGTCATGATCCCAGCGTCCTGGGATCGAGTCCCACATCGGGCTCCTTGCTCTGCAGGGAGCCTGCTTCTCCCTCTGACTCTGCCTGCCACTCTGTCTGCTTGCGCTCACTCTACCTCTCTCTCTGACAAATAAATAAATAAAAATAAAATCTTAAAAAAAAAAAAAAAGATTTTATTTTTAAGTAAACCCTACACTCAACTCGGGGATCAAACCCTACCATGAGCTCGAGAGTCACCTGCTCCACCCACGGAGCCAGCCAAGTGCCCAGGCTTTCCCCACGCTTATGCTTGCAACTGCTTCATCTACACGGGCTGAAACCTCTGTATGAGTGTAACAGAGGCAGACAGCGGCGGGCATCTTGCCTCTTCCTGACCTCGGTGGGAACACATCTGAGTGTCTCCTCGAGGAAGACTTCGCTTGCTCTTCCAGGGACATTCGCCTCAGCCCTGTCTCCCTCTCATTCCACGTCCCCGACCCCCTCTTTCTTCTACAGAACGATCTCTTCAAAAATGTCCTCACAAATATCCTCCGCCTTAAAAAGAAACACTGAAGACCTCCAGGGCCCGACCCTGCAGTGCACAAACGCACGCCCGACGCGGCCCCAGCACAGGCGAGGCCGCAGCCGCCAATGCACAGGCCAAGCCCGGGTCCGTTGGCGGCTCCCGGGCACCCGGCGGCGGGAACAAACCAGCAGCCCGGAGCTCCTGGACGCAGCCGGGAAGCGCGCAGGGCTCGTCCTGCAGCAGAGCCGCAGCGGCCCGAGAGAGGGACTGACACGCTCCAGGCGGATGAACCGTGACAAAAGGACTCGCTGTGAAAGAAATGGAAGGCGAGAGGCCACCTACCGCAGGCAAGGCCGGGAGACAGGCCGGACGAGCGACTGTTCAGCGACACACAGTGCCTTCTGCAGCGACGCCTGCGTTCCAGAGCGACACAACTGTGGTGACCGAACCCTCACTTCCTGACCTGCTGGACGCGACCGAGTCGCACACCCTGAAACGGCTGAAATGACGAACTACTGCTGCACGGATTTTATAACCGGAACAGAGCAAACCCAGGCCCTCGGCTCCATCCTACGAAGCCCTGAGGTGGGCGCACCTGCATGTCCCGCGTCTGCACCGTGGCAGTCCCGTGAGCAAGCGTCACCCAGCCAGGCTGACCGGCCTGGGACACCCGCACTTGGCCGCCCGAGGAACCCCCGTGTCTCACAAGCTACCTGCGAACCGCTCCAGTCTTCGGAGCGTCTGTTGTCCTCAGGCCTGCTTACCGGCCGCAGGGAACCTGCTTTCCCACGACGGGAGAACGGAAGCCGCCGAACCGGGACTGCCCGCACCCGCCTGCCCGGAGACGATCTCCCAAAACCACCTCCTAGACGCGCGCCTCAGTCCCCTCCAGGCCTGTTTTCTCCGCGCAGCCGGGAGGGGCAAGTTCATCAATCACCGCTTCCCTGACTCTCCGAACCAGGATCCTGACCCAGACTCTTCTGCAGACTCTTTTCCACCAAGTTCAGCTCGTTTCTTCAAGCATCCCTCTCTGGGAGCCCCACCGGCCCACCGTCCTCATGGCCCTTCTCCCTGACAGTCACCTCCTCCCGCACCGGCCCTCACCCTGCCGGTCCCCACTGCCCCCAAGGCAGCCCCTGCCCAAACTGCTTACCGCAGCAGCCCCTCTGCCAGCATCAGTGACACCCACGGCTTTAAACCACTCGGATGTCAGCCCTAAGGGCCCGAGACTCTGCCGTCCACTCCCTCTTTCCTGGTCATACTCTGCGTCTCTGGCCAAGTGTTCCCACTGCAAACTCCTCCTTTTCTCCCTGACCATTAAATACTAGGGTTCACGAAGGCTCAGGGCCAGGCTTCTTAGGAGTCTGAAGCAGGAGCCAGGCAACTTTTTCCTAAAGGCTGGACGGTACATATTTTGGGTTTCGTAAGCCACGCGCCATCCGACAGGTACAACTCTGCTGGGCTGCGGCAGTGGAAGGTAAGCGCGCACAGTACCGTCCGGGGACGCGTGTGGCTAATGCTGACGTAGGGACAACGGAGCCTGAGTTTTATATGATTTCACTTATTGTGAGATAAAATGCTTCTGATTCTTCCCAATCATTAAAAACTGTAAAAATCAGGGATGCCTGGCTGGCGTAGTCGGTTAAGCACCTGCCTTTGACTCAGGTCATCTCAGGGTTCCGGGATCGAGTCCCACATCAGGCTTCCGGGATCGAGTCCCACATCGGGCTTCTTGCTCAGCAGGGAGCCTGCTTCTTCCTCTGCTGCTGCTCCCGCTGCTTATGCTCTCCCTCTCTCTCTAAGAAATAAAATCTAAACAAATTAATCTGTAAAAACCAGGGGTGCCGGGGTGAGGGGGCTCAATCGGTTAAGCATCCAACTCTTGACTTCAGCTCAGGTTATGATCTCAGGGTAGTGGGATTGAGCCCCCGGTCGGGCTCTGCACTGAGTGTGGTGCCGGCTTCAGATGCTGTCTTCCCCTCTCCTGCTGCCCCTTCCCCACTAAAAACAACAACAGAAACACCGAGAAAACAAAGAAACAAAAACACACAGAAAAAATCCCCAAACTGTGAACACCATGCTTAGCCTGCAGGACATACAAAAGCGGAGGGTGGGGCAGTTTGCTGACCCTTGCCCTAGGCCTCCAGGCCCTTCTTATGACCTTTATCAACCAACACCAGCCATCCCCACGGCTCACTTCTCTCCTGTCTGACCTCCACAGCAGACCATAAACTCCAGGAGAGCTACCTCACCACTCAATCCTGCTGCCTGGAACAATGCCGGACCAGAACAGACAATTCACACGCACCGAAAGCACAGCAGCTCGTGTCCTGCGGTCCTGCTGAGGTCAGCGCAGCCGGATCGCCTGGGATCGCCCGGGATCGCCTGCACGACACCTAGCCGCACTGGACCACTCGGCCAGCCGCCCCTGCTCAAGGACTCGCTATTTCGTGGCCGGGCCGGTACACACACAGATGTTCACATCACAAAATACTGCACTGAGACGGTCTCTAAATGGCATGGGGGCCGAACCCCTCATTCCATGGGGTCACTGGGCCCAGAGAGGTCAAGAGCCTTGCATGTGATCAGACCAGGTGGCGCGGGACGGGCCTGAGCCTATGGTACTCCTTTTGCCCTTTCTGTGAGACAACGCCACCGCCCGATCCAAGCCGTGGGGACTGGAGCTTCCGCGAGGCATGTCTTCCCTCTGACAAGCCGAGAGCTGAGCCAGGGCCCGGTAAGTGCCGGAACAGACGGGTAGGAAGGGCCCCGAGCCGCCCAGCAAAGCAGGAAGGGAGATATTCGGGCCGCACTGGCGGCCGCCCCGAGCCTCACCTGCAGGAGCTCCCTGGTGGGCTGCTGCTGCTTCTCCTCCAGCTGCGCGATCAGGCCGCTCAGGTGGGAGATGTTGCAGGAGAACTGGGTGATGGCGCCGTTGATGCTGTTGTAGACGGCCAAATCCAGCTCCTCGAGCCGGGCCAGGAGGCGGTACTCATGCTCCTTCAAGGAGTGGTAGAGCTGCTCGAACTCCCAGACGATCTTCTCCCTCTCCATCTGGGTCAGGCTCTGTGCGGGCGACAGGGAAGGGCACTGACCGGAGGGAAGGCTCCCCCAGAGCCGCTGTGTTTGCTCCCCACTCCCCAGCCCAAGAGCTCATCCTCTCATCCCAGCACCCCGTTCCCTCGCTCCCGGTGTCAGGCTGTGCGGACTGGACACACAGCGGCTGAGAGGCGAGTCGCCCGGGGATAATAAAGCTATCAGTCCCACGACAGTCGTCCCAGATGGGAGGCCAGGGCGGCCCACGCTGCGAGAACTGGTACAGCCTCCACAGGAGCACGGGGCACTCTTGTCCCCTGCGGCTGGAGAGCAGACGGGGCTTCCTGACAGGGAAACGACACTGGAAGGACGGGCAGAGGAGCCAACGATTCTGTCCGGCAGAGCCGTGAGCGCAGAGGGGGAGCCACAGAAGGTAAGAGGGTAAAACACCTGCCAGGCCAGCTGGGGCAAGACTTGTGGCAACTGGGAGCCACGGAAGACGCCGGGGAAGGGATGGGGTCAGCCAGGTGCCGCGCGGCGGTGGACCGGGACACTCCATCCTCGGACGGGGACTGGGACCACGGCCCTGAGGCCCTTCCTGTGTAGCCCAGACCCCGTTTCTGGCTCCCAGCAGTGTTCTTCAACCACCCCTCTCAGCCATGGGTGCGGCTCCTTCTCCTGCAGATTTGTTTCCGAAGCCAAGGTGCCCTTCCTTCTCCCCCCGCACCCCCTGACAGGACTCTAGGGCTCTGTGCTCTAGTTGTCAGCAACTCTCTTTCTTTACTCCTGAGGAAGGAAGATTTTGGGGGGCACGGCCATACGTGGCCCACAGAGCCAAAAACACTGTCCAGCCCTTTCCGGAAGCTTGTTGACACTTGCTCTCAGCTCCCCTCCCCGAGAATCTTCCCGTTAACGGTCCCCTCTGTCCCTCTCACAGCCCTTCCTGAGCACTCACTGGGCAGCACACACCTTCCTTCCAAGTCGCTTTGGTAAGGTTACAGCTCCCTTCAGCTAGAGCCTTTCAAAGACACAAGTGATACAACGTAACCCTAGAAATGGAAAACTAAGGGGCACCTGGGTGGCTCAGAGGGTTAAAGCCTCTGCCTTCGGCTCAGGTCACGATCCCAGGGTCCTGGGATCCAGCCTCGCATCAGGCTCTCTGCTCTGCAGGAAGCCTGCTTCTTCCTCCCTCTCTCTGCCTGCCTCTCCGACTACTTGTGATCTCTGTCAAATAAATAAATAGTATCTTTAAAAAAAAAAAAAAAGAAAGAAATGGGGGGGGGGAGCCTGGGTAGCTCAGTGGGTTATGTCTCTGCCTTTGGCTCAGGTCATGATCTCAGGGTCCTAGGATCGAGCCCCACATTGGGCTCTCTGCTCAGCAGGAAGCCTGCTTCCCCCTGTGTCTCTCCTGCCTGCCTCTCTGCCTACTTGTGATCTCTCTCTCTCTATCAAATAAGTAAATAAATAAAAATCTTAAAAAATAAAAGAAAAAGAAATAGAAAACTAAAGCTGAAATTGACCGTAAGGAACAACTGATTCTCAGCTTCTAGAAGGGGCAGCTCCTGGGGGACTGGTTCGTTGGGGCGGCGGAGGGGGAACGAGGGGAAAACAATTCTGCCCAGCGTGGAACTCCCTTGGAAGGCAGGACATTTGGCATCTCTGCCCTCCCTCCCCAGTGACTCAGGTCCTCGAGTGACAACCAAAGGGACAGCCACACGCCACAGGAGGGCAGGAGAAGGCAGCACCAGCCTTGATGAAAAACCGCAGGTCGAGTCCAACGTCCTCACTCCACAGAGGAGGAAGCAGGCAGAGACGGTGTACCACGCTCCCCGTCTTTCCCGCAGGGAGGGTCAGAACCAGGAAGCATGTCTAAGTGTCCTCTCCGGGAAGGGCTTTTTCTGCCCTGACAGCCCTCCCACAGGGGATACAATGGCTGTGTGTTGGGGGATTCTACGCAGGCCCGTCAGGAGACTGTCTAACCGGCAGCCCTGTTTTCAAGCTCGGGGAGATGAGGTCTTGGGGGGGTGGGGGAGTGTGGGGGCAGAACAAATGGTGGAATCCGACATTCCCTGCCCAAAAGTCCTTTATGACACCCTGGCCAGGACTGACAAAACCTCACAAGTTTGTTAACAGTTTGCTCCTCTTGAGAATTTCTCATATTTTATTTACTGTTAAAAAAAACAGAACTGGGGGCATCTGGGTGGCTCAGTGGGTTAAAGCCTCTGCGCACAGGTCGTGGTCCTGGGGTCCTGGGATCGAGCCCCGCATCAGGCTCTCTGCTCAGCGGGGAGCCTGCCTGCCCCCCCCCCGGCCTCTCTACCTACTTGTGATCTCTGTCAAATAAATAAAATCTTAAAAAAAAAGAAAACTACTTGAGCACCTCTGTGGTGCATATAAGGATTTATTATAAAAGTCTCCATATTTTTTTTTAAAATTTTTGGTTGTCAGAACAAAAGCCCCTTATATCCCTATCACAAAAGGGCACATCCGTCGTCCCCTCCTCAGCCACCGTCAGCAGCCATCTGCAGAATGGCACCAAAGGAGGCTAACTGTGCCCAAGAACTTCCCCTATATCAGTGTCGTCAAGGATCAGCCCTGATCTACACAAGACTAGCGGGATAAACTTCCGATAGGTCAGATCCCCACAGGTTCCAACTCAGCTCCTCTATCTCTTCCCCCCGAAAGTGGGACTCCTCTGGTTCTCCGGGTGAGCCCCCCACTCCCACCTGGGGCCGTCTCACCCACAGCTGAAGTTCTGGGCGTCCTGACGGGGTAAGGGTAAGGGAAGTAACATCAGCCTTACAAAACACAGTGGCCCGCAGAAGCGGTGTCATCTGTGAATTCCACACCCCCTTACCAAGAGTTCAGCCCGTGCCTGCTCCCCCTGTGCCCGACGCCTCTTCTTTAAGTCCTTCACTCTTTTCAGGTGGTCCAGCTGGTTCTGGATTTGCTCCTGAGAAAAGCAAAACAGGTGCACAGTTCAAGATTAGACAGACCTTAGCATCAGCACGGCTCATGTGCTTATCACGTGCAACCAGTCCTCAGGCCACATCCCTGCTTAGCGCCTGTCCTTGGACTTCCTGCCATCGGCAGGGCACAGAGGTCTCCACACCTCTCTGTGGCAGTCTGTGTGTGTCTTAAACTGGTGGGTCACCTGCCCATCCCTGGACGGATACCGCACTGCTCAACGGAAAGGTGAGTGGGCTGTGAGGCTTAGAGCTGGGTTGTGGCTCTCCACAGACACATAGAGAGAAAATGAGTTAACTTCTCATTTTCCTCACATGTGGCATTGGCGAATACCACCTTCCCAACCTACTCCAGAGGTACTGCCAGTGTAAAACAATATATCCGAGAGTACCATGAATACTAAGTGATTAGTTATGCACAAACGTACACACATTTAAACATAACTGTATACCCTTCTGTCCTCCAGCGGGCGAATACACAGACAACAGAATGTTGCCTTACAACTGTTCTAGTCAACACTTTGTTTCCATGTCATTGTTTGGCCGTGCGCCTCCACCGGTCCAAGGGTTCACAAAGAGCTACCGACTCATTTGATTTCGTGTAATCTTCATGGTAATTGTGTAATCTGGTTAAAGGACTTCAGCGGGAAAGAGCTGCTCTTTTCCATGGGCTTCTAGAACAGGCCGGAGCGCAGGGAATGGCTGGGGAGATGCTCACAGACTAAGTGATGGGCACCTGCGGGCGGGGCACACAGCCAGTTGACGTCCGAGTGTGTTTTGTGTGAGATCACCCGTGATCCGATAGGAGCACGAGCGTGGCGGTGGGTGCCTGCTTTTACGCACATCCTTTACACCGTCGGGGAGCGGGCGTGTTCTCGGTGCGTAACGTGCCGGAGCGCGGGGAGACCCAGGGGCCCCGGGGGGGGAGGGGGGAATGGCGGGGGGTGGGGACACTTCTGGCTTCCTCACCAGCTACAGGTTCTCCCAAATCTGAGTGCGGAGGCTCTGGAGCGGACAGAGAGGAAATGACGGCTGTGAACCACACGTCCGGCTCAGCCATTTTCTAGGCGGAAAAGAGGAAGCCCCTTGGCTCTCTCCTCCCTTTGTCCGCTCGCGCTCCCGCCCCTCCCTCGCCGCGCCGCCCTCACCTTGAAGCCCTCCACCGCCTCCTCGAGCGGCAGCACGCTGTGGCCGCGGTGCTCGCGGGAGCGGTCACACACCACGCAGATGGGCATCTGGTCCTCCTCGCAGTACAGCTTCAGCGGCTCGCGGTGCTTCTCGCACACGCCCATCTCGCCCCCGGGCCCCGACGGCCGCTCGGTGCGCAGCTGCTTCACCAGCTGGGTCACGTTGGCCAGGTGCCGGTTGGGCCGCATGTGCCGCTGCGGGAAGGTCTCCCGGCACTGCGGACACGACACGTTGGTCTCCGCCGCGCCCCAGCAGCGGGTGAGGCACGCGCAACAGATGTTGTGGCCGCAGTCGAGCATCATGGGCTCGGCGAAGTACTGCAGGCACACGGGGCAGGTGGTCTCCTGCTGCAGGCACTCGGCCACGCTCCCGGAGGCCATGGCGCGGGCCCGCGGGGGCGCACGGGCATGGGCCCCGGCGCCCAGCTCTGCGCGGAGCCCAACTCTGCCGCGCGCCCTCCCGCTCGCGGCTTCCGGGCGGCGCGGGGAGGCGGGCGGGCGGAGGGCGGCGCCTCCCGGCCCGGATCCCGGGCGCGCGCGCGCGTGCGGGTCCCCGGCGTGGCTCGGGCCTCCCTGCGCCGCGGTGCCCCCGCCGCCCGGGCCTGGGGGGTCGCGCGGCCCCGCCGAGCCCCGCGGCTGCGCGAGGGGCCGCCGAGGGGCGCCGCCGGCCGGACTCGCGCAGCCGGCGCTCGGGGCGCGCAGGACAACGTGGCCGCGTCCGAGCGGATCCCGGCGCGAGCGGAAGGGGCGGCCCCGGGGCGGGGCTTGGCGCGGGCCCCTGGCGCGACGCGCTTTCGCGGCCTCGGGGGCGCACGGTTCCTCCCAGAGCGAATGGGGAGGCCCCGCCAGCGCCCGGGGCGCGGCGCGCGGGGGCGAGCTCCTCGGGGTCCGGTGACCGCGGCCGACGGTGTCCCGCGGGGACGCGGTAACCCCGCCTGCGCGCTGCGGGCCCCGCGCCGAGCTCCCGCGGCCTGGGCCTGGACCCCGAGGCTTTTGTTGGGTGTCCTGCCGGGCGCCCAGGCCTCGGCGCCGCGGAGCGCGGGCTTGATGTGGGTGCGGCTGGGGAGACGCTGACCTCCCCGGGAGGCCGGAGGAGGGGAGTAGCCAACTGAGTTGCATCATTCAACATCCCTACTTGCAGGCCCTCGCAATTTTGTTTCGAAAAATAAAGTTAATTATCTGATGGCAACATTTCTGCAAGACAGAATGAGTCAGACAAGCCCTGTTCGGGTTCTTCCCACTGTGCCGGAGCCAACTGGTGTCTCTTCTCCTGAGAAACCGGGATGAGCATTGTAGCCCAACAAGGAGGGAGACCTCATCACATCTTTGAGGTTTTTAACCAGCCGGTGTTCATCCATTAGCGTAGAAAATACACAGTGCGTGCGGTATTGAATAGGACCCAGCTCGCTCGTGCTCCTTCCCCAAGCGCAGGAGAGCCACAATCCCACTCCAGTACGATCCAGTGATCCAGTAGATTTACCCACAGTTCCTGCCTTGGCATTTCCGGGTCTCCTTTGCTGTTTCTTCAGTATTGACCTCATCCTCTTGATTTCATTGAATCCAGACAGACTTGCCTTGCTTTATTTCTCAACTTGCCTCTAGGTACTGTCATTTCCATTATTACACCTTGACCGGAATGATTTCAACACGCGTCAGTTTGCAGGTGTGTTTTCGATGAGTTGGTAGCAGGCTGGCTGTGAGCGTGTCCACTCATTTCCCTACTGCAAGTCTTTCCGTCTAACCCTCTCACCTCCAGGGTGAGAATCATCCTTAGAAAACTCCTTAAATGCTCCTTTCATTCTCTCCCTTCTCACTCAGAAATCTTCACAGCCTCCTTTTGGGCCTCCAGGCCATTGTTCAAACCCTTGAGCATGGGGTTAGCACTTCTGGCCTCCAGCGTGAACTAACGCCTTCACTCCCCTCCGAGGAAGCCATCATCCCAACCCAGCCTGGTGGGGCTTGGTCTGTGCCACCAAAGTCCTCTGCAAGGCCTGCTCAACAGTCCTGCTCCTTCCTGAGCAGATAGCCTAAACAAATGACCACACTGACCTCTCTCCTTTCCAATCAGCCTCCCACATTCACATAGAACCTCAAATTATGAGTACTTATTTTCTGGGGGAGGACTTTGATTACCTTGCATAGAACACTTACGTCTCTCTCAACGTTCTCCATCCGGGCCTACGTTTAAGTTAGGCAGTGTCTTTGGTTTTCATGTAGTTCAATATCTTGCTGATGCCTGAGATTTCCCCAAATGTGGGAAACTCGACCACATAATTTGTGGGAGTGGGGGACTGTGCTCGCCCTTTCCCGTGTTAAAAAAGAATAAATAGGGCGCCTAGGTGGCTCAGTCATTAAGCGACTGCCTTTTGCTCAGGTCATGATCCCAGGGTCTTGGGATCGAGCCCTGAGCCCTTCATCGGGGCCCTTCCTCAGCGAGAAGCCTGCTTCTCCCTCTCCCAATTCCCTCTGCTTGTGTTCCCTCTCTCACCGTGTCTCTCTCTGTCAAATAAATAATATCGTAAAAAACAAACAAACAAATAAATAAATAAGGAAACTGGTATCAGATGCTTAAGTGGAAACAGAGACTCCCCTCCAGACTCTCTCTGATCTCAATTTCTAGTCCCTCTAATCACACTGAAAGTCATCATTACTATTTATCTATTTGTAAAGTGACCGGGATGCAAACATAAATGCTGGTTAAAAGCCAGAGGGGAACTGCAATGAGCAGTCTAGACCGGGGCCAAGAGAGAAAGATGAGGACTGACTCACTGTAGGATGGATGTGCCTCCCCAGAGGCAGCTACTTCTCTTGCTACAGATTGCCATTGAGAATCTGGGCCCAGCATACTGCCAGATTCTCAGTCAAGAGAAGGCAGAAACCTGGAGGGTTTTTCTTTTTTTAAAGGTTTATTTATTTATTTTAGAGGGCCGGGAGAGCCTGAGCTGGGGGCGGGGGCAGAGGGAGAAGGATAAGCCGACTCAGTGCTGCGTGCAGCCACCGATGCCGGCGTGATGCTGGGACCCTGGGACCACAACCTGAGTCGAAGCCAAGTTGGAAGCTTAACCAAGTGAGCCGCCCAGGCCTCCCAGAATCTGGAGTTTTATATGAAACCTATTGACTTTTAAGTGTTGAAAACTAAAAATTGTAAAATCATCTGTGCAGACGAGGTCAAGCTCCTGGCCTCCAGCCTGGGACTTCTGGTACACATATTTGTTTTAGTAAGTTCTTTTCAATCTTAATACAGCATAGAAAGGACTGTTCACTATTTTATTGCCAATCTCCACTCCTTCCTTAATTTTATTCCAGATGGCGATATACTCAGCTCAAAGGTACTGCCCTTTGCAGCCAGCACTCAGCCGGGCTCATGAAGGCAACGCTACCGGCGGAACCGTGTCCAGCTGCTTATGGTCCGTCACGCAGGTCCTGAGGCCTCCACCCAGCCTGGCCCAAAAACGTCACCAAAGGTTCTTGATCTCATCAGGAGACAGAATTCAAGGACAGACACACAACATAGTGGATGAAAGACACAACCAGGGAAGTCTACTAAAGTGAAAGTACCTGAGCACCTGCCTTTCGCTCTGGTCGTGATCCCAGGTGCTGGCATGGAGTCCTGCATCGGGCATCTCGATCAGCAGCAAGTCTACTTCTCCCTCTGTCTCCTGCTCTGCCTGCTTGTGCTCCGTCTCTCTGGCAAATGAATAAATAAACTCTTTTTAAGAAGCAGTGAAAGTACCATCTCAAGATGTGAGAGCAAGAAACAGAGAGATGGAGTGGGCTACAGGGGTGGAGAGGAACAGGGCAAGGGAATGTGCCAGCCAGCGAGCTGCCTGCCTGTGGGGTTCACCTTCTGTCTTCTACCAACAGTTGGTAACTAGGGCAAGGATTTCTTGGAAGCAGGGATTCGACGTTTTTTCCTCCTCACTTGCTCAAGGGTAAGCATGCTCCTGTCGTGGTGCCTCCATCTTGGGCCTGTCTGGTGGGATCCTTCTCATGCTGCCAGGACCTGCCTCTGACCTTCCCCATAGCCAGCCATGGCCTCCTCCTTTTGGCCTCCAGGCATCCTGTTAGAGGCTAAACTAACTGTCTGCTCTAACACTGGGAATAACCTCTGTCCTTCCTTCTTACTCAGCCTGGAATGTGCACAGGATGGTTGGAACTTGGGCAGCTGCCCTGGACCATGAAGCAGTCTTGAGCGCTGGGAGCCAATTAGCATGGTGTAGTGAAAGGTAAATAAGCCAGCTTGCGTCAGACTTCGTCTATGTGAGCAGGACTAACCAGTGTCTTGTTTA
This sequence comes from Mustela lutreola, assembly GCF_030435805.1. Classification (NCBI taxonomy): domain Eukaryota; kingdom Metazoa; phylum Chordata; class Mammalia; order Carnivora; family Mustelidae; genus Mustela; species Mustela lutreola. The sequence continues at coordinate 158,016,305 of NC_081295.1, forward strand.
AGCCACTTATTTGGTTTATCTGCATATGCAACAAAAAACTAAACCTAACTAATAAAATAGTTATTTTTAAAATTTTTTTCCGTATTTTTAAAATTTCTATTCAATTAACTAAAATACAGTCTTTTATTACTTTCAGAGGTAGCAGTCATTGATTCATCAGTCTTATCTTGTTGGGTCCATGGTCAAAGGAGCGAGACTGATACACAGCGATGGTCAAGCAAAGCTTTATTTCACACCAAGCATCAAGAATCAAACTGACCCGCCAGGGACGTCTCTTTTTTTTTTTTTTTTTTTTTAAAGATTTTATTTATTTATTTGACAGAGAGAGATCACAAGTAGGCAGAGAGGCAGGCAGAGAGAGAGAGAGGAGGAACAGGGACGTCTCTTGCAAAGAGGCAACTCCTCTCTTCTTTACAGACTAGCTTTTAATGGCAAAGGCCATGTGGTTGGGTCACATGGTTGGCCACGCACAGGTGACCAATGAGATTGTAACACAGAGAAAGTTGCACAGTCCTGCTAGATCACACATAAGTGACCAATTGAATTACAGTTTACCCTGTAGTAGATATTTGAACTAGCCTATCACCTTGGTCAGAGTTCGGGCCCAAAGGGTGGGGCCCGTACTCCTTGGTAGCTAGGGAGACAGTATGCGCCCCACTGATTGGATACCTCCACCTGGCCTGACCCACCCTTGTATTTGGGCTTTGTTACCTGGGACTGGTTTCCAGGACTTGTTTCTAAGTAAGTTCCCTGAGGGGAGGGGGTGCAGGTTCAGGATGGAGCTGCTCTGGCTAAATAGGCCCTTACAGTATAAAACCCAGTGCTCATTGCATCACGTGCATCCCCCATCACCGCCACTCACCTCTCCTCCAGCATCCTGTTGGTTTCCTACGATTAAGAGTCTCTTACGGTTTGTCCCCTTCTCTGATTTCATCTTGTATTATTTTCCCCTCTCTTCCCTTATGCTCCTCTGTTTTGCTTCTGAAATTCTACGTGAGTGAGATCATATGGTAATTGTCTTTCTCTGACTGACATTTCTCTCAGCATAAAACCCTCTAGTTCCATCCACATCATTGCAAATGGCAGGATTTCATTTTTTGATGGTTGAGCGATACTCTACTATGTATGTGCGTGCGCGCATGTGTGTGTTTGTGTGTGCCACATCTTTTTTTTTTTTTTAAAGATTTTATTTAGTAATTTGACAGACAGAGATCACAAGTAGGCAGAGAGGCAGGCAGAGAGAGAGGGGGAAGCAGGCTCCCCGCTGAGCAGAGAGCCCGATGTGGGGTTCGATCCCAGGACTCTGGGTTCATGACCTGAGCTGAAGGCAGAGGCTTTAACCCACTGAGCCACCCAGGCACCCTGTACCACATCTTCTTTATCCATTCATCTGTTGATGGACATCTAGGTTCTTTCCATAGTTTGGCTATTGTGGACATTGCTGCTATGAACATTCGGGTGCACATGCCCCTTTGGATCACTACGTTTGTATCTTTGGGTAAATACCCAGTAGTGCAATTGCTGGGTCGTAGGGTAGCTCTAGTTTTCACATCTTGAGGAACCTCCGTACTGTTTTCCAGAATGGTTGCACAGCTTGCATTCCCACCAACAGTGTAGGAGGGTTCCTGTTCACATCCTCACCAACATCTGTTGTTTCTCCTGAGTTGTTAGTTTTAGCCATTCTGACTGGTGTGAGGTGGTATCTCATTGTGCTTTTGATTGAAAATACAAGTATTATAGTAATAAAATATTTTATTTCATTTTATTTATTTATTTCATATATAATTTTTATTTTATTATACAATATTTATTTATTTTATATAGAGAGAATGTGCACAAGCAGGGGGAGGGGCAGAGGGCCAGGGAGAGAGAATCTCAAGCAGATTCTATGCGGAGCATGAAGCCTGAGGTGGGACTTGATCCCATGACCCTGAGACCATGACCTGAGCCAAAACCAAGAGTCAAATACTCACCCAGGTGCCCCTTCAATATTTAATTTCAAAATGAATTCCTACCTACTCCCTCTACTCAATCCAGCTACCCTAAGGGTACCGGTAATTTCTACTAGTCTTAGCTAAATCCACAGGGCACCTTGCAGTCTTTGTCTTCATGGTTTGGGGACTTTGACACTCTTGACCCCTTCCTCCTTGGACCCTTCATCCCAGGACACTAAACTGAACAGGATCGACCCCGTCACCCACGCTCTAAAATAAAACCATATTTCTTGTACTGAAAATATCTTAAGAAATCCTTCTTGTCTGTTGTTGCCACACCCTAACATCATACCACATTGATGTGGTTTTGGAATACAGGTGAGGTTCAGCGGGGTAGAGTCTGGAGCCCATGACCAAGAAGGAGCTGTGGAGGCATCTTTGGTGCAAAATTGTGCTTTATTAAGGCATGGGGACTGGGCCTGTGGGCAGAAAGAGCGGCTGCCTGGGGTTGTGGGGGTGGCTGGTTATAGACTACGGGGTTGGGGAAGGTAAGGAAAAGGGAGGGTTGGAAAGAACTTTCATGTGCTGAAGAGGACCGAGAAAGATACCAGAGGCCTCGCCATTGAGGACTGGAGGTTGTTTTCCCCTCTAGCAAGGCATTGCGTTTGAGAGGGCTGGGAGATCCTGGAGGAATGTCCCACCCCAGGAGTAGGGGGTAGGGGGAGCTCGCAGGGTGTCAGCTTCGGCTTTGTCCTCAACTTGCCTCCTGCTCCCTCGTCAACATCGTCCCAGATAAAGCGGGACAAATCATCACACTGTCTTGAAAATCCTCTTTGGTCCCTGCGAATGGACGTTGGGAAGGGCAGTCTTTCTGAGCACATCTGCTGACCGGTCGGAACACCCGGGCTCCTATGCGAAGAAGGAGGAAGGTGAACGTGGGTATCAGCAGTCTCCGTCACAAGCCCTGGGTCAGCAATATCTGTGACCTGACTTCAGTGTCTAGGAAACACCTTCTTTTGCCTCTTCCCTCCCCCATCATCTCTCTGAAGTCACTCAAAATAGTAGGTGAAAGATGACCAGAGCCAGTCCTGCCCTGTTCCGTATCTCGTCCTTGTCCGCTTCATCTTCCAGCATCTTCCCTCAGCCCAGAGCCAAACATCGCAGGAAGACAGCCTGAGGGGGGCGTGTGCAACGCAGGCTGAGTCACGGGGGCCACACGAGCTGTCACGTGTGCCGGGAGGGCGCATGGAATAACGGAAGCCACTGTGCTGGGGGGAATCCCACGTTCTGGAGAAGATGAAGGCCAGACCTGTCATTAGCCAAGGCCCAGTTCCTGACGGCACAAAAGTAGGGAACCCTGTAGGGTTCCCTACTTTGTCCCCTTCTGCGCACTGCCCCGAAATGCTCATCCGTCTGGGGTAAGATGAGCGATGGAGGAGCAGGCTTCTTACCTTCACTGCACTGGAGATGGTTCTCCTTTGTTATGAAGGTTTTCTCATCTTGCATTCATGGTTTTTGTGCCGTCAGGAACTGGGCCTTGGCTAATGACAGGTCTGGCCTTCATCTTCTCCAGAACGTGGGATTCCCCCCAGCACAGTGGCTTCCGTTATTCCATGGGCCCTCCCGGCACACGTGACAGCTCGTGTGGCCCCCGTGACTCAGCCTGCGTTGCACACGCCCCCCTCAGGCTGTCTTCCTGCGATGTTTGGCTCTGGGCTGAGGGAAGAACCCTACAGCCCCTTGTCAGCCTCTCGTTTCCTTTGCCATCTTGCTGATCTGGAAGGGATGGATGGGTAGCCAGGGGGAGGGGTGCAAAGAACAGGGTGGCGTGAGAGGCTTGCCAGGTCCACAGTTTTATAATCCTGCCGAGAAGGGATCAGACTCCCAGGAATCTGGAGGCATTGACTCCCAGGAATCTGGAAGCATTTCCACATTTCTGCATTGGGGTGAAATGTTGGGGGACCCTTTGTATCTTTTGAATTTTGTGCCATATGCATGCCTTCATTATCTAAGGCAAATTAAAAGAAAATAAAGACACAGACGAATTCTCAAGGATGTAAGGCACTCCTTTCTGCACAGAAAAATGGGTACTCCGCTTTAAATTTTGACCTGTCAAAATGGTTTTGCCTGAGTAAAGGAATGAGTTTTGTTTCAGAAATTGCCTTTTTGATTTTGAGAAATATTGGTCCATTTACAAACAAGCTGAAATTTCTTCTAACAGTAAAAGAAACGAGGTATTTCATTTTGAGATAACAGTCTCTCAACTCCTCAGCATCTGGAAGTTTCTGTCATAAGACATCATCCATCTACTGTTTTCAGGTTCACTTACTATTACTTACTTATTATTACTATTTTTGGGGGTTGGGGTGGGTCTAGTGAGAAAAACAAGGAGAACCAAAGTAGTTAAAAAGAACAGAGAGCAAGGAAAGAAACCATCAAAAATGTGTTAGTTCAGGGGCGTCTGGGTGGCTCAGTGGGTTAAGCCGCTGCCTTCGGCTCAGGTCATGATCCCAGGGTCCTGGGATTGAGTCCCGCATCGGGCTCTCTGCTCAGAAGGGAGCCTGCTTCCTCCTCTCTCTCTCTGCCTGCCTCTCTGCCTACTTGTGATCTCTGTCTCTCTGTCAAATAAATAAATAAATCTTAAAAAAAAAAAGATTTGTTTATTTGTTTGTTTGTTTGTTTATTTGACAGACAGAGATCACAAGCAGGCAGAGAGGCCAGCAGAGAGAGGGGGAAGCAGGCTCCCCGCTGAGAAGAGAGCCCGATGCGAGGCTCCATCCCAGGACCCCGAGACCTTGACCAGAGCTGAAGGCAGAGGACCAACCCACTGAACCACCCAGGCGCCCCTAGAATGAATTTTTTTGTAAGATAATAATGTACAAATGTACACACTAAAAAAATACATACAGGAATATAACCCAAATCTGTAAGGGTGTGATGCATTGTGGGCGCCAGGGTGGCTCAGTGGGTTGAGCGTCCAACCCTTGGTTTCGGCTCAGGTCATGATCTCAGGGCCGTGAGATCAATTAGTGTGGAGTCTGCTTGCGATTCTCTCTCCTTCTCCCTTAGTACCCTCTGGTCTCGCTCGCTCTCTAAAATAAATAAATAAAGTTTTAAAAAATGGGTGTGATGTATCAGAAGAACTGAGAGGAGGAGACGAGTGACGTCTACTGTCTAGGCTGCATTTTTCTACAATATATGTTTTATTTTACTACGAACACTATTCAGTACAGATAATTTAAGGGTTATAAAGAGGGAGGGATTTTAGAGAGCTAGGCAAGAGACCAGAGGGTTACAAGCCAAGAAGTTGAGGCATTCTCTCTCCTCAGACTTTTTTCCGCCAAAACTTAAAACTCTCCCTCTTTGTGCTCAAATCCTTTGCAGCTTATCCAGAGCCACCCAGGTGCCCTTGACCTGTCCTAGACTGCAAGGGTTTGGGGGATTTTTGTTGAGTACAGGCACTTGGGTTGTTTTTTTTTTTAATTAGAAAAAACTTTATTGTTTATAAAAAGGAAAAAAAGACAAAATACAGAAACAAAAGAAGCCAAAGTCGTGTAATAGAAGGCATTACATTTTGCTGTGATTTGCTGACAGATGATGGGAACTCATAGTTTTACCTGTTTCCATTTTATTGGCACTGTACAGAAATTCTTTAGTATAGACATTTTTTTGTGGCATAAAAGAAGTTAACCTTAAGTATTTTAACTTTTGTAAGTAATGTTTATCCAGAAACATTTGTTTAATGAAAACAAATCTGGACTTAGCAGAGACTTTATTCAAAAGGATAATCATAAGAAAGAAAAGGGACTCTTGAAATAGGGAGAAGTCTGTGCAAGCTCCTGAGAAGTTAGAGTTTTTTTGGGATTTTTCAGTTTTGTTTTCTTGTTAGTTTTATTTCTTTCTTTTCATGGTTAATTACATATTTCTTGAGCACGCATCATAATACAGCCCCTGGGGTACAACGATACACAACAAAGCCATGTTCCTTGCCCTTATGGTTTCTATATTCAAGTAGAGAAGACATATAACTAAGGCACCAATCGTAACCCAAATGTATGTTATAAAACTTTCCCAGCATACGGAAAGGTTGAGGGACGTGTATGGCGAACCTCCAAGGAGCCCTCATTCAGCTGGAGAGCCCCCGGAGCATTTTGCATAGACGCTGACATGAGCACAGTGCCTGGTGAACAGCCCAGCCGAGACGCCCGCCCCTCTGGAGCTCACAAACCTCCAGGGGCCGGGTGGGGGAAGGGACAGCAGCGGCCCCCAGGGTGCTCACCCGCAGCTTCTCTCCTCCCCATGTGCACACGGTGCCACGAAGATGTGAGGTCTAGCGATGCCTGGGGGGCTCAGTCGGTTAAGTGTCTGCCTTCAGCGCAGGTCCTGGTCCCAGGTCCTGAGTCCCACACCAGGCTCTCCGCTCAGTGGGGAGTCTACCTCTCCCCCTCGCTCTACCCTTTCCTGTGCTCGTGCTCTCTCTCAAATAAATAAATAAAATCTTAAAAAAAAAAAAAGATGTTTGGTTCTATTCCACCCTCTTGAGTCTGGGCTGGCCTGTGAACAGAGTAGGGGAGAGAGGTACCCCCATGCCGGGCCGGCCTGAGGAGGACTGACGTCCTCTGCCGTAGTGTCTTGGGGCCACCAGCCACCAGAGAAGGTGTCTTAGTCCGCTCTGGCTGCCATGACAATACCAGACTGGGTGGTTTGCACATGCAGAAATTTCTTTGCTCAGTTTGTTTTCTGGAAACTAGAAGTCCAGATCAAGGTGTCCGCAGAGTCGGTTTCTCCTGAGGCCTCTCTCCTTGGCGTGCAGGCGGCCACTCTCCCCGTGTGTCCTTCAGGGCCTTTCCCCTGTGCACTGGCTCCTGGAGCTCCCCGTCTTCTTCTCAGGACACTTGCTGCACCCTCATGGCCTCGCTGCATCTTAACCACCTCCATAAATGCCTTGTCTCCAAATAGGGTCACACTGGGGATTAGAGTTTCAGCATGTGAATTTCGAGGAGACACAATTCAGCCCATGACAGTGTGTGACTGCTCTACAGCGGGGGGTGGGGGGGTGGGGGGGTGTCCGCTGGGCCCATTCTTCTGGCCATTCCCTGACGGAGGCTGTAGGTGAACAGAGAGCACCTGCCTTCTGACTGACCAGTCGATGCCCCCCAGAGAGAAGGGGTCACCGCAGGGAGCCCTTGTTGGGGTGTACTTTGTTACCTGGTTTGAAAGTTAAAATGAGTGGCCTTGGGTGATCAGGCAAATCAGCATGTGGTTAGGAACTGTGACCCTGGGGGGCAGGAGTGTCATCCTGGAGAGCAAGGAGGAAATCATGGAAGGACCAGAGTCTGCTGGGCCTGAAGAAGGTCACCTCTTAGAGTGGTGACCGTTTCGTAATGTGTACAAATACTGAGTCATTATGTGTACGCCTGAAACTAATAAGTATAATTGTGTGAATTATATATCAAAAATTTAAGAAAACTAAAAATAAATAAATAGAATCATATAATAAACACTTTTTGGTCCCTGGCCTTTTTTCCCCCTTTTTTTACTCATTACATTTGTAAGATATAGTCTTATCCATAGCAGTAATTCAATTTTTATTTCTGCTGCTGTAGGCATTCACTATGTGAATATATCACGATTTATTTGATCATTTTGCCACTGATGGGTATTGTGCTGTCTTAAGAATTCTGTTCTGCTGTGAATAAAACTTCCCTGAACATTTCACACTTGTCTCTACATGAACAGATGCACTCATTTCTAGGAGCAGAATCAATGGATCAAAGATGGCTTATGTTCAGTTTTTTAGACAGCGCCGGAAATAGTCCAAAGGGATGGTACTAACTGACATTTCCAGCCATCATATATGGGAATTTTAATTGATCTATGTACTCACCAACATTTGGTATATTTGCTTTATTTTTTTAAGTTTGGCCATTCAGGTCGATTTGTAACAGTAACTCACTGTGGTTCTAATTTATAATTCCCTGATAATTAATGGTCTTGAGCCTCTTTTCATAGGTTTACCAAGCATTTGAATGGCCTCTTCAGGGAAGTGCATGATCAAGTCTTGCCCTAAAAAGTTAAGGTATTTGTCTTTTTCTTGTTGATTCACAGGAGTGCTTTGTGTATTTGGCACGAGTCCCTTGCCAGATATATATATATACATAAATATATAAATAAATATATATATTTATAGATATATCTATAAATATATAAATAAATATATATTTATAGATATATATTTATAGATATTTATATCAAATATTTTTTGAGATATATCTATAAATATATATATTTATTTATATATTTATAGATATATCTCAAATATTTTTCCCCATTTATGGCTTCCCTTTTAATTTTTTTTAAAAAGATTTTATTTACTTATTTGACAGACAGAGATCACAAGTAGGCAGAGAGGAGGAAGCAGGCTCCCCACAGAGCAGAGAGCCTGATATGGGGCTCGATCCCAGGACCCTGAGATCATGACCTCAGCTGATGGCAGGGGCTTAACCCACTGAGCCACCCAGGCGCCCTTCCCTTTTAATTTTGCTAACGATCTTTTTCTGATGAACAGTCCTTAGTTTTGAAGAATTCCGCGTTATCAGCTTTTTTTCTTTTTGGTTACTACTGCTGTTTTTGAAATTTTTGCCTACCCCAAGTTCACGCAGATATTCTCTTTCTTCTAGAAGTTTTACTATCCCTTTCCTACTTAGGTCTATCATCCATTTTGAGTTCATTTTTGTGTTTGATATGTTAAAAAGAAAAACACGATCCTAAAACGGCACCACTTAGGTTAAGGCCCCAAGTCATGAAACAAGAGTTAATCGCTGTCCGGACTGCAGTTTCAGCCCCCAGGAATGCAAGCTTTTACCAGTCAATAGGGAATCTCCTGGTCAGTGCCCATTAACCTGTCACATGGGCCCTCTTCATCCCCCAAAAGTCATCCGCCTACTAAACCTTTTCGTCCCCAAATGAAGGTGATTGAACCTGAAATAATCCTTCTTTTCCGTTGATGACCTTCTTGTCCTGCCTTTAAAAACCTTCCCCTTTCTGTAGTCCTTGGGAGCTACCCTCTACTTGCCAGATGGGGTGCTGCCCAGTTCACGAGCTGATTAACAAAGCCAACAAGATCTTTAAAATTTAGTCAGTTGAATTTTTTTTATTTAACAGGTGTGAGATAGGGGTCTAGGTCCATTTTTTCCCAGCTGGTCCAGCACCAATTAATGAAAAGCTGGATCATAAATTTGCAAATGCTTATATGTCTGTTCACTTCATTTTAGCACTGTGTCCTTAAAACCAGAAAGTAGATGTGTTAATGGAAAACCAGCTCACCAAATTTACTTGTTTCTTTTAGCTAATTATAAAATTTACATCAATTCATATACATTGGGGTGGTTTTAGCAGCTTTTAAAGATTTCTGTGAGGAAAAAAAGGAAAAGAAAAAGAAAAGGGGGCACCTGAGTGGCTCAGTGGGTTAAAGCCTCTGCCTTCGGCTGGGTTCATGATTTCAGGGTCCTGGGATCCAGCCCCTCAACCGGCTCTCTGCTCCTCAGGAAGCCTGCTTCCCCCTCTCTCTCTGCCTGCCTATCTGCCTACTTGTGATCTCTCTCTCTCTCTGTCAAATAAATAAAATCTTTAAAAAAAAAGATTTCTGTGAGGTTATAATTGACCATTAAGATCATTATTTGTCTTAATAATGGCATTTTAGGGAAGACTTAATTTGTCCGTGACCAAGCAGAGAAAGAACAGATTGAGGGATGTAAAAGAGCATATATTCTTGAAAGCATATTTATGATAAGAATATATCCATAAGAATCCTTCATATTTAAGCATATGTTCTTCATGAATTGCTTTTTGTGGATATATTTATTTACTCACTTCCTTATTAATTCAACAGATACTTATTAAATAAATTCTCAAATATGTATTTCATTTTTAGTTTAATCAGCATTGAGTCCTCGTCATTATGACTTCATAATAGTTTGCAGAGCGGGGCTACATGATCTACCATAATTACTTTTCCTCCCTCTGACAACCTTGGTTCCTCCCAGACCTAATTGCCCCCCTCTGTCTTTGGTTACTTTTCTAAGTGTTTATTCCTAATTCAACAGCAGCTTTCTGACCATGTTACCGCCAAGCAGGGGGCAACGTCCTGTCCCTTCGAAGCTCAGGCTGTGATCCCTGCTCCCTGCTCCCTGCTCCCTGCTGCGGCCTGCACCTGCTGCTCGGGTGCAAGCCCCAACCCTGGAGAGGGTCCGCACCCCGCGTCCCTATTCCAGATTTCACATCTTCTTTCTTACTGGAACTCCATGTTTGGAGGAACAGTTCCTCAGAAGTTTCCTGGAAAAGAGGACATGGGAGGCAATTTCTTATTTCTTCTTCTTATCTTTTGAAACCTTTCAAGACCAGAAAGGCCCGCTAACGCTTTTTTGGTCGCGAAGCTGGGTTCGGAACCCACAGGGACAGGGTTCTCTTTCGTGGACGTGATCTTCACGACCTGCTCTGTCTTCCAGCTGTGGAGAAGATGCCATCCTGATCCTAGCCCTAACCCGGTGGCTCGATGGCACACCTCTACCAAACACCATTTCATGTTCTGTTGGACTCTGTCCTGCTTTCCATCTCCACCCCACACTTCAAAGGAACTTTCTGCAATCTTATTTTGAAATTATTAAAGACATTTCTGCCATCATAATATTAATTTTCAGATTTGCCCCTTCTGTCTTTGTTCCGGGAATGTTGTATCTTCTCTTACCTGAGGACTTAATTTTAACTTTATACAATTCAGTTTCCCGCATGTATTTGTTTCGCTTTAGTTCTTTTCCCTGGTCCTATCTGTGAATTTTGGTCTTGATCCTAGAAACACTTTCACAAGCATCTGATGAGTTTTGCTCGTGGTTCGTGGTTGAAGCACCCGCAGGCCGACTCTGGGACTGTGGGCGCGGGCAAGGTCTTGTCTGGAGCGCCTGCGGACACGTGGAGACCGTGTGGTTGACCGTGAAGACCGTGTGGTCTTCAAGGTGCGTGTCCTTGGTCCCGCGGGAAGCACACCCAGCTGGCGGACCTGGCCTCGGCCTCGGGGATCCGCAGCGAGGGACGTCGGGACTCGGCCCGACGTTCCCTTCCAGCCGCGCGGGGTTCCCGCGCGCGCAGCCCCGTGCGCAGCCACCTGCAGCTCGCGGCCCGCTCGCCCCGCCCCTCTGCGGTCTACACCCGCGCGCCAGTGTTCTCCCAGTCTACACCCGCTCGCCCATTTCCCGGCTGGGCTGCGCGCGTCCTTCCCGAGCCGCGCCGCGGGAAGACGCAGGGGCTCTCCAGGGTCAGCCGGGGTCGTTCCTGCGCCCCCGGGTCCTGCGGGGCGGGGAAAGCGGAGGGCGGCAGAGGGATCCCGAATCGCCTACTGCGCCAGAGCAAAGCCTCGCGAGTTCGCTCGGATTTCCGATCTGCCGAGAAAGTGGTTCCGTTCGCTCCGCTTCTCAGGGGCGCCCCAGGCGGCAGGAAGTCCCAGCGGCTCCGAGCGGGTGTTCGTCCGTAACAACGACAGAGTTTACTCATTTGGGGGCCGCGCCCGCGGGTGTCAGGATGGCCGAGTGGTCTAAGGCGCCAGACTCAAGCTCCGCTTCCTCCGACAGAGGGTTCTGGTCTCCTCATGGAGGCGTGGGTTCGAATCCCACTTCTGACACACCCTTTTCCCCCCGCCTCTCGTCTCAACCGCGTGTCGCCCGGCTTCTCTCTGCTTTTCCTTTTGCGACCCAAACGGTGGGCCTCGGGGAGGTCGGTCGCCTTCTTCCCCCCCTTTTGGTTGCAGTCGACCAGGCCCCTCGTGGACCCCTGTACCCTGCTTGTGCATCACACGCCGTGCCCCGGCGCGCGTGGACCCAGGGCCGGAGAGGTGGCGGCCCGCGCGTGGGTCCTGCCCCCGCCCATCAAAAATCCGCCGGGCCAAAGAGAAGCGGGGAGGTCAGGCAAAAAGAGGGCGAACAGGAAGGTTCCACCGAGATTTGAACTCGGATCGCTGGATTCAGAGTCCAGAGTGCTAACCATTACACCATGGAACCCCGCCTGGCGACGCGTGTCTACACTGTCCATCTGAGATCTCTTCCTTCGTGGGTTTTTGGTTTTTTTTTTTTTGTTTTTTTTTTTTTTATTTAAATGAGCGCTGTATAGAATACAGCCGAAAAAGAAACACCACTTTAAACGACTGTCTCTTCTTCCTAAGTGATTTATTTTACATCTACGCGGGCATTTTAGGAGGGCGGGGGATGGAGCGTCCCTGCACTTCCCAGCCTCAAGGCGATGGACCAGCCAAATACAGGAGTGGCAGGTGGGTGGCAGGTGGTGGGAGGCGGCCCTCCCGACCGCTTTCACCCCGCCTGACTCCCGGTTTCTTTCCCTCGATGTCGGGGCGGCGCAGGTCCGGAGGGTGTTCTGGGGGTTTTGATCCTGCCTTCATTTCTGACTCGCGCAAAGGCAAACTGCATTTTCATCTCACCGTTCAAAAGGGAGAAAAGAAAATTAAACAGCATCTCCCTTGTACAGCTTCACTTGCTCATCCAAGTCCCGCAGACGCCTCTAGGGCCATGGGCTTGGAATCGGAAAATCTGTGGTCCCGCTCCAAAATGTCTCCAGCGGCCGACCCGCCTCGTTCCTCCTGACACCGCAGCTCCGGTACTGCTAGAAGCTTCTTTGAGCGCGCTGCTTGGGGACAGAGATAGAAGGATCAGTGCAGGAATATTCAGGGGAAGAGCCCAGCGATGGACTTTTGGGACTTCTCTTTCTCTCCATAGGCTGAATCGGACAAGGCTGAGCGGGGTGACTCTTGCATGTTGTGTTTGTTTTGTTCTTCCCAGGTCCCAGCTCCCAGGTGGACATTCCAGGGTTCATTGGGAAACAAATAGGTGACCTCGGGTGTCCTCGGCCAAGAGAAGGCATCCTCGTGCTAGGCATTCTCATTAGGTTTTTCCAAAATCTTAACTTCATTGGGACGACATGATTATTTACCGAGGAACTGTAAGAGCAGCACACAACAGAGAGATTGTATGTACAGCACAACCGGAAGAAACATTCGGGTGTCAATCACCGTTCACTCAGTGTGAGTATTATTCATTGACCCTCTGTTCTCACTGTGCTCTGGTGGTCGCCCAAGGCTGAATTGCTAAGGAATCCCGGATCATTTTTTGTGACTCATCCTTTTGCTGGATCTCCAACCCAGCAAGGTGCCTGTCACAAAACAGAGGCTCAGCAAACACGGTGGAGGGAGGAGAGCTGTGGAACCGGAAGACTTCGGGCAGGTGGCCAAAGTCCACGTGTTTACACACACAACTGCATTCCATGGCCACGAGTCTCCTGGCCTTAGAAGAGGCTCTAATTTAATCTTTGGTCTATCTGAGTAATGAACCAACTCTTCTTCCCCCAGTACAGGTGGCATCCTTTGTATTCCCATGAGCCAGAACCTTATTTCTTAAAGAGTAAGAAAAATGTCCACTGGCTTTAAAAGGATATCAGCACATCAAAAGCCCCGTATTTGACTATAGGCTTTCAGATCCTCTCTGAGGATGGGCAAGGGGGAAGGGGTATGTGATGAAGTCCCAGAACCTAAGTCAGGTTCGGTGGGGTGCAGAGGTTCGGAGCCGACGAACCTCTAAAGAAAGAATAAAGAAAGAATTCTTAAGACGTCATTGGTGCAAAATGGTGGTTTATTAAAGCACGGGGACAGGACCCGTGGGCAGGAAGAGCTGCTGCCCCGGGTTGTGAGGGTCGGCATGTTATATACCCCACGGTTGGGGGGAGGTGGTGAAGGAATGGGAGATTTCAACAGAGTTCTCACATGTTAGGGAGGGCCTACAAGGTGCGGGGGGGGGGGGGGGAGGCCTTGCCCTATGGCCTGATCAATGTCGTCTTTACGTCAGGCACTAACTAATATCAAGATAGTTGGGAGATTCTTGGTGGGGTGTTATGATCCTGCTGTCATTTACATTCCCTTCTACCTCAGTCTCCTCCAGTTTATGGTGGGAGGGAGACATTAGGGCTTCAGGAACCGAGAGTTATTTGCCTCTGGAAATTTGTGCTATTGATAAGGTAACCTCCCTGTTTAGGTCTCTAGGACATCTTGTAGGGCAAGGGAGATTCCTGTTCTGCAGGACTGCGATCCCTGCACGTTAACTATTTATCGTTTTATGGCAGTCAGGGGTGCCTGAGGAATGCTACACATATGGAGGGGAGCGGGTGAAGAGGGGGTGCAAGGCTCCAGCTTTTGCTTTGTCCTCAGCCAGCCTCCTGCTCCCTCATCAGTATGAATGAGTGCTTTTTCAACCTTAGCACATTTATTCCCTAGGAAAGGACAGTGGGTAAAGACCTGAAAACTGGGGCAGACGGCCATGGGTTGGTTCATTTTGGGGGCGGTGGAATTCAAAGGGCTGCACCTTTACCTTGGATTCCGGGGGGGGGGGGGGCGTGTGCGTTCACAGATACTGCATGGTGAATGCAAAAAAGAAAAAAAGAAAAAAGAGGAAGCCCACCCGGGAGCGGTGGGGAGGACAGAGAGATGCCTGGGCTCCACACCCCAGGAACGATCTGTTGTCTGGTAATCTAAGCAAGAATGAATGGCTTGCAGGCACCTGGTAGCAGAGCTGAATCCAGAAAGAGCGAGTCATTGTGGCAGAATCTGGAGTCTACAAATGAGAAAGCTGTTCTTTGTTATGTTTATTCCTTGGCATTTAGCACAAACATCTCTTCAGTCTTCCCGATAGGGGGAAGCAAGAGAAACGTGGTTCTGTATCTGAAAAAAAGGTTATGATGCACGAGGGAAAGCAGGCAATTACACAAAAGTTACCAAAAGTTACAGTAAAGGCCACGTGAGGGCTAGAGCGACAATGGAGCACGCGTGCACAGACCGACAGCGGTACCCAGGGAAGGGCACGGAGCAAGCGAGGACAGCCTGCCGGGGACAGGCCGGCGCGCCGAGGCCTGCTGCACTCTCCCCAGCTCGCCGCTTTTCTCCTTTGCTCGGAGACTGGGATTTTCATTTCCTTCTACACCCTGTGCTCTCGCCGCCTACGCCGCTGGCTCTGCTAACACCATCATTGAGCTCGTATTCAGAGTCGAAGCGCTCTCTGGACGGTAGAAGTCGCGTCGCGTTGGGGCGTCCTGCGTCTAATGCTTGTCACCAAACCTTGCTGCTGTTCCTCTCGACGTCTTCAGAGACGAATTGTAATTCTGGAGGGGGAGATCAAGGCAGGCTTCCGGGGGTAGGCGCTTCCAAGCTGAGACCTAGGGCGCAGGGAAGTGCTCGGAGCAGGAACAGGGGGAGCCCACGCGCGCGCAGGGACCCGGAGGGGCGGGCGCTCTGGTCCGCGGGATGAGGGCGGCGAGGCGAGGCGGTGCGCGCAGTCGCCGGGCTCCGGTCCGCACCAGGAAGGTTCAGAGCGTGAACCCAAAGGCTGCGGGCAGGCCCAGGACGGCGGACTCGGGCGCACCGACCGCTGTTCCTTCGTCGGGCGTTTATGGAGTAATTAGTAAGTGCCGCTGTGTCTGCAGGGCCTAAGAAAGCCCCCGGCACACAGTAGGTGCCGAACAAATAGAGTCTACATTCCTTGAGTGTATTGAATGGAGGTCTGACACACGTCGGATCCTTCTGGGGGGCGGAAACACGCGGACGGGGGCGTCGCCAGCACAAGCAGTAGATGCTCGCTACCGTCTTGCCGACTGAACGCCCACCGCGCACTCGGGGCGGTGTGCACGGCCGCGCTCTGCGGCCCCGGGGAAAACGGAGGGTGCAGCGGAGAGGCCGCTGCCTGGACTCGGAGCCTGTGGGTAGCTGTCCACACTGCGAGCGAGAAAGGACGCTTTCGCGGAGAGCGGTCAAAAAACGTCTTGGCAGCGGTGGGATTCGAACCCACGCCCCCGAAGAGACTGGAGCCTTAATCCAGCGCCTTAGACCGCTCGGCCACGCTACCGCCCGCCTCTCGCGCGCCGCCCGCGCTTCTCCGACCTGAAGGTCGCGCGTCCCCGGCCCTCCTCGCGTCCCCTCGCAGCTCCCAGCCCCAGCTCGCGCCGGGACCCCGGCCCGCCCTACGCCCCACTCGGCCTCCTGGCGACTCCAGGCTGGTCCTGAACCCGATGCCGCGGGCGGAGCCCCCCCACCCGCTGGGGCACCAGCGCTGCAGCGAGGGTGTGGCTGCAGATGAGCTGGGTCGGCGGCAAGGGAGCCCCCCGACCCCAGGAGCGAGCAAGACCTGCGGTTCGGAGCCGCGAAGGAGGGGCGGAAGCCGGCGAGGAGTCCCGCGGACCGGCCCCTGCGTCCCGCCTCCGGGGAGGTCCCGGTGCCCCGGGTGGGGCGGCGGCGGGACTGCGGTCCAGCCCGGCTCAGGGGCGCGCGCCGCCGCGTCTCCGCGGGAAGGGCGGCGAGGGGTCGGCCGCCCCCAGCCCCAAACTGGGTACCCGGAGCGAGCTGTCCCGAAACCCTGGTTTGCGGAGCTGGAGACCACTAGGTCGCACAGTGGTCTTGGTAGATGGTTTGTGCAAAGCGACGGGGAAGGTGCCTCCTTAGCGCAGTAGGCAGCGCGTCAGTCTCATAATCTGAAGGTCCTGAGTTCGAACCTCAGAGGGGGCACGTGTTTTGCTTTCAACGTTGACGAATCTTTGTTTAATCTTTTCCTCCGCCCCAAACTGTACTATATATATATATATTATTGGAGGAAATCTCTTGATAAGACTGAAGGGCAATTTGCTGTTGTTCAACAGAACCATGTAATGTTCAGTTACAAAATAGCGATTTTCCACTAAGCATTCAATATTCCAAACTTCTTCCGGTTCTTTCTTATACTAATTGCTGATATGATGAGAAGATTTTCAAAACGCCTTTCAGGTAGGCTTGGCAATTATTTTTGTAACAAATTATTTTTGTAACAAAAACACCAGGGTCAGAAACTTACTGGCTCTGGGGCGCCGAGAGGAGGGGTGGACAGAAGGCTGTTTGGGGATGGGGCGTTGTAGGTTGGGGTGCAACACATTGTTATTATTACGCATTAGTCATCTCTTACCATTCTTCTGAAATTGCTTACCGCCAGATCACCAGTGACATCCTATGTGAAAAAAATTACCCTGCTCAGTCTCCTCACATTGTCCATCTTTTCCTGTGCCTGGCACCGTTTACTGGACTCTAAGTCACAAAGAGAAACACAGAGTGATGTTCAGAGTCAAAGTAAACACCGGGCTCAGACAAAAGCGAACAGGATGGATATTAAATACCTTGCTCTTAACATCGCAGCTTATGGAGCAAGCATTTACTCAGTACGAATAAGTGTAAGAGAACCGAGTATATGCCAGGCACTAGTCAAAGCTCTGTCCTTCCCTCTGAATCCACCCTCTTACAGCTTTAAATCCGTCTTTGTACACTCTATGCTGTGACGTCAGGGCTGGGGCTCTGCCAGTTACATTTCCCAAAGCTTTGCCAGGGGACTTGAATGCAATCAGCTGAACCACATGTTGGAATCCTGGGCCCAGGACGTGCTCTGCACCACTGTCCTCCTGTCATACGGCCACTAGGTCAAATCCGTGAGGCCTTCTATGGCGCACTGGCCTACTCTGTGTTCCCATCACGTCTTGGCCCATTCTGTGTGTGAGACCAGCATAGTTTCTCCAAGATCATTTCCGATCATGTCATTTCTCCCTGCTTAAAGTCCCCAATGACTTTGCACTGCTGCAAAGGTGAGGTCCCCACTCCACACACCTGCCACAATAACCTCAGAACCTGTCGGTCTCTGCTAGGCCCCTGCCTTCCTGTCCCCCCTCCCGGCAATCAGCTCTGTCCCCAGCCTTCTGCCTGCTGGCACCTGGGGCCTGCCTTCAGCTCTCTGAAGGTCTGCTCTTCTGGGAGTGCTGGCTTTTCTCCAACTTATTATACCAAGCCTTCAATTCTCAGTTTAAACAAACTTTTTTGGGAGAAGTCTCCTGTCACCCCCTTGAAGGGGTCACCTCCCTTTACACTCCTAGCTTTTGGAGGTTGTGTGTGAGGGTGTTGGAAGCACTATTTATAATATGCAATTAAAAAATAATTTTCTACCTCTGTTCTCCCTTTATCCTGATTTAAGTCTATTAACTTTTTCCAATTTAATCTTATTATAGTGAAGTTGTGAAGACCACCTCAAATCTGCCTTTACTGGTGGCATGAATAAATGCATAATTGAAATGAACCACATGACGATCATGGTGTTAAAACAAGGCTGTAAGTTACTTTTCCCCAGTGATCTGGGGGCAGAAGTTGTCTGGAGCCCTATTCAAAGGCGCAACAGATGG
This sequence comes from Mustela lutreola, assembly GCF_030435805.1. Lineage (NCBI taxonomy): Eukaryota > Metazoa > Chordata > Mammalia > Carnivora > Mustelidae > Mustela > Mustela lutreola. The sequence goes on from NC_081295.1 coordinate 158,034,526, forward strand.
AGTTGGGAATAAGGAAAAGGAATACAAACAAAACTTAAAAAGAGAGACCTTAAAACTATTAATAATGAAAGAATAAAAAGAAAGCTTTAGCACTTAAGACACACTTTTTTTTTTCCACACTAGGACATAAAAGGAACAAAGTTTGCCTTGAGGCTTGGGTGGTTCAGTTGGTAGTGCATCAGACTTTTAATTTGAGGGTCCAGGGTTCAAGCCCCCATTCAGGAATATTTCCTGGTGTTCAGTGTCTAGGTCTACCTACACCTTTGTCAGGTTATTTTTTTTATGCAGGACAGGGACAGATTACCTAAATTGCAAAACCAACAGAAAACCGGTGGAGTCAAGTATTTCTAGCCCACAAAATGGATAAGTAAGTGAAAAAAGATAGTGGTGAAAAAGTGGGAGCTTTACAGGAAGATGGCCCAAAACTTTGTGAAGAGAACGAACTATGCATGGTCTCAGAGACAAGTAATCTTTGCCTTTGACCTCATTTAACTAAAACAAATTAGGCCAGAGTGAAGTTACTACACCCTCTTTGCACAGGATGTGTTTGGCCATTCCTAGAATCTCCTGGGGTGATTGGCTGCGGAGGCTTTTTTGGATATTCAAGTTTCATACGGGTGACAAGTATAAAACTTAAGTAGAACTAAAGACTCCCATCTAACCTTGCATTGTACAATACCTTATAAAGGCGTTGTAATCTTGTTTAGGAAAATACCATGCTATGACCAGAACTCCGTATTTCCAGGTCTGCCGGGGCCAACCACATGGGCAAACACAACTTTAAATCAGCTTGGCCCTGTTTTGGGGGGTGAACGTACCAGCCATTATTGCTTGATATCATAGTCACTGATATTTTATTACTTCCACTTCTCCTATCACAGATGCACATTTTTTTTTACATTTTTTGTTAACATAAAATGTATTATTTGCTTCAGGGGTACAGGTCTGTGGTTCATCAGTCTTACACAGTTCACAGCACTCACCACAGCACAGACCCTCCCCAGCGTCCATCCCCAGCCACCCCACCTTCCCACCTCCCCCCTCCCCTCCAGCAACCCTCAGTTTGTTTTCCTAGATTAAGAGTCTCTTATGGTTTGACTCCCTCTCTGGTTTCATCTTGTTTCATTTTCCCCTCCCTTCCCCTATGATCCTCTGTCTTGTTTCTCAAATTCCTCAAATCAGAAAGATCATATGGTATTTGTCTTTCTCTGATCTACTTATTTCATTTAGCATAATACCCTCTAGTTCCATCCACATTGTTGCAAATGGCAAGATTTTGGTTTTTTGTTGGTTGCATAATATTCCACTGTGTGTGTGTGTGTGTGTGTGTGTGTGCGCTTGTGTACCACAACTTCTTTGTCCATTCAACAGCCGCACAGATTCGGTTTCCACTGGAGAGTTTATTTTACACAGGTGAGAATATGCTAATATACCACAAATATGGCTGTAATATATCACCTTCTGGCTTGGAAAAGCTCCAACAAGGATCAAGCATTCTCTAAGCACCTGCCTGAATAGTTCTTTGGCCTCTCCCAAATCTTTGAGTGCATTTCTTAAACTGCAGCAGATGGAGGCTTCTGGAACCAGAGGCTGAGGGTCCAGAAGACACTAAGATGAGCCATGTTATATGCCTTTTCTAGTCTGCATCAGAATGAACTGTTGAGAGAGCTCCCCTGAAATTCAAGTTCTCAGGTCCAGACATTTCGCAGGAGCTGTCCAAGGACTACCCTCTCCTTCCAGCACTGACTGAATCAGACAGGTGTGGCCTGCAGGGTGAATTTCAGCAGGTGTGTCTCCTGCGGGGACTATGGAAAAAATCCAGATTTGAGATGTTCGTTGCCTTGAGTAAGAGAGTGGTAAGGAATGTGGTAGAAAAAGATTTAATATTCTAATGAATTCATTGACTTAGTTGAAAAGTGTTCCTTGTCCGATACTGAGCTCGGCACCGGGAATACAGGAGTGGATGAGACAGGCCAGGGATGACTTTCAGGGAATATATAGTCTAAGCAGGTAGATGGGTAATAGACAATACTGGTGTTAAATAAAAGGAGAAGGTAACCTCATATAGTAGTAAGTGCTAAGAAGAAAAAGAGGGGCATCAACGTAGTGGGAGGTTGGTGGCTGAGAGGCAGAACGGAGTATTAATTTCCTAGGGCTGCCTTAACCAGTTGCCACAAATTAAGTGGCTTAAAGCAATAGAAATTAATTTACTCACAGTTTTGGAGACTAGAAGCCCCCAATCAGGCTATCGACAAGGCTGTGCTGCCTTTCACGGTTCCAGGGAAGAACCCTTGCCTCTTCTCAGCTCTGGTGGCTGCTGGCAATCCTTGGACATGTGTTTTTGTAGTTCACTGACCACTGCAGTACAGATGGGAGACTCGTTAGGACCAGATTAGACGGGAGGCCAGGCAGGAAGATAGCATGCATCTAAGAAGAGGAAGCCACAACACTTGCTGAGAAAATTCAGTGTCAGGTTTTCATTTATCTGTCCATTCCCCCTCCCCCCAATAAATTAATTTGCATCAATAGGGGAATAACCTCCTAGTAAGGGATAGAAATCAGAGGAACTTGGACAAAAGAGCTTGTTCATTGGAAAGTCATTGCAGGTATAGAAGGAAAAAAGGCTCTCCGTGTGTACGGATCTACCAATCAGGAAGAAGAAGGTTGGTACTTGCCCTTCGACAGCAGAAGGTCAGGCTCAGTAGCCAGGATGACATTTCCCGACGTAGGGCAAAAATAGAACTGCCCCCTCTGAGGTTCGAACTCAGGACCTTCAGATTATGAGACTGACGCGCTGCCTACTGCGCTAAGGAGGCAGGTGAGAAAAGCTTCTAAGCACATGAATTTAACAGTAGATTCTACGTTGCTTCAGCGTGGTTCTGCGCCAGGTTTCTTTCCCCTCACACTTCAAAAATGAAAGGTTGTGCTGCAACAGCTTCTAAAACCTGAGTCAGAAGGAGAAAGTAGCCGTTGGCGCTCCTGCCTTGGGTCCCTTCCTCTGAGCTACGACCCCGGGGTCGTCCCCAGAAGGACGTTTCCCAATGTCAGTGCGGGAGACCCGCACACTTCCCGCCCCGCGTCCGCGCGCTCTGCACGGAGACCGCCTGCGCACCAGCAGTCCACGCGCTCGCGTGCGACCACCTTGCACAACACGGCCAAGTTCCTCCTGCAGCCTGCGGCCCTCCGTTTCAGGAGACAGCCCCCAGTCCAGGGGCCGCAGGCGTCCGGCCCGGGGACCCGCGGGACTGTGAATGGTCCCCAGGGGGAGGCGTCCAACGCGCACGTCGAGGTGCGCCAGAGCTCGGGCTGGGGTGCGGGACAGGAGGAGGGTCCCCCCGGGTGCCCACCTGCCCGGAGACCCCCTCGGTTCGGAGCTCAGCGCGCAGGGGTGTCACCTCCTACACGGCCTCGCCCCTCCAGCCAACCCGGGGCTGTCAAGTGCGCCTGCCCTGTGTCGCCCCACTTCTGCACCTGCCATCGCCGGCCCCTCCTGCCTGTCCCGCGAGCCCTGGTCTGTGGTTCGCGGGGGCGCGCGCTCGGAGCTGCGGCCCTCGGTGACTTCGCTGCGCCAAGAACCCAGCGTGGTTCTGCCTGGAGATGATCCGCTGTGCTCTGAGTTCAAGTCGTGCAGCTTAACGAGTTCTGATTGCAACGCGGTAGACCCGCGGTGGGACAGCGGCCTCGGGGGTGGGGCAAGTCTGCACTTCCGCTGCCCGACTTGTTCGTTCCCAAGCTAGTTTCGTTGTTTTCCCTGTGAGCAGCGTGACCGCAGTGTCTAAGGGTTTAGACAGGGAAAATGAGAGCGATTGCCGCAGGAACGCCAGCACGACCCAGACGTCACCTAAAAAGTCGAAGCCACTGTGTTATTTCAAGGCCAGACGGACGACCAGGTACGGAGGGATGTGGATGAGGGGCAGGCACAGTATGCAGAAGAGGGTTTGGGATGTGACCTGGGGGAGAAGGAAGTGTGGACTTGCACAGGGAAACTGAACCTACACGTCCACGACATTCTGAATCAAGGATTTTTTTCTCTCCCCAAATGACACCAACACTCGGTTGAAAATAGCGCTGGTCTAATACTAGAAAACACCCATGCATTATCTTACTGATGGTTCTATTTCCTGATTCGGAGGTTGAGTGGACAAACAACACAGCATTTCCATACCACCTATTGGCCTCTTGCAGGGAGGAGCTGATTCCAGCAGATGACCTGCTCTCTACAATATGACATCAGATGACCTCCTCTCTACAGTATGACGTCAGATGACTGCTCTCTGCAATATGATGTCAGACGACCTCCTCTCTACAGTATGACGTCAGATGACTGCTCTCTACAACATGACATCAGACGACCTCCTCTCTGCAATATGATGTCAGACGACCTCCGCTCTACAGTATGACGTCAGATGACTGCTCTCTACAACATGACATCAGACGACCTCCTCTCTGCAATATGATGTCAGACGACCTCCTCTCTACAGTATGACGTCAGGTGACTGCTCTCTGCAATATGATGTCAGACGACCTCCTCTCTACAGTATGACGTCAGATGACTGCTCTCTACAACATGACGTCAGACGACCTGCTCTCTGCAATATGATGTCAGACGACCTCCTCTCTACAGTATGACGTCAGATGACTGCTCTCTGCAATATGATGTCAACTTGAGTCATGTGTCAAAATACAGCAGCAGCAGCACAACCCCCCCCCCCAGCTCCGACCTACTTTTACTTGGTGCAGAGCGCAGAAAACCTTCTTCCTGATCAGTGTGTACACTTAATGAAACTATGAGACACATAAAACAAATGATTGTTGGTATCTTGTTCAAATACAAACGGGAACTTGCTCCAAATTCCATTTAGCCGATAAACTTTTTACCAAAGAAAATGAGAAGATACTATCTGGTGAATTTCCCATGCATCTTATAGGCAGCGCTGCTAAAAACAAATGTGGTTTGTTGACTCATGATTGAGGCTGTCATGGTTTATGGAGCTTTATGGTCGCTGCTTACTTTCTTCAAAATGTGCATACGCACTAATGAGATTTCTGACTTTATAGAAATGGAAGGAAATAGCCTTCTTAGGTGTGTGTCTCAATGATAGCTATCATTGTTGTGGGCTGTAGGAAAAAGGTTAAAACACTGGCCTTCTGTAAAATCTTTACTTCCAAAGTACGGGATAAAAAGAATGTCTTTCTTGAATTTGGAAACATTTGGAGAATGAGGATTGTGAAAAAGACCACAGTAAAATGGAAATGTGTATGCTCTTTCTCCAACATTATTTAATGGTATGTGATGTAGATTGTGACAAAGGCTTACACACACACACACACACGAAAGACTCATTTTTTGGTGGAAATAAGATTGCTTCAGAAAGAAAAAACAATGGTCCCAGGAAAGGACATCCAAGCAGCCAAATGAAACAGGACTTTCTTCATTTCTTTACTAAAAGTGTAACTTATTTAAATCCAGGTTTTATTTCACAAGTTCAAATTCCTGCTGTGCTTTTATCAAGCTGAGGAGGACTGGAGAAGGAGCAGGTCTGCGGGCTGAGGAGGAGATCAAGGCCTCTGTGAGTGCGTTGGCGCCTTTTGGCCCTTCAGTGGAGATGGCAGTCCCATCCGCGGCTGTGCTCAGTGGGAAATGGGGTTGGAGGCATAAGTCGTGGGAATCATCAGGGTGTAGACAGACAGTACCTACAGTCACGTGATCAGCGAGCTCGGGCAGGCAGAGGGTGCACGTACAGAATAGACGAGAACTCAGGTCAGAGGCCTGGAGAACTCCAAAATGTAGAGGTTGGGAAGAGAAGGAAATAAAGGAGGAACTTCAACAATGAAGTAGAAAGAAAACAGAGGGTCGGGTGCTCCAGAAGCCAAGTGAAGAATGCGTTTGCATAAAGAGGAAATACGGACTGGGCCGGATGCTCCTGAAGCAGAGCAAACCGAAGACCAAGAATCGCCCACCGCGTTTCTCAAGATGGAGTCTGCTTGGACTCGGCTGGGTTTGTGGAGTGGACGCTGAAGTTTGGTTCAAAGAGAGGAGATACGGGTCAAAGAGAGGAGCACGGTTAGAGGGTTTCTCTACCCACGAGGACACGGAGATTTTGGAGAAAGTGGTGGTGTGTTTGATTGGACCAGAGGTTGGGGGTGGGGCGAAGGACAGGAAGGCTATCCGAGTCAGTAATGCTGGGATGGCCCATGAGATCGCGGTTGCTTAAGGAAAGAGGTAAAGAGCTGAGGAGGAAGGAGATGCATTGAATCATTTGCCAGTGGGCAAGAGAAAAAGAGCTAAAAAGACCAGAAGTGGTCAGTATAAGGTACAATTGAAATGTGCATCTTGGGCTGCTACTGGAAATTTAAAATAAGTGTAAGGTCAATGATTGTGTGTTTTTCAAATCGCAGGTTATGATGCCTTTGTGTGTCAGGAAATCATGTCAATGGATCAGAACTAGAACTTCATTTAGGTGAAGGAGAATTGAGTCCAAAATGTCGGCGTCATTACAAGTAAGTGAGGGTTGTGATGTGAATGGTATTTCTAATTATGGATCCCAGTAGAAAAGTTTGAGATACATCAGGGCAGGAAGGGAAAGGAAATAATCTTTAGAAATGAAAAGCCTAGGGGGGCATGGGGTGGGATGGGCAGAAAGGCTGAGGGAACCCACACCCCGTGTGCACACCTAGACCCCGTTTGCTCAACAAGGTTTGGCAAGTCCGCGGTGTGCCCTGTGCAGCAGCGGGAAAGGAAGACAGTGCGGCAGGATTTTTTCTCACGAGTTTCACATATACCTGGAGAGGGTGGGAAGTACGGGCAGCTCCGGTCCTGACAGAGCGATTCGGGCAAATGTACCGAAACTGGTTTGTAAGCAGGAGGAAACCGCAGTTCTCAGATGAAGGGATGTGTTAAGATTTCTCTCCTTTTGGGCGCCTGGGTGGCTCAGTGGGTTAAGCCGCTGCCTTCTGCTCAGGTCATGATCCCAGGGTCCCGGGATCGAGTCCCACATCGGGCTCTCTGCTCAGCGGGGAGCCTGCTTCCCTCTCTCTCTCTGCCTGCCTCTCTGCCTGCTTGTGATCTGTCTGTCAAAGAAAAAAAAAAAAAATTCTTAAAAAAAAAAAAAAAAGATTTCTCTCCTTTGGACAAAAAGACTAGCCGAGATTTTCTTTTTATTTTTTTTTATTTTTTTTTTTATTTTTTATTTTTTATAAACATATATTTTTTATATACATATATTTTTATCCCCAGGTCTGTGAATCACCAGGTTTACACACTTCACAGCACTCACCACATCACATACCCTCCCCAATGTCCATAATCCCACCCCCTTCTCCCCAACCCCCTCCCCCCGGCAACCCTCAGTTTGTTTTGTGAGATTAAGAGTCACTTATGGTTTGTCTCCCTCCCAATCCCATCTTGTTTCATTTATTCTTCTACCCACTTAAGCCTCCATGTTGCATCACCACTTCCTCATATCAGGGAGATCATATGATAGTTGTCTTTCTCCAATTGACTTATTTCGCTAAGCATGATACGCTCTAGTTCCATCCATGTTGTTGCAAATGGCAAGATTTCATTTCTTTTGATTAGCCGAGATTTTCTCCTGGAACATTTTCCTGTTTCCATCTTCATATCCTTTTTTCCTTCTCCTCCTTTTCCTTCTCAGCCTCCGCCCCTGTCCTCCTTCCCTGCTGGGACCCCCATTCCGAGCCAATGCTCCACTGGGTTTAGGAGCTGATTCCCGGCGACATGGCCTCATCAGCTCTGCTGGCTTCCGCTCCTCCGGCTCCGGACCCCATCGTGCTGACCTTGGGGAGTCCCCGTGCCAGCGTGCCGGCTCGGCCGTACCTGCCACACGCTGCCAGTCCTGGGAATCCACGAGTCCAGGGAATTCTCCCTCTTCCGTACTCCCTGGATCTGTCTTCCTTCTCTCGCTGCCAGATTTGTGTCCTCCTGCGCCTCCTCCCCGGGGCTTTCCTCCAGTCTGGTTTCTTGGCTTCTATTCTTGCGCATCCTGTGCCGTTTCTCCCAGGAGGTGCCCTGCAAGACATCGGTGGGGCCGGGGCGTGGGGACTGAGGTCGGCCTGAGCCCTGTGAGCCAAGCCGTGAGTCTTTGAAGAGAGGCAGCCTTCCCCCTTCTGGAACTTCATCAGGCCCGAGAGCTGCCTTTCTGGAATCCATCTGTCCAAGTGGGTCATTATTGCATGATTTGTGTAAAGCTCCCTGCATGCTGGCTGTGGTCGCCCTTGCACATACTGGTGTGACAATACCGGCTCCGCTGACCTCCGTGTTCAGAGGGACACTTCTCTGGCTCCGAGAGGCTCTGAGGTCAAGCCCGAAGTCTTGAGCCTTGTCAGGGTAGAGCTCACAGGTGTTCTGACGATCTATCACAATGTAACGAAGATTTCCAAAGCAGAGTGGCTTGCGGTGGGCAGGGTGATGCTCCTGCAGACACCCACGAATTGCTGGGACCTGTGAATGGCATGGACCAAAGGAACGCTGCAGACGGGAAGGTTAAGGACTTTGAGACATGGGGATGATCCTAGTCACAGGAGTCCTTGAAAGTGGCGGGGGAAGCAGAGAGCCAGAAAGAGAGGTGACATGTCGGACGGCCACGACTGACGGCTCCCACGAGCACGGCCGCCAGCAGCCTGTGCGAGCCAGACCGGCCACCCGCTTCCAGCCCGCAGGAAACAAAGACCCGGGTTCCGCAAGCTTCCCAGAGAGGAATGCAGCCCGCCATCGCCTGGATTTCAGCACGGGGAGACCACAGGGGAGACCACAGCTGACTTCGGAGCTGGGCCCCAGGGTGTCCCCAAGAACTCCAGCCCGCAGGGCTTGATTGTGTCCTGAAGGGCCCTCTCTCGAGACCGGCTGACGCTCCTCATCTGCTCATGATGCGCTCAGAGCTCAGCCGAGGCTGCTGCCCAGGGTGCCCGGGCCTCTCCTTGAGGCTTGGTTTTCTTGCAGTCCAGTCACTGAGTTCTCTGAGGGAGCTGTCCAGGAGGGAGCTTTCCAAGACACCGGGTTAGAAGCTGCGAGAGTCCTTATGAACTGTTGCCTGAGGGACAGAGAGAGCACAAGCAGGGGGGACACCAGGGAGAAGCAGGCTCTCCGCAGAGCAGAGAGCCTGAAGCAGGACTCGATTCCAGGCCCCTGGGATCATGACCTGAGCCAAAGGCAGATGCTTAAGGGCTGAGCCCCCCAGGCACCCTGGCAAGAAAGTTTATTGTCTGCAGACCTGAGAGCAGGCAGCTCATGGGACAGAGAGCTGCCCTCCCTGGGGTTTGGGCTGCTTTCTTTCATGAATAGCTGTTCACGAGGGGGCAGAATAGTCATTACCTGAGATGAGGGATTTCTTGAAAACAAGCTCACATGCTTTTCTTCTGGTTATTGCCCACCCCCCCCCCCCCCATTGGTTAGGGGTTTCTAATCATGGCACCCTAGGGAGGAGATTTTAGTATGTTTAAAAAAAAAAGATTTTATTTATTTATTTGACAGACAGAGATCACAAGTAGGCAGAGAGGCAGGCAGAGAGAGGGGAGGAAGCAGGCTCCCTGCTGAGCAGAGAGCTCCATCCCAGAACCCTGGGACCATGACCTGAGCTGAAGGCAGAGGCTTTAACCCACTGAGCCACCCAGGCGCCCCGAGATTTTAGTATGTTAATGTAGCACAATCAAGGGAGACGGGAACTGCGGCCTACTTTGCTTCGTCAGCCATCCTGGGCCTGTCTGGGTTAATCCAGTCTCTTGCTGCTTTGTTTTGGGGTGCTGCCAGGACCGGCCTCTGACCTTCCCCGCAGCTGGTCGTGGCTTCCTCCTTGCTGGCCTCCTGTTAGAGCCTCACTAACTGTCTTGTCCAGCAGAACTGTCACAGGGTCACTTCAGTGACATTCCATTAGGTGAGCTCAGATCCACTGGGACTGGGCCATAGGGTGTGACGGTCGGGTTAGTCTCCCGGGCTATTACACAGCGTAGGTCTCCTTTCTCTCAGCCTGTGCCCCTTGGACTCTCTCCTCAGGTCTAGTTGAACCGGTAACTAGTGATTTTCAAGGTTTGGTTTCCCGGGCAACCGGTGTCCTTCCACAGAGGACCTAGAGCTTTCCAAAGTCACTCCATTAACATAACAAAAGCACCCCTGTGGCTCTCCTCACTGAGGAAATTCCAAGGACTGTGGGAGCTCTGCACCAGGAACACCACAAAGACTGAATATATATTTATCATTGTTAAAAATGAAAACCCCAGGCTCCTTATGGTGTCATTTAGGCCAAGTCACCTAACCTGGGCTTAATACCTAACCTGACTACAGTGTTCGCCTCCCCCAGAAATGAAAGTCTTAACAGGTCGGTGTGGAATTTTCTGATCTGTACCAAGGAGATAATCTGTCGCATGCGCCTTCTCCAGCCTCACGAAGGAAGGTGAGGTCATCCACCAGTTAAGACCCTCTGGCCCCTTCTCCTCTGGGAAGGCTGACTTCTGTGGGGGATGGGCAGGTGTCTCTCAGGCAGGCTACCTCACTAGTGCCCATCAGGAGATTCTCAATTAATTGGTTTAAGATTCCATTTCTGGGAGAGCCAAAACTGTCCTTAAGTCTTGGTTTGGTGACATGGGGCTTAGCATAACTGACTCCATTTTGGGCCTTTTTTTTTTTTTTTTTAAAAACACTATCCTATTGTTGGCATTTAGGTTTTGCCCACGGGGAAGGGCGGTGTAGTCGGTTGGGACTGGAAGAAACTCTTCTTACGCACCTACTATCCTGGGGATTTCTGCATTCTGCCCTGGACCTTTCCCAAAACAGTAAGACTGTATCACATTTTGTAAATGCTGCTATGGAGGAATTGCACTGTGTGAGGACGGTATAATCCAGCACAGATTTGCAATGGGTCTGAACTTCAAGTTTTTTCAGAGACTTCTTACACAAAAACCTGGATGTGAATGTTCTTATCGGATTGGACAAAAGATCTGAAGAGAGATCTCACCAAAGAACATACAGAGATGGTAAATAGGCATCTGAGAAAGGTTTCAACATCATTAGCCACTAGGGAAAGGCAAATCACAAGCACAAGGACACGTCATTGTCTATCAGAGTGGCTGAAACAGCTCCTGCCAGCTGGGTGGGGCTGTGGCTGTGCACGTGGCTGATGGGGTCTGAAGCCCTGCAGGCTCTCTGGAAAGCATCTGGGCAGTTTCTTTAAAAACCAAACCAAAAACCAAGTTCCATACCGCCCAGCAGTCGCACTCCTATTTATTCCAGAGAAACGAAGGCTGGTATTTACAAAAATAAAAGAAAACAAGAAAACCCTGTACACAGTGGTCTACAACAGCTTTATTCACAATAGTAAAACTCTGGAAAGCACCCCGATGTCTCTCAGTGAGAGGATGTTCACAGTGGTAAATGCATAGCACAGAACAGGACTCAAGAGGAAGGAAGGGAAGCCTGCCCTGGAAAACCTCTCACTACAGTGAGAGCCAAAGCCCACCTCCACATCTCAACAGGGGACAGGCTGGGCGAATCCACTTACATCCCACTCTTGAAACTGCCAAGCTATGGACATGGAAAGCAGATCAAGGTTGCCACATGGGGGAGAGGTGCAGGAGCAAAGTGGACATGGCTAGGAAAGATCCAATCGGGGATCTGTGATGGTGAAGGATGGGTTTTGTACCTTGACTTTCTCAGAATCACTATCCTGGAAGTGCTGGTGCTCTGACCTTTGGTAGGATGTCACCACTGGGGACGCGGAGGTAGAGGGGGCCTAGTTGAAATCTCTGTACTATTTATAACTGCATGTGAATCTACAGTTATCTAACAATTAAAGATTTAATTGGTTCAGGAGCTGAAAAGGAGCCATTCCTAAAGGGTCCCTACAAGAGGGGGAGAGAGAGGACAGTCAGAGACAGAGGCCCGAGCGCAGAGAAGAGTGGCAGGAGCCGCCAGAGAAGCACAGGAACTGCTCCGGGAGGGAAGGATGGTCTGTGCTTTGCAGCCTGCACACAATTGACTTGAGGACCACCAAGAATCACGGCATTTGAAGGCTGGGAAGTGGAGGGTCCTCTGCTCCTGGGACTGGAAGCCACACCTTGGCGGACGAGCGACCCAGGAAGGAAAGGAGCGGAGACAAAAGCTCTTCCCGCAACAAGCTTGGTGGTGGGTGGAAGGCGCGTCTGGGCCAGAGTCACGGGGGCGGGACCGGAGGGCTTGTGGTCTGTGTCTGCCGTCCGAAGAGGGACCGTTAGACGTTCCGGACTCCGCAGGCAGGCGGCGGAGGGAGCGCGGTCGCAGGCAGGCAGGACGCGGAGAGAGGGAGCGCTGCCGACTCCCGGGATGGGGATGGGGAGCGCTGCTCCTTCCAGGACAAGGAAGGCGAGACTGGGATGTGCGCAGAGCCGGAGAATGCGGACGCGGGCGGCCGGGCCGTGTCCTGTCCCCTGCGGCCGGCCCGCGCGGTTCAGCTCCGGCGGCTCCGCGGCGCGGGCCTCCGCCCTGCCGTCCCCCTCGCGGGCACCTGCCCCGCCGCGGCTCCCCGGAGCGCCGGTCCCGCGCGCAGGGGCCTGGGGACGGGGGTGGGGTCGGGACGCCTGTGCGGCTCCCGGCGGCTGGGAAGGCTCGGTGCGAGCGACACCGGCGGGGCCGCGCGGAGGAGCCCTGCCCCGGGGCCACCCTCGTGCCGCACAGTCTTCCCTGTTTGGGAAAAAGGCCGCGCTGTCTCTCGGGTCAAGGAATGTTTTCATATTTGTAGGCAGATCCAGTGTTTTCACGGCTCCGGGCTCCAAAAGACGGCGCCCGCCTGCCGAAACCCGGGATCGAACCAGGGACCTTTAGATCTTCAGTCTAACGCTCTCCCAACTGAGCTATTTCGGCTCCGCCCCCGGCCCCGCACTAACGCGGATGACTTGGTCGCCGGATCGTTCCCCGCACGGCGCGACGAGCACTCGCAGGCAGCCCAGGGTCAGTCGGGCGGCCTTTCCGCCTTGGGACGCGCCATCCACGACAAACAGGAGGACCGCGCGCCTCCGCGCCGTGAGGGCCGCTCCGGGACCTGTCACCGCCGCTGGTCCCCCCGGCAGGGTGGGTGCAGCCCGGCGGGCACTGGCGGGCGCTGGGGGCGGGCCAGGTGCGTCCAGCCCATAGTCTGCTTCAGAGCGCCGTCTCTCGACTTCCCTGGTGGTCTAGTGGTTAGGATTCGGCGCTCTCACCGCCGCGGCCCGGGTTCGATTCCCGGTCAGGGAAAGGTCGTTTTTGGTTTTTTTCCTCTTTTTGCCCCTTCGCCGCCAGGCCCAGACGGAGGATCCTGTAAAGACTCGGCCTTCAGTTCTGGAAGACTTAACTCCTCATTTTCACCCGAGGTGCCTTTTGCTTAGAAATTCTCCAGCAGTATTGATATTCCAAGTGTAAACCACCGGCAACGGAGTTACAGAGCACGCCCCCCCGCCCCCAGGTGGACCCGAGGGCGCCTGTCGGGCCATCTCAGGTCGGTTGATGGCTCCCCGGGGAATTTCGGACCGAAGCGGCCACCCGCAGGGTCGTTCCTCACCTGGCGAGCACCCACAGGGCGGTTAGGAAAGGAGGGGCCAGTAAGTCACGTGGCGGCGGCAGCAGGTGCGCGCGGGGTCGCCCCGCAGCACCCCCCGCCCCCACCCCCGTCCCAGCCCCGCGGGGTCCCAGCCCAGTCCCGGCTGCCGGTGGCTGTAGCTGTCGGATCAGGGGTCCGGGGCGGGGAACTGCCGGGGGACCCACGGACGCTGGCTCGCGCGGCTCCAGCATCCCGGACCGCGCACCCGCGAGCGCAGATTGTCACCGGCTGACTCTGTCCAGCCTCCGGGTCCCTGTGCTGCCTGGGTCCCGGCCGAGCGCCCTGGCCCGAGTCTTTGAGACTTGGTCCGTCTAAGCAGGGGTCACATTGTATTGCGTATTTCCTTCTCATTTCTCGTAGAAGTTCCAAGCACGCCTGACCTCTGCAACCCGCCACACAAACACTGTGGTGCCTCTCATTGCGCTTCACCAGCAGACGGGGACGTGGTTTGTACTTGACCGTATTAAACGAAGCGGCAGTCTCCTGGTTAATTGCACATGCCCTGCCTTCCCCGCCTCCCCACCGCTCCCAGATAAAATTCCTGATTTCCGAAACCTCTGAGCTGGGGCACTCCTTTGTCATCTGGTCAGTCCTCTCCTCCAGTTAGTAACTTTGACACACGTGTAAGATTAAGTTGTCTAAGAAATATGCCTACTGCGGACCTGGACACTAGCTTGGCACTGAGTGTATGTAGGAAACCAAAGTCCACAAGGAGCAGTCTGGTGGGCGAACAGGGCCAGGACCCACTGGGCTAAGATACAGCTTAGGGACATTTCTTTCTCTGTGGCAAAAGAGTACCAGCTTATTAGAGAAGGAGAAAAATCATACAGCTTACAAAGAAGAGTCCCTTGTCTCTCATCTGATGAGCTTTCTGTGGAGGAGTTACCAAAAAGAAAAAAAAAAAAAAAAAAAAAAGCATTAAGCACACTCAGGGGTCCCATCCAGACTGCTCCCTAAAAAGAGATATAAAAAGAAATGAAGCAAAGGACTGTTGTCAATACAGAGAAGACAGAATATGGCGGCGCTCAGGAAGCAGTTGCCATCAGGCCTGGAGCACTGCTTTCCAGTGAGAGGTTAGGCAGAAAGGCACAGAATAGCTTCAGTCTATAGGGCAAGCTGACAGACTATACCGTCTGTAGCTGGCCCTGGGTCAGTCTTGCTGAATGAGTGCGTGGGCTGCTGATACAATCACTTTCTCTCAACTTATGTCCTCATCGTTCTGTACGTTTCCCCCTGAGTTCATCGGGCAGGAATGCAAACACAAGAAAGAGAAATCTGGTTCCTGGACTGATGTCTTGAGGGACCACTGACTCAACACCCAGCAGGAGGGTACTCTTGCTCTGTGTCTCTAAGCCTAAAATGGTCACCAAGTGCCCGATCTGTACCAAGCTCTGGCTATCTTGCTCTCAGAGATCCAGAACCCCTGGGAACACGCAGTCCCGACAGCTGAGAGGAGTCTGCTGCTGGGGTGAGGGACTGAGGGAGAACCAGACAGAGCCCAGGCGAGGACAGCAGACACCTCAGGCGAGGAAGGAGGCTCCACCTGGGGATACATGGTGGAACAGGTAACAGTGAGGCTTTGACAAGGGAATAGGGAAAGGGCTGACAGTGTTGCTTTTGCTTTCTTCATAGAAGATTGTCTCTCCCTAGGAAAGAACATCTGGGAATTGCTACAGTGTCGCAACTAAAGATGACGAGACACCCGTGAATCACTTTGTGACCTTTCACATTACTTATGTATCTATTTATTTGTTTTTTTGTAGCAACACGATCACCTGATTGAGTATTCATCCGTCTGTCCTCCCCCTCCCACCTGCTTCCCAAGGAAATCCTCTCACTCCAGTCACTGGCTGCTGCACAGGCCACCTTCTCCCCACTAAAAGGAGGGTGGAAGATGGACAAACATGAACCAGTCCCTCACAGAGTGTGGGGCTCTCGTTGGGCTCTGAGTTGTGATCCCGGGGTTGTTTAAAAAATGGAATGGGAAGAAAGAACGCCACAAGCAGGAGGTGAACCGGTCCAATGCCACCGACTCTACACGCACAAATGGTTAAAATGCTAAATTGTAGGTAATGTTTATTTTTAAGCACAATTTAACACAACAAGAGGCCCTGTCCTGGGCTGGGAGTAAGGGAGTTCCTGGCCCCGGTGGGAGACAGTCCCGCCATCCGCAGGGTGCAAAGCCAGGGTTCGGCCATCCGCAGACGGAGGAACGCGGCGACCGGGGTGCAGGCGCCACGGGCCTGCTGGAGCTCCGCCAGCAGCGCGTCAGGCCGACACTTCCAAGGGGCGTCTCTGCACCCCACGCCGGGCTGTCTGGTCCCATCTGGGTCTCTGCACGTCTCCCGAAGACCGCACTCCAGGAAAGCCCCGCGACCCAACCTAGGCCTCCGCCGCGGTCGGAAGTGGGCGGAGCCCCCGGGCGCTCCGGGCTGCGCGGGAGGAGCTCCGGCCCGAACCCCATCACAGCCGTCCGCGCCGTTTCAGACGAGGGGGAGGCCTGCGAAGGTCGAACGGGGAGAGCTTTGCGGGAGCGGACCGTGAGGAGCGGGGCGGGGCGGCGGCCCCGAGGACACCCCGCTTGCGGCGTCCGGAACCCCGAGGGCGCGGCCCGGGGCTGCGGTAGCCGTTACCGCGCAGAGCCCCCCAGCAGCAGTTCGGGGGCCTGTGAGGAAGGCCGGTCGTCACCGTAATGCCCGCTCGCTCCACGCCCTGAACTGCGGACGGTGAAGCGCCGAGCAGAGACGGCGGCCGCTAACGCGACCGCGACCGCGACCTTAGTTCTGACGTAAAACGCGCACCGCGCCTGCACGCGTCCGAGCATCCGCGACCGGTCCCGGCGTCCGGCCGGGGGAGCCCCGCGCCTGCGCACATGAGACGCGGCGCGCGCGCGGCCGGCGGCCTGCGCAGTGACGACAGAAAGGACCGCGCGCGGCCGCCCGGCGGCTCGAGTGGGCGGGGCTCCCGGCGCGCAGTGACGGAAGCCGGCCGGGGTCCGGAAGCGGGGTTCCGGCGGGGCGCTGTTCCCGTCTCTAGGGGGCCGAGAGAGAAGCGCTGCGCCGGAAGTGGTAGCGTGGCCGAGCGGTCTAAGGCGCTGGATTAAGGCTCCAGTCTCTTCGGGGGCGTGGGTTCGAATCCCACCGCTGCCAAGGCTTTTTTCCTTTGCGCCCAGGACGGCCGCGTGCTCGGGTCAGTTGTCCGGCTGGGACCGCTGTTTGCGCAGAGGCCGGAGGGCCGCCCTGCAACGTTCAGCTTCAAGGACAGGCCAGTGCGGGGCCGGGAAGTGCTGGCCCAGAAGTGCTTTCGTGCACGAGGTCCTGCACGTCGGGGGCGGCCGTCCTCTCCGCGCTCGGACCGAGCCGCCCGCGCCCGCGACGTCGCTCATCTTCCTGCAGCCGCCGCCTCACTTGCAGATGGGAAAGCGCCGGTGCTGGGCCATGACCGCGGACCGCCCCCAGCGCCGGGTCCCCCCAGCCTCGGTGTCGTCCGGCCTCGGCCCCCACCAGCGTCCGGTGCCCTCCAGCGCCTCCGTCTGTCGCCGGTTCTCTCGCCCTGTCGTGCTTTCTGCTTCCACTCACCTGCTGCCGCGTCCCTGCGACCGTCGTGCGCGGCTCCCTGCCCGAGCAGACTTGTGCACGCGCGGCGTCTCTTTCTCATCTTCCAGTCCTTAGCGTGAAGCTCGGAGTCCCGTGCGGTTCACGAGCATTAGGTAAGTTATTGTGAAAATACGCTATAATTTCTGCCAAAAAAGATCGTTCTCTGTGTGTGGACTTCGAAGTCCAGATTTAAGAGGATGGAGACGTTGGAGAAGAGCACAGGCCGCCCGCTGGCTAGAAGGCGGCCCGTGTGGTTACTGATGGAGTTCTAGCACCTAGGTTCGGTTCGGTGGGCTGAGGTCCAGAGCCCATGACCAAGGAAGAATTCTTGAGACATCTTTGGTGCAAAATGGTGGTTTATTAAAGCACGGGGACAGGACCCGTGGGCAGGAAGAGCTGCTGCCCTGGGGATGTGAGGAGTGGCTGGTTATATACAGAGGAGTTGGGTAGGTGAGGACAAAGGGGTGTTCAGAAGGGCTATTGGGGTAAAGAAGACTGTCAGGATATGGAAGGCCTGGTTACTATCAAGCCAAGGCCACTTTCCCTCTAATGAGGCATTAACAATTGGGAGTCTCCTGGTGGAATGTTACATTCCTGCTATCAAGCGTCCTTGTTAGTGAGATTTAGGTTTAGAAAAAATTTAACTTTATTTACTTTTCCTTCTACCTCAGCCTCCTCTAGTTTTGTTTATGGAGGGGAGGGTGATGTTAGAGCTTGAGGAACTGAGTTATGTGCCTCTGGAAATTGAGCTATTGATAAGGTAACTTATTTGTTGTAAATCTCAAGGACATTTGTTAAACAAGGGAGACTCCTGCCTTGCAGGATTGTGATCTCTGCAAGTTAACTATTTGTTTTTCTTTTAGGGCAGCCAGGGGTGCCTGAGGACTGTCACACACATTACCGAGGGGAGCAGGTGGAGAGGGGGTGCAAGGTTCCAGCTCTTGCTTTGTCCGCAGCCAGCCTCCTGCTCCCTCATCAGTTACTGGTGGTGGGATGGCCGGCAGGTGTTCACCGAGTCCGTTTCTGCGTGCATGGTGGGGATCCTTATCATTTCACTCACCAAAACCAATTCTCTGATTCTCTGCAGACACCAACAAATCACACAAAACTGTACACCACTTTATTTATTTTTTTTTTTTAAGATTTTTACTTCTTAAGTAATCTCTACACCCAAGGTGGGGCTCAAACTTATAACCCAGGATGAAGAGGCACAGGCTGTAGGACTGAACCAGCCGGACACCCCAAGTGCAGCCCACGTTAGATGGCATTTACAAGTCCCAGATTTCCCTTACTTCTGACTGAGCAGCTATAAATCCGGGGTTCCAAAGACCCCCTCCTCGCGTTGGATAAGAGGCCCAGGGCAGCTAGGCAGGGGTTGGG
This sequence comes from Mustela lutreola, assembly GCF_030435805.1. Classification (NCBI taxonomy): domain Eukaryota; kingdom Metazoa; phylum Chordata; class Mammalia; order Carnivora; family Mustelidae; genus Mustela; species Mustela lutreola. Next base: position 158,053,061 of record NC_081295.1, read on the forward strand.
GGTTCCGGAGCTTCCATGCCCGCCACAGCTGGGCTGCCTTCCCAGCAGCACCATGCCTTCAACATTTCTGAGGCTCTCCTAATTCTGTCACTTAGGTTATTATTATTATTATTTTTAATGGACGGTTTTATCGTGTAGGCATGACAGGTTGTAATCTCCTCTCCCCTCCTGGGAAGGTTGAGGAAGGAGGTGGTGGCTGGAGGTTCTAGGCTTCTAACTATGGCTTGGTCTTTCAGCTACTAGACTCGTTCTGAAAGTGTCTAGGAATCTACCCTGCATGGCCTTGTTAGAATAAAAGATGCTGCTGGCACACAGGAAATTCCAAGAGACATAGAAGCTATGTCAGCAACTGGAGACAAAGACCAAATTTATCTTTCTTATTATTCCACAGAGTCCGGAACTGTCCTTTGTCTGGGCTGTCTTCCAAAGATAACGCATATAAAGAACAGCCTTGGAAGACAGAGATGGTGTCACGTCTGGTGCGAAGGACTGGGGTTTTGAGCTCCCTGTGCTCAGGCTTCCTGTCCTGGGACACTACCCCGCCATGTGCAGCATCTGTCTGGCCCATCGGAGCCACCCTGTGGGAATGGGTGCTTTTGAGGCATCTGCAGGGAGGCTGATAATGTGGCTCCTGCTCTTGCCTGAGAATAAAATGTCCTTTATCTCTGAAGGGTGGCGGAGTATGTCACTCTGGCATAAGAATTATTTCGAGCTAAAGGCACTTAACAATACAGGTGCAAGAAGGGTGCTCTGACCCTCTCCTTTTTCTTCTGGAAAGCAGGAGGTAAAACCCTTATGTGGAAGATGTCCTCCTTATGTACCAAGATGAAAGTAATTTTCTTAACATCCAGGGTAGGAGGTCAAAGCTGGAAGGATTCTGTACCGATCTTGTTAAAATAATTCTTCCTTTAGTCTCCTCATCCGTTTTACTGGTCCGCCATTGCCTCTCTTTTGTTCAACCTCATGTAAAAGCAGTTCCGTTTTGCCACTTTTCTGGATACTCGTTTCCTTCTGAGGGTTCACTTGTCATGTAAAACTTTCAGGAAGTAAGTTTGTATGGTTTTCTCTTGCCCGTGACCCATGTCAGGCCCCGATGAAAATCCTGAGGTAAGGTACGTTTTTGCCTTCCATCTCTGACCCAGCAGTCTCTCGTGTTCCACGAGCCACCTTGAAACTGACAGGCTAATTAGTTACCTTATAAACACAGTGAAATATCAGAATATTCAGTTCTTGACAGACATATGCTGTCAACAGGCAGAGAAAAGGAGAGGTGTTTAAATTGTTACGAGTTACGTGTAAGTAAGTTACAACTGAAATTTAGGAATTACACCACTGGGAAGGGAGGCAGCATAGGAGACTGCATAAAGCCAAAAAACCATACTCCTATTGTTATTTCCTCTTTGGCTCTTTTAGTCACTTGTCCTTGCTTTCTTTCCCCTTTGAAATTTGAGAGTTGCCCTCTGGTGCTCATCATCCCCCAACTGATTTCCATCTTCTGTCCTCCTGGTATGATGCATTTTTTTCATGCTGAGACATGTCTGAAATTATGTTGATATGGATGAACTACCTGATATTTTCCATTTTGTAAAATTTGAGCACATTGGATTTACTGGTTGCCTTATCTTGTCACTTGATTAGTTTCCTGTCAGTCTTGATATGATTCCCTAATTCTTCAAAATAACAGTGAAACTCCTAAATGCTCTTTTCTATCTGGTCAGTGCATTGGATGTTATTCTTCCCTGGAGATCTTCCGCCCAGACTGCTTCTCCATCATGTTCGTCCGGATCCACTGCACAGAACTGGGGGTTTGCCTTTGATGCCTCCTTCCTTTTGCTGTAAAGTCTGCTTCTTGAGTCCCATCTCTCTTTTTTTAAATTCTTGATTTCACTGATTTGCTTGAGTGGAGTTTATGATAAGATAAAACATGTGAGATAAAATTTTTGAGACCTTTCTTGTCTTTAAAATATCTTTATTTTACCTAGTAATTGATTAATCATTTGATTATAGAAATCTAAGTTAAAATTGTTTCCCTTAGGATTTTTTTTTAAAGATTTTATTTATTTGACAGATCACAAGTAGGCAGAGAGGCAGGCAGAGAGAGGGGGAAGGAGACTCCCTGCTGAGCAGAGAGCCTGATGCAGGGCTCAATCCCAGGATCCTGAGATCATGACCTGAGCTGAAGGAAGAGGCTTAACCCACTGAGCCACCCAGACGCCCCTCCCTTCGGATTTTGAAGGCATTACTCTGCTGTCTGTCATCTTCAAGTGCTCTTCTTGATTATTCCAATGGTAATTTATTTTCTTGTCCTTTATCTTTGACTTTTCTTTTTCCTGCCTGAAAACTCTGACATCTTTCTTTTATCCACAGTATCTTATGCAGATGTTTTACCATTCATTGAACCATGTGCTTGGCAGGCCTTTCCCTGTAGGAACGGATTTTCTTACACGATTAGATAATTTCCTGTGTCTTTTGTTCATTTCATTCTTTTGGAACTTCTGCTAAATGGAACTCCTTCTCTAGATTTTTTTTGTACCCCTTTTATTTTATACTTTTGAGAAGATATGCAAGTGTAAACATTTTGAAGCACAATATCAAAATGAGCACTTTTGAACAGATCACTCAACATGTAGAGCTGCACTGTCCAGTATGGTACCCACGAGCTCCAGGTGGTGAGTTAGCACTTTAAACGTGGCTCACGTGACCGAGGAAGTAAATTTTTAATTCTATTTAAAATTTACATTTAAAAAGAGCATTCTGCATTCTGTTACTGCAAAACTTCCTTATTTATTTTTTTGGTAACATATAATGTATGATTTGTTTCAGGGGTACAGGTCCGTGAATCATCAGTCTTACACAATTCACAGGGCTCCCCATAGCACACACCGTCCCCAGCGTCCGTCCCCAGCCACTCCAGCCCTCCCTCCAGCCCCCAGCAGCCTATCAGAAAACTTCTTAGTATGTTTGGGACAACTTGATTTGTGAATTTATTTTTTCAACTGTAAATTTTATGAAATCCAAGTACAGACCTAAGTATAGTACTTCTAATGAAAATGTAGCTGTAAATGTAGAATACAGCAAAAAATACTTCATTAATATGTTTTTGACTGTATATTGAAATGATAGTTCAAACATAGTGGGCCACTTTGAAATACACTACTAAAGTTAATTTCTTTTCATTCTTTTAATGAGTACCTTTTAAATTATGTTTGTGGCTGGCATTACGTTTCTTTCTTTTTTTTTTTTTAAAGATTTTATTTATTTGACAGAGAGAGATCACAAGTAGGCAGAGAGGCAGGCAGAGAGAGAGAGAGAGCCCGATGCGGGACTCGATCCCAAGACCCTGAGATCATGACCTGAGCCGATGGCAGCGGCTTAACCCACTGAGCCACCCGGGCGCCCTGGCATTGTTTCTATTGGACAGGTCTGGGCTAGAATATTACTAAGACATTTGCATCAACTTATGTGCCTCTCTCCTATCCCATCACTGTGACTGCTTTTCAAAGGTAGCCCCTATGCTAAATTCTGTGTTTACCATTCCTTTACATACACAAATAATGCACTTATGAGTAGCTCTCCAGTCAATGTACGACTTTGTCTTCCTCGCTTCTGAACTTCATACAGACGGCACCAAGCTGTGGGTTGTCTCCCGGGCCTTGCTTTTCCTATTCGCACTGTCCACTCTCGACTCACGTTCCTGTGTGGATAACGCAAGTAGGTCGTTCACGATAGTTTCCGTAAGGCATCCATTGTTTCAATATGGCAAAATGTGTTTTTCTACTTAGTGCTGCTGAACATCTGGGTTGCTGCTGGGTTTTGCGGTGACGGGCGACAGCTCCGTGGACGCCCTTGTACGGGCTGTGAGTGCGAGCACATCTGGGGCCGTGTCCCGAGGGACGGATCTGTAAGGCGTTAGGGGACCGGTCGGCTTTACGCGACAGCATCCGTTCGCTTTCCAAAGTGGAGTTCCCAGCCTCCACCGGACGTGCGGCAACTTCACGTCCAGGCCAACACTTGGCGAGGCCCATTGTTTTCGTCTCGGTCTAGCAGGAGTCCCACGCTGTCACTGCGCCGAGTTCCTTATTATGGATGCTGGACTCCTGTGTTTAGTCATTGCTGATTTTAAATTTTCTGTGAAGTACTTCTTCACGCTTTCTGACTTTTGGGGGGTTGTCTTTTGCTTATTGATTTAAAGGAATTTTTTTTTGAAGATTTTATTTATTTGACAGACAGAGATCACAAGTAGGCAGAGAGACAGGCAGGGAGGGGATGGGGTGGGGTGGGGTGAAGCAGGCACCCTGCGGAGCAGAGAGCCCAATGTGGGACTTGATCCCAGGACCCTGAGACCATATCCTGAGCCGAAGGCAGAGGCTTAACCCACTGAGCCACCCAGGTGCCCCTAAAGGAATTTTTATATAAGGTCAAATCATATTAAACTGCCACGATTCAACCTTTAGATACAGCGATTCATGAGACTCAACCTAAAATATTTATTTACTTATTTTTGAGAGACTGTGAAGGGGGGAAAGAGGAACAGAGGCAGAGGGAGAGAGAGAATCTTAAGCAGACTCCGTGCTCAGCTCAATGGCTGATGCAGGAGTGGCTCTCCCAACCCCAAGATCATGACCTGAGGCGAAATCCAGGGCCGTTTAATCAACTGAGCCAGCCAGGCGCCCCCAACCTAAAATATTTTAGATGAAAATTATTTGCTAAGTGTGTGTGTGTGTTCAAAATATCTTTTTTCAAGTCATGAGAAAATTGTATTTTCCTTTTTTTTGTGGCGAATTTGATTAAAGAAATTCATTTTAATCTAGTATTTATCAGAAAATTTTCTTTAAAATTAACCTTTTTTGATGTCTTGAGAAATCCTTTCTTACCCTGAAGGTAGAAATATTGTCCAAAGTTTACTCATAGAAGGATAACAGTTTCCCTTTCGTAGGTCTTGGCTAGGAATTGCACTGCAAAATAAATTTTAGTGTCAGTTTGTCATTGTCCACAAAAATGTGCTCTGGGGATTTTTACTCAGGTTGCAATGATGGTATTGATCAATTCTGGGAAGAACTTACATCTTTATAACACCGAGTCTTCCCCTGCACGGACACATACAGCCTTGACCAAGAACAGTCAACTTGGTCTTGAAGAAAAATAAATAGGACTTAGAGATTTTAAAGCTGTGGTAATTAACCAGGTCGGCGCCGTGTGAGGACAGACATTAGACCAAGGGAACAGAAGGAAAGGCCAAGACTTCGAGACATGACCCTCATAAGGCCGTCTTCCACTTGGCCACTGTCTTCTAGAACACCCACTGTGATCCAGACACCCACCGGGGAGACTGCCAGCGGGCTCTCGGGTCTGCAGCGAGAACCCCAGATGCCTAGCTTCAGCTCCGGGAATCTTCAGCCGTTTTCTGAACATTTTTTTTTTTTAAAAGATTTTATTTATTTGACAGAGAGAGATCACAAGTAGGCAGAGAGGCAGGCAGAGAGAGAGAGGAGGAAGCAGGCTCTCTGCTCAGCAGATGTGGGACTCGATCCCAGGACTCTGAGCCGAAGGCAGCGGCTTAACCCACTGAGCCACCCAGGCGCCCCCGTTTTCTGAACATTTAAAAATAAACAGCGAGAAAGCATTAAAGAAATTTCAGGTATTTTGCCTTGTGGAAAAAGAAGTGCTTGATTTGTCTTGAAAAATTCGAAAGACTGTTTTGTGGAAAGTGAGTGAAACTCGCTCTGTGGGGATGGAAGGACACCCAACTGCACCAGGTGTAGAAGCTATAGAACACATCTCTGCTCGTGGGTGGTTCAAAATCTGAAACCTGGATCTTATTCCACTTCTGAAAACTGAGTGAAGTGTGCATTCCCTACTTCCGTTGTGAAGGTAAAGTGGAAACAGTCTCATTGTATCAATGTTCAGAGTGACATATTTCTCAGATTTTGCATTAAGGTGATGAGGTTAAAAATCTCTATTTTTTTTTTTTTTTTTAAAGAGACGGAAGGAGGGAGGGAGAGAGAGGAGGAGGAGGAGGAGAGAGCGGGAGGATCTCCAGTAGACTCTCCACCAAGCAGGCAACTCAATCTCACAACCCTGGGATCGTGATCTGAGCTGTAATCAAGAGTCTGACACTTAACCAACTGAGCCACCCAGGTGCCCCCGGGATTTTCAGTGTCTAATTAACAGCCTTGTTGGCTGTGGTTATTTATTTTAATTCTGTCTGTAAAAAATACTTGTAACATTTGAAAGAGAAAGGGTGTCTGTTACGAGATACTGAAAGACTTGGAAAGATAGATGCAAGTTTCTCATACATTTTAAAGAGCATTTCATATGTCATGCAAATAAATACAGCAAGTTTTAAGAAATCAACACAGTGATATTTTGATGTATTTATAACAAAGTGAGATGGGCTTCATGGTCTTTCCATATGTAAATTGTTACTGGGGCAGCGCATAGCTAGATCCCACTTATCTATGATTTCTAAATCTGCCCCGTCCTGTCTTCTTTTCCCATCCCGGTCTCAGCAATTCTGAGCCCGCATGGAAAAGTACCATGCAGTCTTTAAGTTAAAACAAAACCAAAACCTTGCTAAAATTGATCAATATTTTATGAACTAAAACGTGCCCCGTGCTGAGCTGTTAACCACACATCTAAGAGATGTGTTGCAAGCGTCTTGTCGGGGTGCAGACCGGAGCCTGGCAGGGCGGGGGTGGGTGGTTATGCAGAACCTCCCGAGCAGGTTTCATCTTTTTATGCCCTAATTTCCCCGTCCTGTAGAGATGTTTTATGCAGTCAACGAGTTGGCACTGCACAGCCCTTAGAAGAGTGGCTGGCGTGCTCCGAGGCTAGGCGACACCTGCTATCATTACTGACTGGCATTCCCGATTGGCAGTGCAGGTGCTCGCCCCAACACTGCCCAGGGCGGTCAGGCTCCGGGGAGCTCAGTCGGGGGCAGCAAGCCGGGAAGAACCAGGCTCGGGGCGGAAGGAGAACAGAAAGCACCAACAAAGCCGGCACCCACAGGGCTGCGGGTCAAACCCCGCCTACGGAGGAGGTGGGACAGGTCCCGGGGAAGGGCCCTTCTCACCCTCCCCAGGCGCGTGGCCTCGCCACCCTCGATGTCGCCTCTTCTTGTGTCCCGTGAGGTTCGCGCTCACCCTGAAGGCTTTCCCGCACTGCTCGCACGCGTAGGGCTTCTCCCCGGTGTGCACCCGCTGGTGCCCGACCAGGGCGGCGCGCTGGCGGAAGGCGGCGCCGCACTCGCGGCAGGGGTAGGGCTTCTCCCCGCTGTGGATCCGGCGGTGCTGCGTCAGGCCCGAGCGGTGGTGGAAGGCCTTCCCGCACGCCTCGCACGCGTACGGCTTCTCGCCGGTGTGGATCCGCCGGTGGTTGGTCAGGTTGGACTTCCCGCGGAAGGCCCTCCCGCACTCGGGGCAGGAGAACGGCTTCTCGCCGGTGTGCAGCCGCTGGTGCACGGCCAGGCCGTGCCGATCGTGGAAGGCCTTGCCGCAGTGCGCGCACGGGTGCGCCTTCTCGCCCCGGCGCGCGCGCTCGGGAGCCCCGCGCCGGCCCCGGGGGCCGCAGGCGCGGCCGCACCGCCCACACGGGTAGGGCTTCTCGGGGGCGTAGGCCGTCGGGGGGCGGTGCGGCCCAGCGCGGCCGCAGCACTGGGGGCAGCCCGCGGCCGGCTCCCGCGCGTGCGTCCGCGCGTGCTTGCGCAGGTCGGAGCTGCGGCGGAAGGCCCTCCCGCACGCGCGGCACGGGTACGGCCGCTCGCCGCTGTGGATCCGGCCGTGCTTGGCGAGGTCCGAGCTGCCGCGGAAGGCCCTGCCGCACTGCCCGCACGCGTACGGCCGCTCCCCGGTGTGCGTGCGGCCGTGCAGGGTGAGGCAGTGCCGGAAGCGGAAGGCCTTGCCGCACACCGCGCACTCGTGCGGCCGCTCGCCGCTGTGGACCCGCTGGTGCCGCTGCAGCCGGCTCGCGCTGCCGAAGGCCTTTCCGCACGCGCCGCAGCCGTGCGGCCTCTCCCCGCCGTGCGCCTTGCGGTGCCGGCAGAGCGCCGACGGGCTGCTGAAGGCCTTCCCGCACTGCGCGCAGCGGAAGGGCTTCTCCCCCGTGTGCGTGACGCGGTGCACACGCAGCTGCTTTCTGGTCTTGAACGCTTTCCCGCACTCGTGACACGCGTGGGGCTTCTCGCCAGCACGGACGCGCCCGTGGAGAAGCGGGAAGGTATGGCCACGCGCGGCACCTGGGCGGGGGCTCCGTGCGGTCAGGGCTCGGGTGCGTGGGGTGCACTTGGAGTCTGCGCTCAAGTTGTTGGCGAGCACCGCCCGGGCCCTTCTTTCCTCGAGGGTCCCCTTCTCCTCTCCCAGCGTCTCCACCCCGGCCGGGTCCCGTGCGTTCTCCGACTTGACATCCTGGACACAAGCTCCTCCAGCCTCAGGGTGCCCGGACAGGACGCCGCCGACTTCCCCACCCTCAGACACCTCCTGCTCTGAACTTGCCCTCTCAGTCCCGGGCCGGGTCCGGTCCGCTGACACTAAGGAAATAAACACGGCAGATCGGGGAGGGGAAAGGGTGAAGCCCTTGGAAGAGCCCTACGTCGTGGCCAAAGCCCGGGGCAGCTTGGCATAGTGAGAAGTACCAGGATAGCTCGGACTCTGCAGACTTTACCAAAGCCCCTGGCAACCTGCATGTTCCCGAGACTCCCCCGGTGTAGCGAACGTGCAATTCATTCGCCTGGTCACCCGGGTCAGGAGACTGAGCCACACCCAACCCTCTCCCTCCCTCAGATTTGCTCAGCTGACCTTTCACAAATTCCCCCTGAGACATGGCCTGCGGTCTAGCACCCCAGGGAGCCGTCTGCCCTGCTCTGCAGTGTAGCTCTGCCCACCGGGGTGCAGGGCACATCCGGTCTTGGCTGTCCCTCTCCCAACCAGGCCAGGTTCTCTCTGCTTAGACTCTGGACCCAGGGTCTGACAACAGCCGGTGCTGGGGGGATGGCGCACGGCTTAGGGGAGGGAACATTCTGCCCCAGCCCTTAGCAGCCCAGCAGCCAGCGGGACAGTCTCCCAGGAAGGAGGGACGCAGACCTACCGAGAGGCAGAGGGGTCAGTGGGGCGAGGGGCCTGATGTCTCCCTGCTCTAGCTTTCAGGACATCCCAAATAATAAATTCTCATTGTTTTGCTCACGTTAGCTTGAGTTAATTTCTACTGCCGGCAACCAGAGTTTGAATCTCTTAGTCTCAGCTCAACCCCTTCCTCTCTGTTTCTCCTGCCAGGGCATTCCTGCTCCCTAACTGCCACTCCACCCCCCTTTAAGTGTCCTTTAACCTGGCTCTCTTTGAATCTATGCTCTACTCTGCTTCCAGATTTTTCTTTCTAAAAATCAAATCCTCTCTTGCCGTGCCTCAGCTTAAGTATCTCAGTGGCACTGCATGATAACCAGCGTGCAGGCCAGAGTCCCAGCTCCGGAATGGGCTATTCGGGCTGAAATCCTAGCTCTGACCCCTCCTGGCTGTGCAACCTGGGAGGGCGACTGCATGCCCCTCAGGGGTTCATCTGTGAGACGGGGTTGGTACCGAAGCTCCTGTGTGTGGAGCACTGCCACACGGACGTGCATGCTTCCGCAGTGTCGGCTGCTACTGTCAGGATGAAGTTCAAAGTCTGCAGTTTACAAAAACCCCTCTGAATCACGCTCCCCACCCCGGTCTCCCGGGGCCCTCTGCTCTGGTCATGCAGCTCACACTTCATGTTTTCCCTCCTCAACACTTGCCCACATTCCCAGAATGCCTCTCTCCTTCTTCCAGTAAACCATCTCACTCATGCAGCACGCTTAGTTCATGGTCCTTCCCTCCACAGTCATTGGGTCCCAGGTCAGGAATAGATGCTTCTCTTCTGTGTTCCATGTCCCAGGTACCTATCTGTGACTCTCACTATTCTGTGCTGTGCCATCACTCACTACCTGCCTTCCCTACTAGGCAATAACATTGCCGCCAACTCGAGTTCCTCGTCTAGTGCCTGGTATACAGTAGTTGCTCAATAAATGTTTGCAGGATAGCAGGAGAGAGGAGAAAGGAAGAGCAGTTATTGTGATAGGGCAGTTGGGTTGGTCTACAAATAAGGGACGCTGTTTTGAAGGACGAGTAGGGAAACAGTTTGAATGAGGAGCTGGTACTTGTTTCACAGCTGACCCGGTAGGCAGGTCGGGGAGCGTGAGAGGCAACGCGAGAAAGAGGTAGACCCAAGTACAGAAACAGGGAGGGCTCCGTGGAGATGGGCTGCGGGGAGAGACGAATCTTTCAGAGGGCAATGCGCTATCTAGTAAACACCAGGGGTTAGAAACGAGAGTGCTGGCCAGGAAAGGGGAGAAGTGAGCCGTGTCCATGCAGCCAGCACGTGCCGCTGAGCTAAGAGCTGGGGCCGTGAGGGAACAGAGAAGGGCAAAGGGTCAGAGGCCCGAGGCTCAACGTGGGGATGGTCCTGAGCAAAAACTCAGGGCAGAAAAGCAGCGTTCCCTGAGCACTGGGGTGACCGATAGCCACCCAGCAGGGAGATGAATTCGCTGAGCTGTTTCTGGGGCCAAACTGCACAGCCTTTAGATAGGTGCCAAGAGGCAATTAGATGACGACAGAGTAACTGCTTGAATAGTTTGCTGCTGTTCGGCTTCTTTGTGTTCGGGTGCCTGGGCAGGTGGGGACGGATGACCCAGCACCAAGAACATCGTCTGACCATCGTCCCCACGGCACCCAGCAGGAGGCTGGAGCGCCTCCGTCACTCACCTGGGAAGGAGCAGCTCAGGAGCCCCCAGTCCTGCAGATCGCGAACGCGGGGCTCGGTGCCCCGCTCCAGACAGGAGATGAGAGGCGGCTTGGGGCCAGCGAAGCCTGGTTGTGCAGAAGGAATGAGGGCGCAGAGCGGCAGGACAAGGGTCCTAGCGCCCAGCCTTGACCCCTCTGCGCGTGCAGGGAAACAGGAAAGAAATGGCCACTGGGGTGGAGAGAGGGTTCTCTGGGGTCTGGCCACACGGAGACACGTGTGCGGATGCTCACGGAAGAGTTCTCAGGAGGCAGAGGGGGAGACCCCGGGGAACAGCCCCTGCCCTGGAAACGGTCTTGCTCGGGGACAGAGCTGGGTCAGGGGCCCGGCAGCCGTCGCCCAACAACGCAACAGAAGGGAGAGGGGAGCAGACGGCGCGGAGCCCCGCGGGGACGTCCTTACCGAGCGAGACCACGAGCCCGTAGTTGTCCAGCATGACGGCCGCGTAGAGGCGCCGCTGAGCGCGGGTCAGACGCCGCCACTCTCCGCCGCTGAAGCGCACGGCCACGTCCTCAAACGTCACCGAGTCCCGAGGCCGCGCGCGCCCGCGGTCCTGCAGGAAACCCCGCGGTGCGCTTAGACGCGGGCGGCCGTGCGGGAGAAGGTTCGCGGGAACGAGAGCCGGTGCCTGTGGGCACCCGGGCCGAGGTGAGAGGAGTGGCCCCAAACGGCAGAGGGACCAGAGGGAAGGGCGCGTCACCCCGCGGACGCTGCTCCGGGGGGCAGCCCTGCTCGCGGGCCGGGGCCGGAGAAGCGGGCGGGGCTGCGCGGTCAGGAGGGGGAGGGCGGGGAGGGCTGCGGCTCACCCCCGCGCTCTTCGCTCCTGGCGGGGCTGCCCGGCCTCCCTCCGGGGCGGACGCGCGGTGCTGCGGCGCCGGCGGGGCTGAGAGAGAAAGGAGGCGGGTCAGCGCGGCGCAGTTTTACCGCAACCTCCGCCTTCCTCCGTCTTCCCCGACGTGGAAGCTTCTCAAGCTCCGTTCTCCAGCCGCGGCTCGGTGTTGGGCGGCGGGCCGTGGCACCAAGTCGGGCGCGTTTCCTAGATGGCCTCGCCCCTCCCCGAGCCCACATCGCTGACTCTCGGCTCGTGCGATAACCTCTTCTGGTATCGGAACGTTCCAGGCACTTCTCCGAGACCTGGGGCGCGGACGGGGCGCGGGAGCAGAAAGGGGGAAGGTGCGGCGCGGGCGCACCCGGGGCAGGCGTATTCCTTCACCGACATAACGGCTGCTCTACCTCCAGTTGGTTTCTTAGAGGAACACCACCTTCCCCCTGCGATCCGGAATCTGTCCTGCTAATCCCCGAGCGTGAGCCCTCCTGCCCACAGCGCTGCCGTGCAGCCCACCGCCGGCCTCCTTCCTTCCCGGGGCCCAGCTCGGCCTTGCCGCGGCTAAGGTGTTGGCGGCAACCAAGCCTTCCGGAGCGTTCATCGGCACGTCCCAAATCCGGGTCGGAAGATTCCAGTGGGGTCAGTCACCAGCTGGTGAGACCGGAGGGCTACCCTGTGGCCTTAGGTCCCCCAAATTTCATTCCAACTTTACCAAAACTTCAATTTGGGAGCAAACTGGTTTTTTTCCCAGAGAAACTTCCCACAATTCTTCTTCGGTTTAGGCTATGCTCAGCTTTTGACCAAGACCTGGGCTGTTTTAGTCTCTGTGGGTACCCGCCCCCCCGCCCCCGTCACTCGCTCCGTAATTCTTGGTCGCACCGTCCCACACCCGCCAGGCCTGCGCACAGCTCACGGCAGCTGCTTGTTCTGCTCGGCTCCTTGTGGCATCAAAAACAGAAGCTCTCCAACTGTATTATTATTATTTTTTCTATCCACATTTTGTCACGAACATTTTCAAGTATAGAGAAAAGCTGAAAGAATCGTTTAGTAAGCAGCCACACACTCACCTAGGCGCTCCGAGTGAGTGTTCGATCACACTTCTGTCCATCTAACTAGCCTCTATCAGCCCACTTTACTTTTTGCTGCATTTCAAAGTAACTGAAGATACCAGCATACTGCACCCTGAAACGCTTTATGGCACGTACCCTGAATTAAGGTTCAGTATCTGTTTACCTTCTGTTGAGGAGAAAGTTCCTACAGTAAAATAAACAAGTCCTGAGTGTCCCACTGGATGAGCTTTGACAAAGCACACCCCCATTTAACCCGGACTCCCCTCCGGATATATCGCAGCGGATTTCTTCACAGACTGGGAGTTTTGTGAACGCTCAGTGGTTCTTCTTCTTCTTCTTCTTTTTTTAAAGTGCTCATCACACTAAGAAATTTTTGAATTGTGGGGAAAAAATGTAACAGAATTTACCACGTTAACCATTTTTAAGTGTACAGTTGAGCAGCGTTGACAACACTCACAGTGTTGTGTAATCTCAAGAACTTCTTCATCCTGCAAAACTGAAACTCTAGGGGTGCCTGGGTGGCTCAGTGGGTTAAAGCCTCAGCCTTCCGCTTGGGTCATGGTCTCAGGCTCCTGGGATCTTCCCCCTCCCCGTCTGCCTGCCTCTCTGCCTACTTGTGATCTCTGTCAACTAAATAAAATCTTAAAAACAAACAACCCTGAAACTCTATACCCGTTACATAGTTGTTGTTTGTCCCTCCTCAATCCCTGGTCACTACAGTGATTCTTAGGCTTTGTTCTTTAGCTTCAGATTTTGAAAGGGCAGTTTCTGCCCTCAAGTTAAACATGAACTTGGGAGACAGGCTATGTGCTCAAATAGCATGAAACTACCTTTGCCAACTCAGGCCACCGTAACAAAATACCCCAGAATGCATGGCTTACATCCTGGAAACCTACTGCTCACGGTTCTGGAGGCTGCAAGCCTGAGATCCAGGAGCTGGCACGGGCTCTGCCTGGCTGGCTGTCCTTCTGTCCTCACCTGGGGGACCCCACGCGAGTGCTGGTCTTCTCCTCTAATAAGGACACTAAGTTCTTCATGTGGCCCCACCCCTATGTCTTTCTCTCAACCAAATTACTTCCCAGAGGCCCCACCTCTAAATATCACAATGGGGAGTAGGTCTTCAACATGTGAATTTTGAGGGACACAAACATTCAGTCGGTAACTATTTGTTAAAACAGTGTATGGATATAATCGAGGATGACATTCATCCACTTACTTTATGTCAGATGACTGTGAACTTTATGGTCCTCACAACCCCCACTGGGAAGAAAATTTAAGGTCTTATGAAAAAGGAGGACCAGGAGACTCAGGTCTGATGTGAACCGTAAGAAGTGTGTATAATTTTATATTTTAAAAAAGAAATAACACCCAAGTTAAGCAATGTTGATTATCTTCTACCTAAATTTATATATGTTCTGGATTTTTAATTTTCATTTAGGAGTCCCTATACGGTGGAAGTTTCAGGATTTCGCCTCTGGAAGTTCCAATAATATACTTTTCTTCTTTGTAGATAATACATACTAAAAGCCTACTTTTGGGGTCCCCAAGTGCCTAGTCCTCTGCCCAAAAGTCTGTGCCTTTTAGGGTCTGACTGGGACTCCAGAACTGCTGAATGTCGTCTCCTGGGTTTTACCTCCATCAGCCACTTCTCCACAGTCTAGACCACTTTGCTTTTCACACGTCACCACTCAGCACCTCTAAAGCCCAGCCTCACATTTTCCCATATTCCTTTATTTTTCCAAAAGCTTTACGACAAAACCTTTGCTCTTTCTTTGCCGCTGTTTTATCTTGTTTCTCAGGGACTCATTCTATACTTTTAAAATCTCAAGGTTCCAAAAAGGTCTACAGAAGTAAAATTATATATGCTCAACATGGACACGTTGGCAAAACTGGTGGGGTAGGAGTTACCAAATGATACCATGTTTCATGGACACATACGTAAGTTATTGATCATACATGTCAAGTTGTACATGTCATTAAGTATATATAATAAGGAATACAATTCTTTAATAAGTTGCTTTGTAGGATCTTTTCTTAGGATTCTGATTTTTTCCAAATTGGATGTAGGATGAGGGCAGAAACTGAATCTAGTTCCTCTCAATACTGATCCAAACCTAGCATAGAAATAACAGAAGACGTCCAGTAAATGCTCAGTAATGAGTGGATTTCCAGGCTACAGGAAGCATGTCCCTCCTGCCCCCACCCACTGCCCATGCCACGTCCCAGCTGTTTTCAGCTGCCGTCCTCCTGGCACAATACCCTGTGTGCCTCACCTCTTTCCTGCAGGAGCTCAGCATCAGGGGTCCCAGGCAGCTGGCGTGGACGGCCCGGACTCTCAAGTGACACCATCACCTATTACAAAGCACAGAAAAACTCAGGGAAAGTTATGGACGGGAGGAAAGCAAGCTCTAAGCAACTATGAAGCTTTGTCTGTGGAAATCAACTCCCAGACATTCCGGGAAGGGGCGGGGGAGAGAAATTCAGGGACCCAGTCCCTGATACAGTTTATGAAAAAACCGAGAAGACTTCCAATTCCTCTCTAGCAGCGGAAAGCTTTCACAGTCACAAGGCCGTCCAGTGAAAATATTTGGAAGCGGGAAACTTCCACCACGTCCCCCGCTGCTTTCCTTTTCTGTACTGGCTTCTCCTCCTGGAGAAGTGTTGCAGACCCTCCTTTCCTTACCTGCTGCATCTTTTTACCCCGCTTTCTTTACAGTCTTCCGCCACAGTCCAGATTCTTCCCTGCTGTTTGGGTCAAAATCCCAGAGTCAGTTCTGGCTTTGCCCAGACAAGTCTGGAAGTGGCCTGGGGGATGCCAGCCAAAAGGGTCCTACTGACCCACAGGCCAGCTGGTATTTGGCCCGATGTGTCACACAGTGCCCTGGATTTGGGGTTTCTGAGCAGCATGGAGCTAGCTGTGGTCTCACTCCTTGTCTTCCTGAATATTCCACGAAAAGGAAAAGAGGCCCGTGAACACAGGGAGAAGTGGCTGGGGATTATCTGTGGGAGATGAGGGAGCCCAGGAAGACAAACTGAAAATGGTACCTATCTGGAACAGAACCTCCGCAGCTACCACCCTGGTCCAGGCCGCCATCCGCCGCCTTGCTCTCCATTCCTCCTAGCCGGTCTCCCCGCGTCTGTCCTTCCCTTCTGCCTCTTCTCAATACAACGGTTGGACGGGCAGGCTTAAAACTAAGCTGGATTATTTCATCTCCGATTAAAGCCTCCCAGTCTCCAGTTTACTCAAAGCGGTGGTGTACAAAGCTGCATAAACGCGCCCATTCCTTGGGCCACCTCTGCCGCTTACTCAGAATAAAGCCGGTCTCCCAGGGGCATACACGCCTACGGATGGGCTGAGGACCGCTCCTACTAGTCTTCTCGTTCAACCGGCCTCACGCACAGACCCTTGGCTTCCAGCTTAGGGCCTTTGCACCAGCTGACCCTGCACCTCAGGCAATCCTCACGGCAAATGGTCTGGCTTCTTCCCGAGATCGACTCTCGGTGCCCTACTAAGGTCGCCACCTGCTCTTTCCAACCCAGACGCCTTACCTGCCTTCACCTTTCCTCGCCCACTTCCCGACACGGTAAATTACTCTAGTCCCGGGTCTGTTACGTCCGGTCGGTCCCTCCCTCCCTAAGTCTAGGCTCCTAGGCTCTGGAGGGCAGGGAGTTCGGGTCACTGTGTGCACGGCTGTGCTTGCAACGCCCCAAACAGCGCCTGCACCAGCGGCTCAAGGAATGGCGCAGGCGCGGACGCCGGGGAGGACAGTCCACGGGATAAAAGAAGGGAGGGGCCGCTGGGTGCTAGAGGAGCGGGAGCGGGCCGGAGCAGCTGCGGGCAAGCCCGGTCTGCGGAGCGAGCCGGCCGCGGAGCCCGCCCCTCCCCCGGAAGACCCTGCGGTGCCGCTGGCCGCTCGGGAGCCCGCGGCTGGGCGCCCGTCGCGCACCTGCTGCAGGTGCAGGCCTTCCCGCCCGTCCTCCCGCAAGCAACCAGAAACGGGCACCTCTGCGCCTGCGCCGCTTCCCAGTCCTCCACCACCCACTTCCGGTGGCTTTCTAGGAAACGCGGCCCCTCGCTGGTCCGGGCCTCCCCGGAAATTCCTCCGGGCTCTGTCGCGCGCACGTCCCGGGAGTTCGCGCGAGTGTCTGAGGGCGCGAGGGGCGCGGGGTCGCAGCGTGCGTGCGTCAGCGCCGCGACCCGTTCCCGCGGCGGCGCGCGGGGTTTCTGACGTAAACACCAGAGAAAGTCACTTTAAACGTGAGCCCAGAGCGCGAGGTAGACGCCGCCGCGCTCCATCGGAAGCTCAGAAGTGGTTCGGAGCCGTTGCCGCCGACTCGGCCGTGGACAGCCGCCCGGGAGCGCGCAGGGCCTCCGCTCGGGCTCGACGCTGAGCCCGACGCTGCGCCGCCCGCCGGCCGCCCGCGGCCCCGCGTTCCCGGCGCGAGCCCCGAGGCCAGCCCGGAAGCGCGGCCCCGGCGTCGCGTCCCGCAGTGCGTGCTGGGCGCTTGCCGGCCGCCCCCGCCGGGTCCCCTGACCTGCTCGGTGACGACCCCGCTACGGCGGGCGTGTTGCGCGCCCCGGGCGGACCGGCCGCCGCAGCGCCTCGGCTCGTCGTGAGACGCGACACGCTTCTCCGAACCAACACTCCGTCGCTGCGCTTGTTCGGGGCCGTTTCTCTTACTTTCTTTCAATTTAGACCCGGAACAGCTCCTCCTCCGTCTCCCCGCGCCCCGTGAACCAAACCGGGTGGTTCGTCCCGCATCCGCGCGTGCTGGTGTGTTCGCATCGTCGCTTCCCCCAGCCCCGCGCTTCCCGGGAACTCGAGGCCGGCCCGCGGGCTTGGTCCGAGTCCGGTGGACCTGACGGGAGCGGGTCGCTCCTGGGGGCGTCCTTCGGGCTTCACCGGGGGCACGTCTGAGCTGCGCTGCGTGCGACGCCGCGCGGTCCGGAGCCCCCCCGCCCCCACCCCCGTCCCCGCCCCCACCCCCGCCCCGCCCCGTTCCCGCCCCTTCACGGGCTGGTTTCACCTACGGAGCTTTGCCCAAATCAGCCGTTTCATTCGGGTTTGCAAAATGGTGATTTTTCTCGTGCAGTGATTTCTGTCACGTCGATGAACGGGAATTTCTGCTAAAGGGTTTCCTCATGGGCATATACATTTGGGGCCACTTGGTTGTCCTGACAGCAGTACAAACAGAAGAGACCGCGGATGCTTCCTTTTCGGTCTGGTTGCCAGTACTCGGAGGGGACAGTCGCGCTGGGCGCCGGGGCCAGCCGGCGGGGCCGTCGGTGGAGGCGGGGCAGCGAGCCCCGCCGTCCAGCATCGCGCCGGGGGCGAGCGGCCGAGGGCGTGTTCCCTCGAATGCGGTCACGGAGGAGACCGTGCTCCAGCGTGGTCTCTCGTCCTCGCCCTCGCCCGGGAGCCCCCGTCAGCGGCCGGAGCAGTGAGGTCAGACCCGCGTCCTCCCGCCGCCGGCCCCGCGCGGAGACCCTCACCTGCAGCCCGGCTGCCCGCAGGTTCCGGATCGACAGACGCTCGGAGGTCATCAATATTCCATGTCGGATTCCAAACTTCGAGGGTAGGGTTTTGTGCAGCAATTGATAACGAATGTGTTTAGCTTGGTTTCTCTTTTTGAACCTCATTACAAGCTCATGGGTTTTTAATTTTTATTTATTTATCTTTAAAAAGTTTGTTTATGTGAGAGAGAGAGCGTGAGCCGGGGTGAGGCGCAGACGGGCAGGAAGAGAGAGTCCTCAAGCCGACCCGCGGCTGAGCGAGAGCCTGATGCAGGGCTGGATGCCACGACCCTGACACCCTGACCCGAGCCAGAGTCCAAAGCAGCCACTTAACCGCCTGAATCACGCAGGAGCCCCTGCAAACGCATGGATGTTTAAAAGAACACATTTGAGTCATTACTTTCGGTGTCCGGAGGATTCCTCTTTGGCGGCTGGGAGCGCCTCTGTTTTGTCTCCTGTGCCCTTTCTATGGAGCCCTGAGAGTCTTTGTTAGCTTTTTATTCGGGAGCAGGACAAGGTATTTCAGGCTCATTTGGCATATTTCCGGCTTCATTTCTCCAAGGCGTAATCAATTTCTCGAGGAGTCTTGATTCCTTTCAGGGGGTCCAGTGACTGCATCTCTTTGCAAATGGTCACACTTAACGTCACTTAAAGCACATCAAAATTGAACCAAATGTACTTAACTATGGGACTGAATTCAGGTTAACTCACTTGGTTCCTGGGTGTGTGAGACCCTGACCAAGTTGTACCTCATGTCCCAGTTTCCTCATCTGCCAAGTGGATCCCGTGAAAGTACCTAACTTTTAGTTGTTCTGAGGGTTAAATGAGGTCATGTACTGAAATCACTTAGTATGTTGCCTGGCATCAAATTTAATGATTAGGATAATAGAATTACAAGTCTGGATGGTACATGGTGATCACAAAAAAGGAATAAATACAGTTCCTTCGTTTCACATTTGAGAAGATTGAGTCCCAAGACATCAAAAAATGGTCTAAAATTACATAGGAGGATAAAGAAAAGAAGAGAAACCAATGACTCCAGAGTCTCGGATCTCAAACCTAGGTTATTTTGCATAGAAATAGAGTCTAGGGGCACCTGGGTGGCTCAGTGGGTTAAAGCCTCTGCCTTCAGCTCAGGTCATGATCCCAAAGTCCTGGGATGGAGCCCTGCATCGGGCTTTCTGCTCAGTGTGGAGCCTGATTCCCTTCCTCTCTCTTCTGCCTACCTGTCTACTTGTGATCCCTGTCTGTCAAATAAATAAACAAAATCTTTAAAAAAAACAAAAAAACAGAGTCTATCCAGCCCAATCAGGGTTTCTGTTTATTCAGAGACAGAGATTAGTATCACAATCCTGGACTTAAAGCTTTATTGCAAAGTTGTCATCAAGACAGTATGGTACTGGCAAAATAACAGACACAAAGATCAATGGAAGAAAATAGAAAACCCAGAATGGACCCACAACTAATATGCTCAATTAATTTTTAACAAAGCAGGAAAGAATATCCAGTGGGTATTCAACAAATGGGATGGAAAATTGGACAGCCACATGCAGAGGAATGAAACTGGACCACTTCTTTATACCATATACAAAAATAAGTTCAAAATGGATGAAAGACCTTAATATGAGAAGGAAACCATTGAAATCCTAGAGGAGAACATAGGCAGCAACCTCTTTAACCTTGGCCATAGCAATTTCTTACTAGACACGTACATCTCTGGAGGCAAGGGAAACAAAGGCAAAAATGAATTACTGGGACTTCATCAACATAAGAAGTTTCTGCAGAGTGAAGGAAGTAACACAACTAAAAGGCAGCCTATGAATGGGAGAAGAGATTTGGAAATGTCATTACAGATAAAGGGCTGGTATCCAAGATCTATAAAAAACTTCTCAAACTCAACACCCAAAAAGCAAATAATCCATTAAGAAATGGGCAGAAGACAGAACAGACACTTCTCCCAAGAAGACATACAAATGGCCAACAGACACATGAGAAAATGCTCCACATCCCTTGGCATCAGGGAAGTACAAATCAAAACCACAGTGATATCCCCCCATCTTACACCACTCAGAATGGCGAAAATTAATAAGTCAAGGAACAACAGATTTTCACGAGGAAGCAGAGAAAGGGGAGCCCTCCTATACTGTTGCTGGGAATGCAAGCTGGTGCAGCCAATCTGGAAAATAGTATGGAGGTTCTTCAAGATGTTAAAAATAGAGCTACCCTATGACCCACTAATTGCACTACTTGGTATTTACCCCAAAGATACAGATGTAGTGAAAAGAAGGGGCACCTGCACCCCAATGTTCATAGCAGGAATGTCCTGTGGAAAAAGCCCAGATGTCCACTGATAGGTGAATGGATAAAGAAGACGTGCGCGTGCGCGCGCACACACACACACACACACACACGGAATATCACACAGCCATCAGAAATGAAATTTTTCCATTTGTAATGTCATGGATGGAACTGAAGGTATTATGCTATGTGAAATAAGTCAATCAGAGAAAGGCAGTTATATGATCTCACTCATGTGGAATTTAAGAAACAAAACAAGATCATAGGGAAACTGAGAAAAAAATAAAACAGGTTGAAACTTGAGAGGGAGACAAACCATAAGAGACTCTTACAGGACACAAGCTAAGCGTTGCAGGAGGGGAGGTGGTGGGTGTGATATAACTGGGTGATGGACATTAAGGAGGGCACATGATGTAATAATGAGCACTGGGTGTTGTATAAGACTGATGAATCACAAATCTCTACCTCTGAAACCAATAATATGTTATATGCTAATTAATTGAATTTAAATTAAAAAATTATTTCCCCCCAAGAAGAAAAAGAGAAATTACTGTTTACTCTGCACTAATATCTTAAGTTTTTCAGATGCTATTTTGTTAACTCTCATTGAATCAGGTGAGAATATATTTGTTCTGTCTCCCTAACATGAATGCAAAGTCTTTTCTAGCATAGAATCCACCTATTCTATGAATAATGTCTTCATCAAAATCCAGAATAGAGTTTACCTTCAGTATCTGTATGATATAAAATATATCCCCCAGTGAGGATGCTATCAGTAGACGTGATACAGCCGTGCCAACTGAAATAAGGGAATCGTATACCTGTGGCTTTTTCAGAGTTCACATAACAAATATTTATGTATCATGAAGTCCACTCCACTGTGTGATAGGGATAACTAGTCCCTCACTTCAGGAAGCTCACAGTCTAGTACGGTGCTTCCTAAACATTAGTGGGCATATGAACTGGGGTGCTAGCTACTAAGAGTGCGGATTCAGTCCTGCCCCCGGTGTTAGCTGGGAGGTCCCGGTGCTGCTCAGGAATCTGTATTTGTGATGAGCACTCCACTGACTCAGTTTCAAGTGGTCCTTCCACATCGCTCAGGGAAATACTCTCCAGTTGATCAATATGCCTTTTGAAAACAAAGCCAAGAGGACATCAAGGCAGACGGGCATGAAATTCCCATTGTACCACAGTAACTGACCAAGCCTGTGGGAAGACGAAGGTTGTGGGTTAAGAGTGTGATAAGGGGATTACACACTTGTATCTACGGTGATAAAAATAAAATGGATCCAAGTGTAGGGATCCACATAGTTTTGAAGGATAGGTTGTAACTCCAGTGTGCAGTTTTTCTGTATTTGTTCTTCTGGAAGATTTTTAAGTGTAAGATTCATAGTTGGGAGTACTCTTTGAAATGTCCTGAAGTTGCTAAGATAAAGAAAGAAGACAACAGAAGTAGAAACTCTGAGTCTTTAGGACTCATCTGCACAGAAGCTTCTGGGGCTTTCTCAAGTCTGCTGCTCACGGATCAGAAACATAAGACCTCTGACCTCACTCCAGAGTGGAGGTCATAGTATGTCTGGGAAACTGTAGTGCTCCTTGTAGGGAAGGGAACAGGGCATGATTACCTAGAGAGTCAAATAAAGCCACCTCAAAGCCTGGTCCTACCCTTCTGGTCAGTAAGAGGTCCATAGAGATCAGGGGGAATAAAAAAGCTGAGACTAAATGACAGATGGATTTAAAATATTCTGAGTACCCAAAACTTATAAATAACTTCTCCAAATCAATCACCAGAAGGCAGACAACTGAGTAGAAGTGTGGCAAAAGAAGAGGCACATCACAAAGTCGTCTAAATAGCCTGGGAATGTTTCCAGAGGCTCAGCTTCATTGGTGAACAGGGAAGTGCCAGTGAAAACCTCAGGAGGCCTCACTGCATGCCTACTACGGTGTCTAAAAGGAACAGGGCGCTCTGAGTGTTGGCAGGCTTGCTGAGCAGCGGTATATTTTAACATGGCTGCTGGGTTGGGAAACTCCCACCCTCTCCAGCCCAATAGCTCCTAGTGACGAGCACAGCAGAAATGCATACATGGTTTCACCAAGAGACAGGTTCCCACTGTTCACAGCAGCACCCTTTGTAATAAGCAAAACTGGAAATAACTCAAATGTCCATTGGTGAAATAACAAAGTATAATATTACCACGTGGCACAAAACATACGCAATTAGCTGTGACTAGTGGCAGAAGCCAAACACAAAAGCATGTATACTGCTTTGTTCCCTTCATATAAGATCAGAAACAAGCAAAAGTAGCCAATCGGGTTAGAAGCCAGGAAAATTACTACCTCAGGTAGAGGTGGGAGGCAGGGAGACACTGCCTGAAGGGGGCACAGAGGAGTAGGCAACCGAGGTGCACAGAGTGTAGTCACGTGGGTGCTTCTGCTTCATGAAAATTCATCCCGCTGGACGTTTAACCGTTTGCACACTTTACTGTACACCCTATACCCAATATGATTTCACCCTCACCCCCCAAAAAACTCCCACAAATATATAAACATTTCATAGCAAGAGGGAACTAAATCACAGAATCAGCTTTCTGGTCCCATAAAGGCAAAGGCACATTATACTGGGCTGCTTTGTTTCTGCTGAAGGAAAAAATTGTTTCTGATGGAGTGTGTGCAGTGAGATTCTGCAGCAGTCTCCCTCAGATCTAGAGGAGGTGGCCGGGATTAAATGGTGAGTCTTAATCTTTTCAAAGAACTAGCTCCTAGGGGTGCCTGGCTGGCTCAGTTGGTTAAGCCTCTGCCTTCAGCTAAGGTCATGATCTCAGGATCCTGGGATCAAACCCCATATCGGGCTCCCTGCTCTGTGGGTTGTCTGGTTCTCCCCCTCCCTCTGCTTGCTGCTCCTCCTGCTTGTGCTCTGTGTCTCTGAGTCAAATAAATAAAATCTTAAAAAAAAAGAATCAGCTTTTAGTTTCATTGATATATTCTACTGTTCTTTTGGTTTCTATGTCATTGATTTCTGCTCTAATCTTTATTACTTATTAAGGTTGTGTAGTTGAGAACTATCTTGTTCCTTTAGAAAGGTTTGTTTTGCTATATACTTCCCTCTTAGCCAGCTTTGCTGCATCCCAAAGATTTTGAACAGTTGTGTTTTCATTTTCATTTATTTCCATGGATTTTTAAAATTCTTCTTTAATTTTCTGGTTGACCCATTCATTCTGTAATAGGATGCTCTTTAGCCTCCATGAATTTGGGTTCTTTCCAGCTTTCCTCTTGTGATTGAGTTCTAGCTTCAGAGCACTGTGGTCAGAAAATCAGTTGAGACCTGATTTGTGACCCAGGATGTGATCTATTCTGGAGAATGTTCCATGTGCACTAGAGAAGAATGTGTATTCTGTTGCTTTGGGATGAAATGTTCTGAATAGATCTGTGAAGTCCATCTGGTCCAGTGTGTCATTTAAGGCCTTTATTTCCTTGTTGATATTTGGTTAGATGATCTGTCCACTTCAGTCAGGTGGTGTTAAAGTCTCCTACTATTATTGTATTATTGTTGATGTGTTTCTTTGATTTTGCCATTAATTAGTTTATATAATTGGCTGCTCCTATGTTAGGGGCATATATATTTAAAATTACTAGATCATGGGCACCTGGGTGGCTCAGTGGGTTAAATCTCTGCCTTTGGCTCTGGTCATGATCTCAGGGTCCTGCAATCGAGTCCTGCATTGGGCTCTCTGCTTAGCAGGGAGCCTGCTTCCCCCACCCCTCTCTGCCTGCCTCTCTACCCACTTGTAATCTCTCTCTGTCCAATAAATAAATAAAATCTTTGAAAAAAAATAAAATTATTAGATCTTCTTGTTAGACAGACCCTTTAAATATGATATAGTATCCTTCTTCATCTCTTATTACAGTTTTTGGCTTAAAATCTAATTTTCTGATATAAGGATCACCACCCCAGCTTTCTTTTGATGTCCCTTAGCATGGTAAATTGTTTTCCATACCCTCACTTTATGTCTGAAGTGTTTATGTGTCCAAAATGAGTTTCTTGTAGATAGCTATTGAAGGGGCTTTTTAAAAAAATTCAGTCTGATACCCTGTGTCTTTCGATTGGGGCATTTAGCCCATTTACATTCAGGGTTTCTATTGAAAGATATGAATGTAGTGCCATTGTATTGCCTAGAAGGTGACTGTTACTGTATATTGTCTGTTCCTTTCTGGTTTGTTACTTTTAGGTTCTCTCTTTGCTTAGAGGACCCCTTTCAATATTTCTTGTAGGGATAGTTTGGTGTTTGCAAATTAATTTTTGTTTGTCCTGGAAGCTTTTTATCTCTTCTATTTTCAGTGACAGCCTAGCTGGATATCGTATTCTTGGCTGCATATTTCTCTCATTTGATGATCAGAATATATCATGCCAGTCCTTCCTGGCCTGCGAGGTCTCTGTGTGTAGGTCTGTTGCCAATCTAGTATTTCTCTGTTGTATGTCACAGACCTCTTGTCCCAAGCTGCTTTCAGGACTTTCTCTTTGTCACTAAGACTTGTAAGTTTTACTATTAGATGATGGGTTGTGGACCTATTTTTATTGATTTTGAGAGGGATTCTCTGTGCCTTCTGGATTTTGAAGCTTGTTCCCTTCACCAAGTTAGGGAAATTCTCTGCTATAATTTGCTCCAATATACCTTCTTCCCCACTCTCTCTTTCTTCTTCTGGAATCCCAATTATTCTAATACTTATGGTATCACTTAGCTCTTGAATTCTCTCTCTGTGGTCCAGTAGTTGTTTGTCTCTCTTTTCTCAGCTTCTGTATTCTCCATCATTTGGTCTTCTGTATCGCTAATTCTCTCTTCTGCCTCATTGATCCTAGCAGTAAGAGCCTCCATTTTTTATTGCCCCTCATTAATAGCTTTTTAAGTTTTAACTTGGTTAGACTTTAGTTCTTTTATTTCTCTTGAAAGGGATTCTTTAGTATCTTCCGTGCTTTTTTCGAGTTCAGCTAGCTCCTTGATAATCATCATTCTGAACTCTAGTTCTGACATATTACTAATGTCCATATTGAATAGGTCCCTAGCCATTGGTATTGCCTCTTCTTTTTTTTTTTTTTGAGGTGAGATTTTCTGCTTTGTCATTTTATCCAGATATAAATAGATAAATGAGAGAACAAAATACTAAAAGGATAGCAATGACCCCAGAAAAAATATACACTAGCTAAATCAGAAGAGACCCAAAACTGTGTGTAGAAGAAAGGGGGAAAAAAGAAAATAAATATATATATATTTATTAGACTAGTGAATAGAACAGAACCACACATTTGATTTTGGGTGTATTTTGGTATGTTAGAAGAAACTACCTCCCAAAATTTTAAAGAAAGGAAAACTTATATATGTATATATATACACACACACACAAAAATAAGGGTGAACATGATGAAGCAATGGAATATGACTGTAAAGATGAAAATTTAAAAAGATTCTAAAAAAGGAATTGATGAGATAAGTTGGTTGAAAAAAAATTTAAAAAAGAGGAAAGAATGTAATCAGGCTGGTCTAGAACAGAGCTGTGCACTAGATTTAGGGTATATTTTGATCTATTAGAAGAAACTGTATGCCAAAATTTTTTAAAGAAAAAAAAACCTATATGTATACAAAAATAAGGTTAAATACAGTGAAGGGATAAAATATGACTTTAACAATGAAAATTTAAAAAGATTTTTAAAAAGGTATTGCTAAGATAAAGTAGTTAAAGTCATTAAAATATGAAAGAGGAAAAATTAAAAAAGAATAGGAGAAAATAAAATGAAAAAAAATTTAACTTTGAAAGACTAAAGGATCATGGGAAAGAAGCCAGGAATTCTATATGTTGCATTCCTGTATCTCTGGAATTCCGCAGTTCTCGTTGATCAGTGAACTTGGTCTTGGCTGGATTTCTTGCTGATCTTCTGGGGGAGAGGCCTGTTGTAGTGATTCCCCAATGTCTTTGTCTGAGGTGGAACTGTACCACCCTTGTTCCTCCCACTGTGGTCTGTCTTCCCGTAGGTTACCTCAGATTCACTTCTCTGCATGTCCTACTTTCCATATCGTGGTCGCTTTTCTGTTTCTAGAATTGCTTTTCTTCTTCTCTTCTATCTCCTGTTGAGTTTGTAGGTGTTTGGAATGGTTTGATAACTATCTAGCTGAACTCCTGGGATCCGATGATATTTGGGTGTCCTACTGTTCTGCCATCTTGCTCCTCTCTCTGTACAGAGCTTCTTTATATGTCTGTATCTCTTTCTCCTTGTAATTTTTATCTATTTCCTATTTATTTACAAAGTCAGTACCTACAACAAATCTTGGTATGTGGTGAACACCCATTAAGAGCTCTTTGCATTAATGAATCAGTTCATCTGTTGGTAAAGGTCAATATTATTTCCTAGCTCTCTTCCATCTAACTCACGACTTGGCTGACCATTTTTCTACATGTAATATTCTCTTTACTGCGCTCTTTACATCTTTGTTTCTTAAAGTATAGATCAGAGGGTTAAGGCTGGGTGTGATGATTGCATAAAAGAGAGTAAGGAACTTCCCCTCATCTTGGGATGTGCTATTCTGTGGCCTCATATACATGTAAATGATTGTTCCATAAAACAGAGTTACTACTGTGAGGTGGGAACCACATGTATTAAGGACCTTACGCCATCTTGCCTCTGATTTGATCCTCATGACAGCTTGAGTGATAACTCCATATGAGATGAGAATTAGTGATATAGGTGCTAGAAGAAATACCACTCCAAGAGCAAAGACAGTGATCTCAATTACTTTTGAATAGACACAAGCCAGCTTGATCAATGCTGGCATCTCACACAAAAAATTGTCTACCTTCCGGTGCCCACATCTTGGCAAATTCAAAGTCAAGGAGCAAACAATTAAGGCACTTCCAAGACCACCTAACCAGGCAGTGAGCACCATCTTCTGGCAAAGTTGAGGGTTCATTATGACCGTGTAGTGAAGAGGTTGACAGACAGCAGCATAGCGGTCATAGGCCATCACAGCCAAGAGAAGACATTCAGTGGATCCCAGGTCAAGGGCAAAGAAGAACTGGAGCACACACCCTCCATACGTAATAGACCTTGTCGGACCCCATAGATTTACCAGCATCTGGGGAATAATGCTAGTCGTATAGCAGAGATCCAAAAAGGACAAATTGGATAAGAAGAAATACATGGGTGTATGGAGCTGGGTGTCTAGGTAAGATACCAGAATGATGGTTGTGTTTCCTACCAGAGTCACAATATAGAAGATGAAGACCACGCCAGAGATGATGGGTTCTAATTGGGGCCGGTCAGAAAAGCCCAGCAGGATGAAATCTGTGGTGGAACTTCCATTGTTTGTGTCCATGGCTCTGTAGGAAAGTCTAGGAGACAAGATCGTGGTAATCAAAATAGCATCAGCCCTAAGCAGAAATAAAAATCTCTGTAGTTTGCCATGAATATCCCAGACTCACTCATTTTTGTGTTTTCTCTTATTTGGAACACCTCTGTTAACGCTTTCTTGTGTTCCGTGCCAAAAGCCTCTCTGTGTTTACTCATAACCAGAATGGTTTAGACAATAATATTGTAAACCCAATCACACTGAATTGCAAGTCATTGAAAGGGTTTAATATACCATGACTCCTATGGTTCTGTGTATTTTTATTAATTAAGAAATTCATGAAGTTAATGTTATAATTGAAGAGCGGGATATATTTTGAGGTGTTGTTCCTTCTTGAATGCATGACAAATTTTTCCCTTGTCAAGGAAAGGAGTTTAAGATAAAAAGTTAAATGGGGCGCCTGGGTGGCTCAGTGGGTTGGGCCGCTGCCTTCGGCTCGGGTCGTGATCTCAGGGTCCTGGGATCGAGCCCCACATCGGGCTCTTTGCTCAGCGGGGAGCCTGCTTCCTCCTCTCTCTCTCTCTCTGCCTGCCTCTCTGTCTACTTGTGATCTCTCTCTGTCAAATAAATAAATAAAATCTTTAAAAAAAAAAAAAAAGATTCTCTAAGATAAAAAGTTAAATGACCCATTTTCTTGGAATAAGCTGCACTATTTGGTAGCAGGATCACTTTCCATATTAACTTCTGGATGTGTTCATTCCAGCCATCACTATCACCGTCCCCACAACCTCTTCCTCTTGTCTCCCCTCCTATTCGTCATTGCAGACACAGCTCTCCTGTGTATTTTGGTGTTCCCAATTATAGTGATCTTTTTTGGTGCCAGGAAAATGCTGTCTTTCCTTTTAACCTTCATTTCCATGTACAGAGGCCATGTGTTTCTAGGAATACCTTTCATGACCGCTGTCACACCGTATAAACAGCCTACTGACTTGTAGAGTTAAAAACGGATTCCAGAAACATTGGCTACCACTCACACACAGCAACCACCTGTGTCAGCTCCTGCTCACCTGACCATTAGAAGATCGGTCACTCGAACAAGATGTAGCTCAGTAAGTAGTCAGTGAGTTCTCTGCACGGCCTTTACCAAATATATGAGTCAATCCTCTGGTTTCTTTGGAACTCTATATGTAAACCTCATTTCAATTCTGAAAGATTACAGAAAAGGGATTAGGAGAACATAAATTTCACTATTTCTGAATATATCATTAAATAGATGGAATGTTTAATCTTTGAATCATTTATAATCTTTTAAGTTTTTTTTTTGGTTTATAAGTGTTTTATGCATGTAATTTCTTTTTTTTAAAAAAAGACTTTATTTATTTATTTGATAGGAGAGATCACAAGTAGGCAGAGAGAGAGGGAAGCAGGCTCCCCACTGAGCAGAGAGCCCGATGCGGACTCGATCCCAGAACCCTGAGATCATGACCTGAACCTAAGGCCGCTGCTTAACCCACTGAGCCACTCAGGTGCCCTATGCATATAATTTCTGATCATGAACGTCAGACCTGGGGTACTTAGTATTCATAGTGTGTTTGGGGACAAGGACTGATACATTTATTTGCTGCAGTTACAGTAAAGTAAGGTAAATTAAATTACCTACAGTATTTGTTTTAAGCAGTTTAGTTAGAACTTGAAAATGTATCATGAAAAGGAGCTGTTATTACTAAGTAGTATGAGATAGGGATATATATTTTCTAAATACAACATGGAAATTTAATGTATTTATGTGGTGGGTGTCAGCTAAGTTGGCCATAGTGCTTAAGTGCACAAATTCTGGACTCAGAGCTTGGTGTCAAAGCCCAGGCTCACTACTTGGAGGTAATGTGTCCTTGGGCAATATATGTAAAGTGTTTGCACATCAGATTTCTCTGTATGTTCAGTAAAGACAATAATATTCCTCAAAGGGAGGTGTTGTGGGTTAGTATTTGTGAAAACACTAGGAACAGAGCTTGGTTTATATTTAATTCTCAAAATTAAAAATTGTATTCATCTACCCACAAATTATTATTCTGTTTACCCCTGCTCTCTTCATTTTTCATACTGATATTACTGTGATAGGCTAGAACTAAACTAGGAATGCTTAAAATTTTACATCTGTATGACTTTTTAAATGCATAGACACTCATGTACACAAAGTGAAACACACGGTACACATACTGAAGTGATAAACCCAGAGGCAGGGGAGGACAGAGGACTTAGCTCCCAGCATGCCTTGACTACAAAATGCCCTAGAGTTCTTTGCCCCTTAAGGTGGAATAGCGTGGGGATTCAGAGGCCACAGAAATTTAGAGCTGAAGTAGACTCAGAAAGCAGGATCCGCTCTTCTGCCCTAGGAACGAGGTCTCCTACAGAATGTTCACACAACTCCTGTTTGCAGAGTTTCATAGCTGTCCTTTAATCAGTGCGTCACCCCTACATCCAGGCACTGGCTCTTTTTCTTTATTCTGGGAATAACATGGAATAAGTCAATTCAACATGACTTCATTAAAAGAACCGTTTTGTGGGGCACCTGGGTGGCCGAGTGCGTTAAGCTCTGCCTTCGGCTCAGGTCATGGTCCCAGGGTCCTGGGATCGAGCCCTGCATCAGGCTCTCTGCTCAGTGGGAAGCCTGCTTCCTCCTCTCTCTCTCTCTGCCTGCGTCTCCAACTACTTGGGATCTCTGTCTGTCAAAAACAAAAACAAAAACAGTTTTGTTATACAACAGAACATAGAGAGAAAAGCAAAAGTCTGATTGAGTTAAGGTGAATTTCTTGTAGCCAACAGGCAGATCAAGAAGTTGAACCATGACTTTTGAAATGCATAGCTTCTGGAGCTTCTTCCAGTTGCCACCCAATCATTACTTCTTCCTTTCGCCAAAATAGTCACTAGCCTGATGTTTATAGTAATCAACCCCTTGTCTTTTAATAGGTTGATTATCAAAATATGGATCTCTAGACAATATTGCTCATTAAAAATTGTTTATATGTCTTTTGAGTTTCCTTCACTATTAGAACCTAGTATCCAATATGCTCTTAGGTTTACGTTTCCATAGTAAGTGTTTGATGGCTCTCAGCTCTTCCTAACACTGTATGATGTTTAATTACCACACTTCTTTGGTTGCGATCGATTGGACTTACCATGATTTACTGAATGCCTTCAGTTAGCGAGTTGGGAAGTGAGCACGTCCTCTATGTATGCTGTACGACTGAAGAAGGCTGGGAGCATTCACAATGCACGTACAGTTTCTAAAACACACATTAGCTAGGTTTTGCAGGTTCAAAGCATCACTGGCTCAGTTTAAGCTTTGGGTCACATAAGGTCCCAGGAATCCTGATTAAATGTGTCAAACCTGAAATTGCACATTATGTAATTTAATGTTGCGAATCAAAATATAGGACTTTTCCTTTATGGTTGTAAAGATTTCTATATTGGTTTAAGGCTTGGGTCTCAACTTTTAGCTATTTTTATAATTTTAATACACAAGTGAACATAATACTAAAAAGGAGAGAGTGCAAGCTGAAGAAATGGATGTTAAAACGAGGCACATGTTATTTCCACTGAAACGGATTTTCAGTTTTAATGGTATGGACTTCAGTTTCTAATAGCATAGCATGGTATGGACCAGTTTCTTCCTTTTTTTTTTTTTAAAGAGATTTTATTTCTTTATTAGAGAGGGAGTGAGTGAGCAAGAATGAGGAAAGCATGAGCAGGTGGAGTTGATTTGTGTATCAGCGCAGGTAGGTGGGGAGGGAGGGGGCAGGCTCCCCACTGAGCAGGGACGTTCCAGGCAGGGCTGGATCCCAGGACCCTGGGATCACGACCTGAACTGAAGACAGATGTTTCCTGAGCCATTCCGGCACCCCTGGACTTTAGTTTCTAGTGTTCCTTTTTCCAGTGAAATATAAGAGAATAGAAGCAAATGTATTTAAACATAATTTGAAGTATAGAATGGTGTGGAGGGAAAACTAGAAACAAAACTAGAGCACATTTACCTTTGAGGAGGGAAGAATTCACAGCTGTTGGTTTCTCATGTAGTCCGTTGATACCCATGTTCCCGTGATGGTGAGCCTTCGTTGCGTGGGTCATCAGAAGGATTCTTGTTCGGCAGCTTACTGAGTCCATGAAATACTGATTAGCTCCCATTCTCTTGTACCAATACCAATACCACAATCACATTTGCATTGAAATGCACCAGCTGAACTAAGATTCGGTGAATTCTTTAATGTGGATGTTGGAGAAAAACTACATGTGGGACTGGTGGAAAATTTGATGAATTTGGTTTGTTGAATTTTTTTTTGATGGGATATTTGTAGTCTTTTGTGTACACTCCTGTTGGACACATTTGTAGGTGGGTCTCTGCCCGTTTAAACCAGGAGAGCCCTCTGCTGGTCTGAGTGTACTCCAGGAAGTGTTTATGTAGGACTGTAGATGTTGATGTGCTGTAGACCTGGGGACTGGTGCCCCACAGAGGTGATTAACAAATCTTAGACTGTGGTCAGAGGCTCAGCCAAGCAATTATTTTAGGAAAGCTTCCCTTAAGACATCGGGTTTCACTTGTTCTTTTTTTCTTGAGTTTTCCTTTTAGATTTCCTCCATGGAAATTAATTTCAGAGATGAACTTATTTATGTATGAAATTTACTATTGAAGATTGAAAATACAATGTAAACCATGTCTATAAAAATAAACACATTTAATTGAACTTTTAAACTGGAGAATAGTAGGCAATCATCTAGGAGTTGTGTTTGCAGGAAAGAAAATGTTTTTTTAAAAATAATCATAAACATGTGAGTCATGAGCCATACCATCCTTGTTCCGTTTCAGCGAGTTAAAAACAGTAGCATGAGCACATGCAGTGTACCGCTCACGCAGTGTACCGCTCAGCTTGGGAGCTGGGGTCTTACTACGAGCCTGTAGCTACCCCTGTGCCTTTACACTCTCTTGTTCCTACCTGACCCCCAGGTGATCTTGAGTTTTGTGTTCATCACGCACTTGCATTAGAATGTGATTTGTGTATCAACTCATGCGCATCCACATGTCACTGTCTGATGTCTAAATGGCATGTATTTTATTTTATTTTATTTTATTTTTTAAAAGACTTTATTTGTTTATTTGACAGACAGAGATCACAAGTAGGCAGAGAGGCAGGCAGAGAGAGAGAAGCAAGCTCCTTGCTGAGCAGAGAGCCGGATGCGGAGCTCGATGAGCTCGATCCCAGGACTCTGGGACATGACCTGAGCCGAAGGCAGAGGCTTTAACCCACTGAGCCACCTAGGTGCCCCATAAATGGCATGAATTTTAAAGATTAGTTTATTTGAACTTCCACAAAAGGTATCACATCTTATATGTGCTTTTGGGACTTTCCTTTCTTCACCAACACTCTGTCAGTGGGGTTCCAGTCTAGTTAGTGTAGGTGTGGTTCATTTATTTCTACTACTGTGTGATATTCCGTTTGTGACTATATGACAGTTATTTTATCTCTTCTCATTCTGGTTACAGTTCTTGGCTTATATGAAAGGCATTGGGAAGAATGATTTTTTTTTTAATGTCTCTTGGGTCCTGTATGCAGGAAGGTCTTTTGTGTGTATGCCCAGGACAGGGATGGCCGGTTAGGAGATGAGCGAACTTCAGAAGGCAGTTTCCTCCAGAGTGGTTCTATCAATTTATCGTATGCTAGTTTTGTATGAATTATTCCATTAACTTACATTTTCTCTAATGCCTGGTGTTGCAGACTTTTAAATCATTGCCATCTGAAAAATTGTAAATGCTATCGAGTTGTGGCCTTGATGTTCATTTCCCTAATCACTAATGATATTGACGACATTTCCATATCCCTACTGCTGTGTACAGTTGTCCCTCTATGAAAAACCTGTTTGTAGATTCTGACAGTTGTTCTTTGGCATTGCTTCTGATTTGTTCCTCCTTAATTGATAGGGTTCTTTATAATTGCTTTTAACTATCTGTTGCTTGTGTGCTCTGCAACATTTTCTCTTAATTTGTTGCTTGACATTTTACTTTAAAAAATATGTCTCCAGGGCGCCTGGGTGGCTCAGTGGGTTAAAGCCTCTGCCTTTGGCTCAGGTCATGATCCCAGGGTCCTGAGATCAAGCCCCGCATCGGGCTCTCTGCTTGGCAGGGAGCCTGCTTCTCCGTCTCTCTCTGCCTGCCTCTCTCCCTACTTGTGATCTCTGTCTGTCAAATAAATAAGTAACATTTAAAAAAAAATTCTCCTATGGTGACTAACATAACATAATAAAAAATAGAAAAAAAAGTCTCTTGGTCATCAGGATTTGTAAATTAAAACATGGAAGAATCTTTTTTTAAGTTAATTTTATTTTTTCAGTGTGAAACATGGAATAATCTTTTAATTGGTCTTTAAGAAGTCCTTCTCTAGGGGCACCTAGGTGGCTCAGTCGGTTAAGCATCTGCCTTTGGCTCAGATCATGATCCCAGAGTCCTGGATCCATTCCCATATTGAGCCCCATGCTTAGTGGGGAGTCTGTTTTTCTCTCTGCCTATGCCTGCTTCTCCTTCTCCCTCTGCCTGCCATTTCCCCGCTTGTTCTCTCTCTCTCTGTCAAATAGGTAAATAAAATCTTGGAAAAGAAAAAAAGAAATCCTTCTGTATTCTGAAATGAGAAAGATACTAAGGTTCTGAAATGTTTATTTATTTTTAGAAGTCCGATGTGGGACTCGATCCCAGGACGCTGGGATCGTGACCTGAGCTGAAGGCAGCAGCTTAACCAACTGAGCCACCCAGGCACCCCTGTGATAACAATTTTTAAGATCTACTCTCTGAGGCATGCCTGGGTGGCTTAGTCTGTTAAGCATCTACCTTTGGCTTAGGTCATGATCCCAGGATCCTGGGATTGAGTCCCGCATTGGGCTCCCTGCTCCACAGGGAGCCTGCTTCTCCCTCTCCCTCTGCCCTCCCCTCTGCTCATGCTCTCTCTCTCTCTCTCTCTTACTTGCTCTCAGATAAATAAAATCTTAAAAAAAGATCTACTCTCTGAGCAACTTTTAAATATGCAATACAGTATTATTAATTATAGTCACCATTCTATACCTAGATCCCAATCAGTTAATTGTTTTATAACAATTTTTGATCCCCTTCACCATTTCACCCACCCCTGCTTCTGGCAACCTCTGTTCTCTGTGTCTAAACTTTTTTTTTTTTTTTTAATTTTACACATTGTTGAGGTCATATGGTATTTATCTTTTTCTGTCTGACTTTTGTTTTTAACATTTTATTTATTTATTTAACAGAGATCACAAGTAGGCAGAGAGTCAGGCTGGGGGGTGGGGGAAAGCAGGCTCCCCGCTGAGCAGAGCACCCGATGTGGGGCTCGAACCCAGGACCCTGGGATCATGACCTGAGCCGAAGGCAGAGGCTTAACCCACTGAGTCACCCAGGTGCCCCTTTGTCTGACTTTTTTCACTTAGCATTATTCCCTCAAGAACTATCCACGTGGTCACATGTGACAAAATTTCATGTTTAAAAAAGATTTTATTTATTTATATCTTTTAAGAGAGAGAGAAAGAGAGAGAGAGAATGAGCTGGGGTAGAGAAGGGAAGAGAGAGGGAGGCGGCTTGGGAATCTAAAGCAGACTCCATGCTGAGGTCAGAGGCAGGCCTGGGGCTGATCTCATGGCCCTGAGATCATAACCTGAGCTGAAATCAGGATTTAGACCCTTAAATGACTGAGCCACCCAGAAACCCCAAAATTTCATTTTTTAATGGCTGAACAATATTCTGTGGAATACGTAATACTACATTTTCTTTATCAATGGACACTTACATCTTCAATGAACATGGGGTGTGTATATCTTTTCAAATTAGTGTTTTTGTTTTCTTGAGAATAATATTCAGGAGTGGAATTGCTGGAACATAGGGTCATCCTATTTTTAATGTTTTGAGGAACCTCCATATTATTTTCCATGGTAGCCACCCAATTTACATTCCCACCAGCAGTGCATGAGCAGCCTGCCCAGCTGGGAAACCCAGGCGCTCACTCACTAGTTCCCACTACCCCGAAGGAGAAGTCGTAGGCTGAGAAGGTCGCTCTTGCAACTCGCTGTTGCGGGTTTAAGGTGACACGGGTAGTAGAGGGAACCTGCTCTGCAGGGCATTCAGTCTTGGATTGGTCTCTGCTCTGACAGTGTGCTGGGACTTCTCTGCTGGTCTGCAGGATGGCACAAAGCACTGCCATCTGTTGCTTGTGTCACTAGCAGTGTTATTTTGCTAGGAGGTGGTAGAAAGCTCCTCTTTTGATGTATTGATGATGTCGCTCTTCTGAATCTAAGCATTTTCTCTTCCTTTTTTTTTTTTTTTAAGATTATTTATTTATTTATTTATTTGACAGACAGAAATCACAAGCAGGCAGAGAGAGAGAGGGGGAAGCAGGCTCCCTGCTGAGCAGAGAGCCTGATGTGGGGCTCAATCCCAGGACCCTGAGATCATGACCTGAGCCGAAGGCAGAGGTTTTAACCCACTGAGCCACCCAGGCACCCTGCATTTTCTCTTCTTTTTAAAAAAATTTAAAATCAATTAATTAACATATAATATATTGTTAGTCTCAGAGGTGGAGATCAGTGATTCATCAGGTGCATGTAACACCCGGTGCTCATTTCATGAATTGCCCTCCTTCCCTGTGTTCAACTGTTTTGTTCCTTAAATTCTACATATGACTGATATCATATGGTATTTATTTTTCTCCGATTCACTTATTTTGATTAGCATAATACCCTCTAGTTTCATCCACATTCTTGAAAATAGCAAGACTTCAACCTTTTGATGGCTGCATAATATTCCATTACACACACACACACACACCCACATCTTTTTTTTTTTTACTTTTATTTTTTATTCATTTTTTATTTTTGGCGTATATCCCTTCACCTTCTTTATTCACAAGCAAAAACATGCATACACTCAAAGGTAGACAGTTTTATATAAATAGAATTACACTACAGATATTTTTCAATTTAAATTATTTATTTATTTATTTTTTATTTTCAGCATAACAGTATTCATTATTTTTGCACCACACCCAGTGCTCCATGCAATCCGTGCCCTCTCTAATACCCACCACCTGGTACCCTGACCTCCTACCCCCCGCCCCTTTAAAACCCTCAGATTGTTTTTCAGAGTCCATAGTCTCTCATGGTTCACCTCCCCTTCCAATTTCCCCCAACTCCCTTCTCCTTTCCAACTCCCCATGTCCTCCATGTTATTTGTTATGCTCCACAAATAAATGAAACCATGTGATAATTGACTCTCTCTGCTTGACTGATTTCACTCAGCATCATCTCTTTCAGTCCCGTCCATGTTGCTACAAAAGTTGGGGATTCATCCTTTCTGATGGAGGCTTAATACTCCATAGTGTATATGGACCACATCTTCCTTATCCATTCGTCTGTTGAAGGGCATCTTGGTTCTTTCCACAGTTTGGCGACCGTGGCCATTGCTGCTATAAACATTGGGGTACAGATGGCCCTTCTTTTCACTACATCTGTATCTTTGGGGTATATACCCACTAGTGCAATTGCAGGGTCATAGGAAGCTCTATTTTTAATTTCTTGAGGAATCTCCACACTGTTCTCCAAAGTGGCTGAACCAACTTGCATTCCCACCAACAGTGTAAGAGGGTTCCCCTTTTCCACATCCTCTCCCACACATGTGGTTTCCTGTCTTGTTAATTTTGGCCATTCTAACTGGTGTAAGGTGGTATCTCAATGTGGTTTTAATTTGAATCTCCCTGATGGCTAGTGATGATGAACATTTTTTCATGTGTATGATAGCCATTTGTGCGTCTTCATTGGAGAAGTGTCTGTTCATGTCTTCTGCCCATTTTTTGACATGATTATCGTGTGTGTTGGGTTTGAGGAGTTCTTTATAGATCCTGGATATCAGCCTTTTGTCTGTACTGTCATTTGCAAATATCTTCTCCCATTCCGTGGGTTGCCTCTTTGTTTTCTTGACTGTTTCCTTTGCTGTGCAGAAGCTTTTGATTTTGATGAAGTCCCAACAGTTTATTTTCGCTTTTGTTTCCTTTGCCTTTGGAGACATATCTTGAAAGAAGTTGCTGTGGCTGATATTGAAGAGGTTACTGCCTACGTTCTCCTCTAGGATTCTGATGGATTCCTGTCTCATGTTGAGGTCTTTATCCATTTTGAGTTTATCTTTGTGTACGGTGTAAGAGAATGGTCGAGTTTCATTCTTCTACATATAGCTGTCCAATTTTCCCAGCACCATTTATTGAAGAGCCTGTCTTTTTTCCACTGTATATTTTTTCCTGCTTTGTCGAAGATTATTTGATCATAGAGTTGAGCATCCATATCTGGACTCTCTACTCTGTTCCACTGGTCTATGTGTCTGTTTTTATGCCAGTATCATGCTGTCTTGGTGATCACAGCTTTGTAATAAAGCTTGAAATCAGGTAACGTGATGCTCCCAGCTTTATTTTTGTTTTTCAGCATTTCCTTAGCTATTCGGGGTCTCTTCTGATTCCATACAAATTTTAGGATTATTTGCTTCAGCTCTTTGAAGAATACCGGTGGAATTTTGACCGGAATGGCATTAAAAGTATATATTGCTCTAGGCAGTATAGACATTTTAACAAGGTTTATTCTTCCGATCCAAGAGCATGGAATGGTCTTCCATCTATTTGTGTCTTCAATTTCTTTCATGAGTGTACTGTAGCTTCTCGAGCATAGATCCTTTACCTCTTTGGTTAGGTTTATTCCCAGGTATCTTATGGTTCTTGGTGCTATAGTAAATGGAATTGATTCTTTAATTTCCCTTTCTGTATTTTCATTGTTAGTGTATAAGAAAGCCATTGATTTCTGCACATTGACTTTGTATCCTGCCACGTTGCTGAATTGCTGTATGAGTTCTAATAGTTTGGGGGTGGAGTCTTTTGGGTTTTCCATATAAAGAATCATGTCATCTGCGAAGAGAGAGAGTTTAACTTCTTCATTGCCAGCTTGGATACCTTTTATTTCTCTTTGTTGTCTGATTGCTGTTGCTAGGACTTCTAATACTATGTTGAACAAGAGTGGTGAGAGTCGGCATCCTTGTTGTATTCCTGATCTCAACAGGAAGGCTGTGAGCTTTTCCCCATTGAGGATCATATTTGCTGTGGGTTTGTCATAGATAGATTTTATGAAGTTCAGAAATGTTCCCTCTATCCCTATACTTTGAAGCGTTTTAATCAGGAACGGATGCTGGATTTTGTCAAATGCTTTTGCTGCATCAATTGAGTGGACCATGTGGTCCTCTCTTCTCTCTTATTGATTTGTTCTATCACATGGATTGATTTGCAGATGTTTATCCATTCATCTGCTGATGGACATCTGGGCTCTTTCTGTATTTTGTCTATTGTGGACATTGCTGCTATAGACATTGGGGTGCAAGTGCCCCTTTGAATCAGTATTTGTGCATCCTTTGTATAAATACCTAGTAGGTTAGCTCTGTTTTTTTCCTTTCTGAGGAATCTCCATACTATTTCCAGAGTGGTTTTACCAGCTTGCATTCCCACCAGCAGTGTAAGAGATTTCCCTTTCTCCACATCCTTGCCAACATCTGTTGTGAGTTGTTAACGGCAGCCATTCTGACTGCTATGTGTTGGTATCTCATTGTGGTTTTGATTCATAGTTCCCCTGATGCTGAATGATGTTGAGCATTTTTCATGTGTCTGTTGGCCATTTGTATGTCTTTTTTGGAGAAATATCTATTCATGTCTTCTGTCCATTTCTTGACTGATTTTTTTTTTTGGGGGGGTGTTGAGTTTGATAAGTTCTTTATAGATTTTGTATAGTAGCCCTTTATCTGAGAAGATATTTGCAAATATCTTCTCCCATTTTGTAGCCTGTCATTTATTTTTGTTGATTATTTCCCTTGCTATGCAGAACCTTTTAATTTGGTGAAGTGTCAATAGTTTATTTTTGCTTTTGTTTCCCTTGCCTCTGGAGACGTGTCTAGTAAGAAGTTGCTACAGCCAAGGTCAAAGAGGTTGCTGTGGCTGATATCAAAGATTTTGATTTGTTTCCTGTAGCACATTTAGTTTTTTCATCCATTTTGAGTTTATTTTTGTGTGTGGTGTAAGAAAGTGGTCTAGTTTCATTCTTCAACAAGTTGCTGTCTAGTTTTCCCAACACCATTTGTTGGAGAGATTTCCATTGGATATTTTTTCCTGTTTTGTGGAAGATTAGTTGACCCTAGAGTTGAGTGTTCCATTGATCTGTGTGTCTTTTTTTGTCAGTACCATACTTTCTCGATGACTGCGTATTTATAATATGGTTTGTAGTCAGTCCACAGTCATGATGCCTCCAGCTTTGCTCTGCTTTTTCAAGGATTGTTTAGGGTATTCAGAGTCTTTTGTGGTATCATACAAATTTTAGGGTTTTTTTCTAGGTCTGTGTAGAATGCTGGTGTTATTTTATTGGGATTGCTTTAAATGTGTAGATTGTTTTAACGTAGTTAAAAATAGACATTTTTAACAACGTTTGTTCTTCCAATCCATGAGCATGGAATATTTTTCCATTTCTTTGTGTCACCTTCAATTTCTTTCATAAGTTTTCTATTGTTTTTAAAGTAGAGATCTTTAACTTTTTTTGGTTAAGTTTATTCCTAGGTATCTTATTGTTTTTGGTATCATTGCAAATGGGAGTGGTTCTTTGATTTCTTTTCCCCTGCTTCATTCTTGGTGCATGGAAATGCAAAAGACTTCTGCACATTAATTTTGTATTCTGCAACTTTGCTGAATTCATGTATTAGGTCTAGCAATTTTTTGGTGGGTTCTTTCATGTTTTTTACATAGAGTATCATGTCATCTGCAAAATAGTGAATATTTGACTTTGCCTCCATGATTGGATGCTTTCATTTCTTTTTGTTGTCTGATTGGTGAGGCTACAATCTTCAGTACTATGTCAAATAACTGGTGAGAGTGAACACCCTTGTCTTGTTCCTGCCTGTAGAGTTAGACTGTCTGTTTTCCACATTGAGAATGATATTAGTTGTAGGTCTTTTGTATGTGGCTTTTATAAGTTGAGGTGTGTTCTCTCTATCTCTACTTTGTTGAGGGCTTTTATGAAGAAACATTGCTGTATTTTGCCAAATGCTTTTTCTCCATCTGTTGAGAGGATTCTATGGTTCTTTTCCTTTCTTTTATTTATGTAGTGTATCACATTGTATGTTTTGTGAATATTGAACCACCTTGCAACACAGGAATAAATTCCACTTGATTTGGTGAGTAATTTTTAAAAAATATTTAATTTATTTATTAGAAGAGAGAGAGAGCGCATGAGCAGGGGGAGTGGCAGAGGGAGAGAGAGAAAGAGAGAAAGAGAGAGAAGCAGGTCCCCTGCTGAGCAGGGAGCCTGATATGGGGCTCAATCCCATGATCCTGAAATCATGACCTGAGCTGAAGGCAGATGCTTAACTGACTGAGCCCCAGGTGCCCCAGTGAATGATTCTTTTTTTTTTTTTTTTTTTTTTGTAATGATTCTTTTAATGTATCATTGGGTTCAATTTGCTAGTATTTGTTGACAGTTTTTGGATCCATGTTCATCAGGGATATTGGCCTCTAGCTCTCTTTCTCTCTCTTTTTTGAGGGGGAGCTTTGTGTTGTTTTGGAATTAGGGTTTTTCTGGCCTCATAGAATGAATTTGGAATTTTCCCTTCCATTTCTATTTGTTGGAATAGTTTGAGAAGAATAGGTATTAACTCTTGTTTTAATGTTTGGTAGAATTGCTTGTGAAACCATGTGGCCCTGAACTTCTGTTTGTTGGTAGATTTTTGATAACTGAGTCTTTTTCTTTGCTCATTATCAGTTTGTTCAAGTTTTCCATTTCTTTCTGTTGTAGTCTAGGTAATTTACATGTTTCTGGTGATTTCCCCATTCCTTCTAGATTGTCCAGCTTGTTGGCATATGATTTTTCATAATATTCTCTTATAATTGTATTTCTGTGGTGGTGGTTAGGAATTAACCTCTCTAATTTGTGATTTTATTTATTTGGGTTCTTTTTCTTTTCTTTCATTTCTGTCTAGGAGTTTATCCATTACATTAATTTTTTAAAAGAAACGTTTCCTGCTTTCATTGATCTTTTCTACTGTTTTTTCTTTAATTTCTGTAACATTTATTTGTTTTATTTTTTTATTTTTTAAAGATTTTTTTTATTTATTTGACAGAGATCACAAGTAGGCAGAGAGGTAGGCAGAGAGAGAGAGGAGGAAGCAGGCTCCCTGCTGAGAGACTCCCCCACTAAGCATGGGGCTCAATATGGGAATGGATCCCAGGACTCTGAGATCATGACCTGAGCTGAAGGCAGAGGCTTAACCCACTGAGCCACCCAGGTGACCCCATTTATTTGTTTTAAAATTTATTTTTTCTCTTCTGTTGACCTTTGGCTTCATGTTTTTTCTTTTTCTAGTTCCTTTAGTTATAAGATTTGATTGTGTATTTAAGATTTTTCTTGATTTCTGATGTAGGCCTCTATTGCTGTTTCCCTCTTGAGAGTGTTTTGCTGCATCTCGGTTTTTGGACCATCATATTTTCAATTCCATTTGTTTCCATATATTTGTTAATTTCTTCTTTAATTTCCTGGTTGACCCATTCATTCTTTAGTAGAATGTTCTTTTTTTTTTTTTTTTAAAGATTTTATTTATTTATTTGACAGAGAGAGATCACAAGTAGGCAGAGAGGCAGGCAGAGAGAGAGAGGAGGAAGCAGGCTCCCCGCTGAGCAGAGAGCCCGATGCGGGACTCGATCCCAGGACCCTGAGATCATGACCTGAGCCGAAGGCAGCGGCTTAACCCACTGAGCCACCCAGGCGCCCCTAGTAGAATGTTCTTTAACCTCCATGTGTTTGTGATCCTTCCAAATTTCTTCTTATAGTTGACTTCAGGTTGCATAGCAGTGTGGTCTGAAAATATGCATGGAATGATCTCAATTTTTTGGTAATGGTTGAGACATGAGTTTGTGAACCCAGTAT
Organism: Mustela lutreola; assembly: GCF_030435805.1. Classification (NCBI taxonomy): domain Eukaryota; kingdom Metazoa; phylum Chordata; class Mammalia; order Carnivora; family Mustelidae; genus Mustela; species Mustela lutreola. The sequence goes on from NC_081295.1 coordinate 158,095,937, forward strand.
GTGATCTGTTCTGGAGAATGTTCCATACCTTCAAAAACAATATGTATTCTGCTGCTTTAGGATGAAATTCTCTGAATGTATCTGTTAAGTCCATCTGGTTCAGTGTGTCATTCAAAACCCTTGTTTCCTTGTTGATCTTCTGTGTAGATGATCTATTGCTGTAAGTGGGGTATTAAGGTCCCCTCCTGTTATTTTATTACTATCAATATATTTCTTTAATTTTGTTATTAATTGGTTTATATATTTGTATGCTCCCATGTTGGGGGCATATATTTGTATAGTTTTTAGATCTTGTTGGCTAGACCCCTTTAATTATGATATAGTGCCTTTCTTCATCTCATGTTATAATCTTTGGTTTAAAATATAATTTGTATTTTTGTAATTATATTTTTTCAGTGTTCCAAGATTCATTATTTATGCACCACACCCAGTGCTCCATGCAATATGTGCCGTCCTTAATACCTACCACCAGGCTCACCCAACCCCCCACCCTTCTCCCCTCCAAAATCCTCCATTTGTTTCTCAGAGTCCACAGTCTCTCATGGTTCATCTCCCCATATGATTTCTCCCAATTCACCTTTCCTTTCCTTCTCTCAATGTCCTCCATGTTATTCCTTATGCTCCACGAATAAGTGAAACCATATAATAATTGACTCTCTGCTTGACTTATTTCACTCAGCATAATCTCCTCTAGTCCTGTCCATGTTGATACAAAAGTTGGATATTCATCCTCTCTGATGGCTAATAGTCATTGTATGTATGGACCACATCTTCTTTATCAGTTTGTCTTAGGTAAGTATTCCTACTCTGACTTTCTTTTCATGTCCATTTTCACAAGAAACATTTCTCCATCTGCTTACTTTCAATTTGCAGGTGTCTTTTTGTCTAAGATGAGTTTCTTTCAGGCAGCATATAGATAGGTCTTTTTTTTTTTTCATTTTAAATCCATTATGATACCCTGTGTCTTTTGATTGGAGCATTTAGTCCATTTACATGCAGAGTGATAATTGATAGATAGGAATTTGGTGCCCTTTTATTATTTGTTTTATTGTTGTCTCTGGAGATTTTCTTTGTTTTCAAGGCTTTGTAAAATTTGGCCTTTCTTTCCTAAACTGAGATTGTCCCCTTTATAATTTCTTGCGGGGCTGGTTTAGCGTTCATGAACTCATTTTGTTTTTGTCTGGGAAGGTCTTTTTTATTATCTGTTTATCCTGTTCTTCTGCTCTTAAAGCTTTGCTCAATAGAGTATGCTTGGCGCTGTGTATTATTCCCATTTTGTATGTTGAATATTTTATGCCACTGTCTTCTGGCCTGCCATATTTGGGAGAGTTCTGTGTGCCTCCTGAATTTGGCTGTCTGTTTCCTTCCTGAGATAGGGAAGTTTTCAGTTATAATTTCCTTGAGTAAAGCTTCTGCCCCGTTTTACATTTCTTTTTCCTCTGGGACTCCTATGATAGAAATATTATTCTTTAGGGAGTCACTGAGTTCTGTAAGTCTGCTTTTGTGGTCACGGATTTTCTTTCCCTCTTTTGCTCACCGTCATTATTTTCCATAATTCTATGTCATATATGACTTACTCATTTCTTCGGTTCTTCCATCTTTGTAGGTTTTGAATCTTGGTTATTCCATTTCTCATTTCAGCCTGCTTAGTTTTTAGCTGCTTTACTTCTGCAGTAAGGGACTCTGTTGTCTTTTATGCTTTTCTCAAGCCCAGGTAGTATCCTTATGATTGTTGCTCTAAATTCTGGATCAGGCATGTTACTTATGTCTGGTTCTATTAGATCCCTCTCTGTGACCTTTTCTTTTTCTTTCTTTCAGGATGAATTCCTCTGTGTTGGCGTTTTGCCTAGGTCTCTGTCTTCTTCTGTGTGTTAGTAAAGCCCGTTATGTTTCCTGCTCCTGAGAGTAATGGCTTTGTAAGAAGAGGTCATCTACTGTCCAGAGCCTGATGCTTCAGGAAGTGTCTCTGGTGTGTGCTGCTTGCACCCCACTGCTGTGTTGTAGGGCTCTATCCCTCAGGTCAGTGCAGTACAGAGTTTCTCATCTGCAGTGGGGAGTGTTTGAACCTTGGCCAGAGTGTGGCGAATTTTAACTTGGTGTACTCTGGTCTGCTTGTTAAAAGAACCCTGATGCTGTTTCCACTAGAGCTGTAGCTCTGCAGAGCTCTGTGGTGTGTGCAGGGGTATTGTGCTGATCTTATGGGGAAGGGGCTCACTGTACTGGTTCTTAGGCACACTTGCCCTACAATAGAAGTAGTAGCAGAGTGCAGTGGGGTGCTGCTTGGTGTTAGCCAACAGAGTTGGCGCTGTGCTGCTGACCGAAGTTAGTTGATGCTAAGGGTTAGGGGAAAGAGCGCCACCAGCCCTCTCCAGCATCAGGCATTCGTACTTGCTGCCATCAGGAGAGGCCTCCTGGAAAAGTACGTTCCCTTTGTGTGTCCTCGGTATTTTTCAGATTTCTGTTTTCACCCTGTGTGTATCTGGGTTGTTTGCCTGCCTTGAGCAGTGCGGTGCACTTTGGGCTGTAGCCCAGCCAGGACAGCTGAGTTTTCAGACTCTAAACACTAGGGAGCCTGGACTTCTGGAGGGTGGTTTTGCTGTGCTGGGATTGACTGCATGCTTAACCCAGATGGGCAGTGACACCAGAGCACAGGAGTATGGGGTTTGGAGCAAAGCACATTGGACAGCCGGGGTCCAGGTTAGCTACACTCAGTTGAGGACTCTGTGTCTATGCTCCGGGGCTGGAAAGGGTATGGTGACGGCCAGCCCTTTTGTCCTCAGGGAGTCTGTGCCACCTCACTCAGTCATGCAACAGGAAGAGGAAACAGTCTCTCCCGAAGCGTCTTAGCCAGTCCTCAGATTGCACCGTCTGACCCTAGGTCACCTGCCTGCCTTCCCTGCAGGGGCACTGAATCACCTTCAGAGTTCTATGCTGGTCACTCTACGGACTCTGAAACTCCAGACCTTGAGCCCTGCTGGTTTAAGAATGCACAAAACCCAGCCCCTCTTGTCTTCCCGGTTAGGGTCTGGGGAATGGTTTGCCTTTTGTGATCCTCTGTATGCCCCCGCCCCCCCCCCCCCCCCCCCGTCCCGTCTCTCCACAACCAGGGCTCCCTCTCCGCCACTGTACGCATGATCCATTTCTCCCTCAAACCATGTCTCTGTGCTTCCCACTTTCCACGGTGTGACCTCTTCTCTCCCTCTGGCTGTGCAGTGTGTTCTATTAGTCATCAGACAGATTTCCTGGGTGCTTAGTATGGTATGATTTTTATCTAGTTGTTTGGTGGATGAGGCACGCCGAGGGTTCTCCTACTGCACCATCTTAGCTCCTTCCCTGAAATGCTTTTTTTTTTCCGCATATAAGCAAATGTACTTTTACAGTGTTTCCTCATTAATGCAGGAGAAAAATTGTGTTAATGTGAGAAAAAATGACGTGTTACTTAAAAGTCTGATATATCCTTTAAAAAACTAATCTTAATGTTGCTATTGGTGTTCTTAGATGTGACAAACAGAACAGTCAGTGAGAAATCACCATGATATTTTAGATGTAGTTTTACATATGGTGTTTCTTTCAAAAGTCTTATAGTGTTTGGCACTGTAGTTTATGTTTTAGCTGCTAGTTTTTTGACTAAAATTGATCCAAGATATCCAAATTTTAATTGATAATAAGCTAAAACTGTATTTTATACAAAATATTAGAAGTCATCCTAAAACTTACTGTAAAAAATAAAATTTGTATGGTGACTAAAATAACACAATTAAAAAAAGTGCTAAAAAACAGTATCTGGAATATAAGAGTTCAGTAAGTGTGAGTGACCTAAAATGCTTTTTTTTAAAATAAGATTTTTATTTATTTATTTGACAGAGAGAGATCACAAGTAGGCAGAGAGGCAGTCAGAGAGAGAGAGGGAAGCAGGCTCCCCGCTGAGGAGAGAGCCCGATGTGGGTCTTGATCCTGGGACCCTGGGATCTGAGCTGAAGGCAGAAGCTTTAACCCACTGAGCCACCCAGGCGCCCTGTACTCTGTCTTTTATTTATTTATTTATTTAAAAGATTTTATTTACTTATTTGACACACACACAGAGAAATCACAAGTAGGCAGAGAGGCAGGCAGAGAGAGAGGGGGAAGCATGCTCTCTGTTGTGCAGAGAGCCCCATGCGGGACTTGATCCCAGGACCCTGAGATCACGACCTGAGCTCAAGGCAGAGGCTTAACCCACTGAGCCACCCAGGTGCCCCATACTCTGTCTTTTAAATCTAAAACTATGTACATTTTTGCGGCTGAGTAATATTCCATGATATGCGTACATATACATAGATATATATAGTACAACTTCATTGTCCGTTCATCTATCAGTAGACGGTTGGGTAGCTTTCATATCTCAACTCTTGAAAATAATGCTGCAATAAACATAGGGGCCTATATTTTTTTGAATTAGTATTTCTTTTTCCTTTTGGTGTTTTTTCTTTTTTCCACTTGTCATGATAAGCACTGGGTGATGTATGGAATTGTTGAACCACTATATTGTACACCTGAAATTAATGTGACACTGTAGGTTAACTATGCTAGAATTAACAAAATAAGGTAACATAAAATAAAATAATAAAATAGAAGTGTTTTTGTTTTCTTCGTTTTAAATAGCCAGTAGTGCAAATACTGAATCATGCGCTATCTAACTCTTTGAGGAACATCCGTACTGTCTTCCTCAGTAGCTGAACAGTTCACATCCCACCAGCAAGGCAGGGGGTCCCTTATCTCCACATCCTCACCAACACTTGTTACTTCTTTTCTTTTTCTTTTAGCCTCTCCGACAGTTGAAAGGTGACATCTTATTGCGGTTTTGATTTGCATTTCCCTGATGACTGGTGGTGTTGGGCATCTTTTCATGTGTCTGTTGGCCCTCTGGATGTCTTCTTTAGAAATAATATTCAGGTCCTTCACCATAAAAAAAAATGGTATCTTGTCATCTGTGACAACATGGATGGACCTAGAGAGTGTAATTCTGAGTGAAATAAGTCAAATGCTGTATGATTTCATTCATCAGTGGAATTTATGAAACAAAACAAATAAAAAAAAGACAAACAAAAAAAAGAAAATAAATATAGAAAACAAACTATTGATTGCTGGAGGGAAGGTGGGTGGGGTGATGGGCGAAATATGTAAAGGGTATTAAGAGTATACTTAGGGGCGCCTGGGTGGCCCAGTGGGTTGAAGCCTCTGCCTTCAGCTCAGGTCGTGATCCCAGGGTCTTAGGATCAAGCCCCACATGGGGCTCTCTGCTCGGCAGGGAGCCTACCTCCCCCTCTCTCTCTCTGCCTCTCTGCCTACTTCTGATCTCTCTCTGTGTCAAATAAATAAATAAATAAAAAATAGAATACCCACTAGGTCCATCCATACTGATGTGAATGGTAAGATTTCATTCTAAAAAAAAAAAAAAAAAAAAAAAAAAAGGAACAAACAAAACCAGAAACAGATATAAAAATACAGAAGAAAAACTGGTGTTTGCCAGAGAGGCAGGTAGCGGGATGGGTGAATAGGAGAAGGGGATTAAGAAGCTTTGGGGCGCCTGGGTGGCTCAGTGGGTTAAAGCCTCTGCCTTTGGCTCAGGTCATGATCCCAGGGTCCTGGGATTGAGCCCCGCGTCGGGCTCTCTGCTCAGCAGGGAGCCTGCTTCCTCTTTCTTTCTCTCTGCCTACTTTTTTTTTTTTTTAAAGATTTTATTTATTTATATGAGAGAGAGACAGTGAGAGAGAGCATGAGCGAGGAGAAGGTCAGAGGGAGAAGCAGACTCCCCATGGAGCTGGGAGCCCGATGCGGGACTCGATCCCTGGACTCCAGGATCATGACCCGAGCCGAAGGCAGTCGTCCAACCAACTGAGCCACCCAGGCGTCCCCTCTCTGCCACTTGTAATCTCTGCCTGTCAAATAAATAAATAAAATCTTAAAAAAAAAAAAAAGAAGCAGAAACTTCCAGTTCTAAAATAGGTCACAGGAATGAAAAGTACAACATAGGGAATATAGTCAATAACATTGTATGGTGACAGTGGTGACTACAGTCATCATGCTGAGCATTTCATAATGTATATGATTGTTGAAACACTATATTGAACACCTAAAGCTAATGTAACATTGTATGCCAACTGTACTAAAAAAAAAAAAAAAAGGGATTCCAAGGCTTTGGTGACTTGTATTTTTCTTGGCTTTTTTCTGTCCTCTAAGTGAAAAATAGAGTTGGTTCTTAATCCCTAAATAAGTACCTTGTTTACCCATAATACAGTTACAGTCTAGAAGGGTAGAGAGGAATGACCACAGCACTTTGGTTTGATTTATTGATGGTGGCCCCACTATTTTCTGAGAAGCCAGAGACCTGTGGCATTTGCTTGTCCTTTCTCCCAGAATGGTGAGGACATCTCTATGGACCTGGTTAAAGAGCAGTGTTTGTTGTTTAAAGTTAGAAATGTAGTTAGAGAGATTCTCAAAGTACACACTTCTTCCTAAGTAGGAAGGCAGACCCTGGAGACCTCATTATTGAGCTGGCTGAGAACAGGGACTGATAGTGAGGAGCTCATTTGCCCCAGGTCCCCAAGGACTCTGTCATACTTGAAAGGGAGACCTGATGAGATATTTCGTCCCTGTACTTAGTACAGCTATTGAAATTTCCAATGTTTTATTTCTGTTCACATGGCAATGTAATCTCTGGGGTCATCTCTTTCAGAGAAGAAAGACAATTAAGGACTGTTTGTTGTTGAAGGCTAATTGAGGACATGTCCCCTCGTGGGCCCTGCCCTGAGTGGTGGTGCCACTGGGCCACCTCCTCAAGGCCGCTGCACCTCAGTCCTCAGATGTTGTCAGTAATCAGTATTGTTCCTGCCTTCAGAGTGGCAGCAGGTGAAAGATTTGGTAGAAGCCTCTGTGAAAATAGGTCCTGAAAGGGGCAGTATGTTTTTGTACAGTCCAGAGATAACGACCACAATGATCTTTAATGCATAATTATTCTTCTTAACAGGACTTGAAAACACCAGCTGCAAAAAAACACATATAATGCCATATACGTCAAGCTTAAATACCCACTGCATCTTATTTCATTTTATGTCAAGATATGTTACTATGTAATAAAATAAAGAACTCTAAAGATAAAACAAAATCCATAATAGTGATCGCCTTTGAAGGGAGGGACTGTAATTGTGCTGGAGTAAATGTGATGCTCTTACTGTATAGATGATATTGGGCTTTCTTTCTCAAGTAGAGCAGTGTGGGAAGATTTGTCTTCAAGAAGAATGAATGGTAGCAGGGTCAAACCTCAAATTCAGTAACAAATTCAGCTCAAATTTAGTTGTCTCAATTTTAACCATGTCTGTACTTTGATATCCTATGCCCACTTTTGTTTTTTAGATTTTATTTAATTTCAAGTCAGTTAATATATAGTGTATTAGTTTCAGGGGTAGAATTTAGTAATTTGTTACTTGCGTATGACACCCAGTGCTCACTACATCAAGTGCCTCCTTAATGCCCATCACCCAGTTACCCCATCCGCACACCCCCCCAGCCCCTCTGTAGAGTTAAGAGTCTCTAATGATTTGACTCCCTTACTGTTTTCATCTTATTTTATTTTTCCTTCTTTTTGTTTATATTCATATGAGTGAAATATATGGTATTTGTCTTTCTCTGACTTATTTCGCTTAGCATTATACTGTCTAGTTCCATCCAAATTGTTGCAAATGACAAGATTTCTTTCTTTTTCATGGCTGAATAATATTCCATTGTATATACATATACCACATTTTCTTTGTCTGTTCATCTCCTGATGGACCTCTGGGCTCTTTCCATATTTTGGCTACTATGTACATTGCTGCTCTAAACATGGGAGTGCATATGCCCAGTCAAGTCACTATTTTTTTATGCTTTGGAAGAATACCCAGTGGTGCAGTTGCTTGGTGGTAGGGTAGTTCTATTTTTAACTTTTTCAGGAACCTGAATACTGTTTTCCAGAGTAGCTGTACCAGCTTGCATTCCCACTAACAATGTAAGAGTTTCCCATTTCTTTGCATCCTCACCAACATCTGTTGCTTTCTGACTTGTTAATTTCAGCCATTCTCACTGGTATAAAGTGGGATCTCACTGTGGTTTTGATTCATATTTCCCTGATGCTGAGTGATGTTGAGCATCTTCTCATGTGTCTGTTGGCCATCAGAGTGTCTTCTTTGGAGAATGTCTGTTCATGTCTTCTGCCCATTTCTTGATTAGATTTTTTGTTTTTTGGGTGTTGAGTTTGAGAAGATCTTTATAGATCATGGATATTAGCCTTTATCTGGCAAAACATCTGCAAATGTCTTCTCCCATTCGGTAGGTTGCCTTTTAAGTTTTGTTATTTCCTTTGATATTCTGGGGCTTTTTGTCTTGATGAAGTCCCAATAGTTTATTTTTGCTTTTGTTTCTCTTTCCTCTGAAGATGTGTCTAGTAAGAAGTTTGCTGTGACTGGGGTCAAAGAGGTCAATGATTTTTATGGATTCCTGTCTCACATTTAGGTCTTTCACCCAGTTTGAATTAATTTTTTGTATATTAATTTTTTGTGTGTGTGTTGAGAGTGGTCCAGTTTCATTCTTCTGCATGTGGCTGTCCAGTTTTCTCAACACCTTTTATTGAAGAGACTGCCCCCCCATTGGCTATTCATTCCTGCTTTGTTGAAGATCAGTTGACCATAGAGTTGAGGGTCCATTTCTGGGTTCTCTATTCTATTCCATTGATCTATGTGTCTGTTTTTGTGCCAGTTCCATACTGTCTTGATGACTAGAGCTTTATAATATATTTTGAAGTCCAGAATTGTTATGCCAACAGCTTTGCTTCTGTTTCAGCATTCCTTTGGCTATTTTGGGTCTTTTCTGGTTCCATACAAATTTTAGGATTGTTTGTTCCAGCTCTGAAAAATGTCGATGATATTTTGATAGAGGTTGCATTGAATGTGTAGATTGCTTTGGATAGTATAGACATTTAACCAAATTTGTTCTTCTAATCCATAAACATAGAACATTTTTCTATTTTTTTTCCTTTTAAAAAATATAATTAACTGATTAATTAAATTTTTTAGACAGTTTATAACTTTCTTTTTTATTATTATGTTTGATTAGCCAACATACAGTACACCATTAATTTCTTTTTTTGGGGGGGGGATATATTCGTTTAATTGGTTTTTTAAAAATAAATTAATTTATTTATTTTCAGAAAAATAGTATTCATTTTTTTTTCACCACACCCAGTTCTCCATGCAATCCGTGCCCTCCATAATACACACCACCTGGTACCCCAACCTCCCAGCCCCCGCCACTTCAAATCCCCCAGATTGTTTTTCGGAGTCCATATCCTCTCATGGTTCACCTCCCCTTCCAATTTCTTCCAACTCCATTCTCCTCTCTAACTCCCAATGTCCTCCATGCTATTTGTTATGCTCCACAAATAAGTGAGACCATATGATAATTGAGTCTCTCTGCTTGACTTATTTCACTCGGCATAATCTCTTCCAGTCCCGTCCATGTTGCTACACCATTAATTTCTGATAAAGTGTTCAATGATTCAGTAGTTGCATATAACACCCAGTGCTCATCAGATAGGAAGTAACCTCTTTGACATCAGCCACAGCAACTTCTTTCAAGACACATCTCTAGAGGCAAGGGAAACAAAAGCAAAAATGAACTTTTAGGACTTCATCAAGATAAAAAGCTTCTGCACAGCAAAGGGAGCAGTCAGCAAAACTAAGAGACAACCCACGGAAAGGGAGAAGATATTTGCAAATGACATAACAGATTAAGGACTGGTATCCAAGATCTATAAAGAACTCAAATTAACACTTAAAAAACAAATAATCCAGTAAAGAAATGGGCAGAAGACATGAACAGACATTTCTCCAAAGAAGACATTCAAATGGATAACAGATATATTGAAAAATGTTCAATATCACTAGCCATCAGGGAAATACAATTCAAAACAACTATGAGATCCCACCTTACACCAGTCAGAATGGCAAAAATTAACAAGACAGGAAATAACAAATATTGGCGAGGATGCGGAGAAAGGGGAGCCATTTTACACTGTTGGTGGGAATGCAAGCTAGTGTAGCCACTCTGGAAAACAGCATGGAGGGTCCTCAAAAAGTTAAAAAATGTGTGCACTGGGTGTTATACATAACGAAAGAATTGTTGAATACTGCATCAAAAACTAATGATGTGCTATACCGTGGCTAACTGAACATAATTAAAAAAATTAAAAAAATAGAGCTACCATATGACCCAGCAATTGTACTACTGGGTATTTACCCCAGAGGCACAGATGTAGTAAAAGGAAGAGGCACATGCACCCCAATGTTCATAGCAGCAATGTCCATAATCACCAAATGGGGGAAGGAGGCGAGATGTTTTTTAAGAGACAAATTGATGAAGAAGATGTGGTCCATATATACAGTGGAGTATCACACAGCCATTGGAAAGGATGGATACCCACCATTTGCATCAGCATGGATGGAACTGGATGGGATTATGCTGAGTGAAATAAGTCAGCCAGTGAAGACAATTATCATATGCTCTCACTTATATGTGGAACAGAAGGAAAACTGAATGGGAAGAAGTCAGAGAAGGAGACAAACCGTGAGAGACTCTGGGTAACCAGGTCATTCGTAGAGTTATTAGGTTTGGCCTGATTAGATCTCATTTGTGCCATTAGAGATTATGTATTGTCACTAATGCTTTTTTCAAGCCTAGCTATTGACTTTGTGATTGCTCTCCTGAATTCTTTCCCTGATATTTGCTTGTATCCATATCAATAAGCTTTGTGGCAGAGAACACTGCCTCTGGTTCTTTTTTGGTGTGAGCTCCTCCCTCTTGTTATTCTGTCCAGAGAATGATGGGTGGGTGAATGAGTCCAATATATTAACCATGACCCAAGCAAGATGCACCCTAGCAAAATCTAGAGTAGCCGGAAGCCATTACAGAATAATAAAGCCAAAGTGAAACACAAGAATAACATTTTTAAAAAGGAGGGGAAGAAGGACTATAACTCACAGTGGAACAAAGAAGGTGTTCCCCTTGTTCCTGGGCGAATTTTGGTCTGTGTGTCAGAAGTCACTACATCCCAAAATTGCAAGGAAAGTAAAACTTATATATATATATGGATAAAATTCGATAGAGTGAAGAAAGGACTAATGAAGCATATATCTATAAAAATGTAGGTGTGAGAAAATACAAATTAAAAAGCTACTGTGAAATATAACTTGGTATAATAAGTATCAAAATGAGAAATAGTTGAAATGAGAGAAAAGTAAAAATGAAAAAGAAAAAGGGTAACCAAAAGAAAAAAAAGAATAGAAGACTTTTATCTGAAAAATAAATTGAGTCATGAGGCAAGACCTGGAGCTCAATATACTATTTTCCCATGGTGTTGGGATTTTACAGTCTTATGGGATCCATTGGATTGTTGTCAACCTTTCTTCCCACCTGTCTTCTGGGAGAGGGGCCTGCCTCGCTCTTTCTCAGGTATCCCTGCCTGGGCAGGGTTGCCCCACACCGTGTCAGGGGGATGGGCTCAGTGGAAACCTGTCCTCTGTGTGGCTTTTGTTCCCTGGCGGCTTTCTGAGCCTCTTTAGAGATCAGAGCAAGGGTGGCCACACCCAAACCACTGGCCAGAGCCGAAAATTCTGTCTGCCAACAGTCTCCACGTCTGTAGGTGCCCCAAACCATAGCCTCTTGTGGTGCGTGCCCACTGCAACTCCCTCAGAGGTAGTCCCAGGGTCCTGGGAGTGCCATTGCCTTTTGTGACTCTGAAACCATGAGTGGCAGTGGGCTTGCGCGCATGGGCACCTTAGACTCCTGGGTCATGTCTGGGTGCCTCTCTAATGTCCTGTCTGGGCTGCTACCACCTGGTAGCTATTGCCTGGTTGGGCACAGGTTCTAGACTTTTTCAGCCTGTTCAGGAAAAGAGCGATTATCCACCAGCGCAGCAGCTCGAGGTTTATGGCCATCTGAGCTGACAGCCCCCTCCTGGGCTCACTGACGACAACCAGCTTCCTGGCTCCTCTGCTAGGGCAGTGCACTGGTTCAGACACCACCTTCCACTCTGTGGCTCCTCATGTCCTGAGACCACAGTGCCCTACCTAGAATTTTGCTTTTTCATTTCCAGAGCCCCTTTCAGAGAGGGAGGTCTCTCCTAGAGCAGATGTCTATGGGTTCTGATTTTGCACTCCGGTGTTGTGTCACTTTCCAGGAGCTGGCTTATGGAGGCTCCCTCCCTCTTCTGTTTATCTTCCCATATCTCCCTGCAGATTCACGACTCTGCACATCCTACCTTGCAAAACACAATCGCTTTTCTGCTTGTAGAGATCCAGATATGTATTCTTGCATCTCAGGATGATTTTGTTGGTGTTCAAACTGGTTCGGTAGATATCCAGCTAAACTCTGGGACCGGTTGAAATGAGGTCCTCTACTCCTCTGCCATCTTGCCTCTTCCCCTTTATTTCTTTCTTCAAAAAAATTTGTATTTAAATTTCATCTAATTAACTTAGACTGCAGTAAGTTTCAGGTGTACAGTTTAGTGATTCAACACTTCCGTACAACACACATCAAGTGTGTTTCATCACAAGTGCCCTCCTTAATATTCTGATTTAATCTGTCCTCCCACCACCGCTACTATAGTAGCCATCAGTGTGTTCTCTGTAGTCAAGATTCTGTTTCTTGGTTTGCCTCTCTCTCCCCTTTCCCCCTTATGCTCATCTGGTTTGCTTCCTCTCTCCACGTATGAATCGACTCATGTGGTATTTGTCTTTCTCTGACTGCCTTATTTTGCTTATCACAATATGCTCTACCTCCTTTTGTGTCATTGTAAATGGTAAGATTCTTTTTTATGGGTTATTACTATTCAGCTAATGGATGTTTAGACTCTTCCCATAATTTAGCTATTGTATCTAAATTAAATATAGCAGCTAATGCTGCTGTAAACATCAAGGTGCATGTACGCCTTTGAATTAATCTTTTTGTATCCGTTGGACAAATACTCAGTAACACAATTGCTGTGTTCTGTTGTTGACTTTTGGAGGAACATCCATACCGTTTTCCAGAGCGGCTGCACCAGCTTGCACTCCCACTAAGAGTGTAGGAGGGTTCCCTTTCTCCGCATCCTCGCCAGCATCTGTGGTTTTCTGACTTCTTCATTTTAGCAGTTCTGACTGGTGTGAGGTGGTGTCTCATTGCGGTTTTGATTTGTATTTTCCTGATGCTGAGTGATGTGGAGCATCTTTTCAAGTGTCTTTGGCCATCTGGATGTCTTCTTTGGAAAAATGTCCATTCATGTCTTCTCCCCATTTCTTAAGTAGATTATTTATTTTTGGGTGTTGATTTTTTAAAAAATTAATTTATTTATTTTCAGAATAAATATTTTTTCATTATTTTTGCACCACACCCAGTGCTCCATGCAATCCGTGCCCTCTATAATATCCACCACCTGGTACCCCAACCTCCCACCCCCCACCCCTTCAAAACCCTCAGATTGTTTTTCAGAGTCCATAGTCTCTCATGGTTCACCTCCCCTTCCAATTTCCCCCAACTCCCTTCTCCTCTCTAACTCCCCATGTCCTCCATGTTATTCCTTATGCTCCACAAATAAGTGAAACCATATGATAATTGATTCTCTCTGCTTGACTTATTTCACTCAGCATAATCTCTTCCAGTCCCGTCCATGTTGCTACAAAAGTTGGGTATTCATCCTTTTGACAAGTTCTTTATATATTTGGGTACTAACCCTTTTATATATCTCAAAAGCAAAACTCTTCACCCATTCCTAAGGTTGCCCTTTAGTTTTGTTGACTGTTTCCTTTACTGTGCAGAGCCTTTTTATCTTGATGAAGTCCCAAAAGTTCGTTTTTGCTTTTGTTTCTCTCCCCTTTAGAGATGTGTCTTGCTAGAAGTTGCTGCAGCTTAGGTCAAAGAGGTTATTGCCTGTGTTCTCTAAGATTTTGATGGATTCCTGTCTCACACTGAGGTCTTTCATCTATTTTGAGTTTATCTTTGTATGTGGTGTAAGAAGTCATCCAGTTTCTGCCTGCTGCTGTCCAGTTCTTCCAACACTATTTTTTCGACAAGAGTCTCCTTTTTCATTGGATGTTCCTGCCTTGTCAAAGAGTACTTAGCTACAGAGTTGTGCATTCATTTCTGGGTTCTCTATTCTGTTTTACTGATCTATATGTCTGTTTTTGTGCTGGTACCCTACTATCTTGATCTCCACAGCTCTGTAATGTGGCTTGAAGTTCAGAATTGTGATTTTCTTTTCCAAAATTTTGCTTTGGTTATTTGGGATCTTTAGTGATCACATACAAATTTTAGGATTGTTCATTCTAACGCTCTATAAAATGCTAGTGGTATTTTGATCAGGATTGCATTAAATGTGTAGATTGCTTATGGCAGTATAGTCCTTTTAACAATATGTGTTCTTCCAGAACACGAGCATGGGATGTTTTTCCGTTTCTTTGTGTCATCTTCAATTTCTCTCATAAGTGTATAGTTTTCAGATCATTTACCCCTTGGTTAGGCTTATTTCTAGCAGTCTTATGGTTTTTTTTTAATGTACAGTAAATGGAATCAAATCCTTGATTTTTCTTTCTTTTTAATTTTTAAAATTTGATTGTTATGTTAGTCACCATACAGTACATCATTAGGTTTTTTTTTTTTTTTTTTTACATCATTAGTTTTTGATGTTGTGTTCCATGATTCATTGTTTGCATATTACACCCAGTGCTCCATGCAATCCGTGCCCTCCTTAATACCCACCACCGGATTAACCAATCCCCTTACCCCCTCCCCTCTGAAACCCTCAGCTTGTTTCCCATAGTCCATAGTCTCTCATGGTTCGTCTCCCCCTCTGACTCCCCCCCTTCATTTTCACTTCCTTCTCCTAATGTCCTCTGTGCTATTCCTTATGCTCCACATATAAGTGAAACCAGATGATAATTGTCTTTCTCTGCTTGACTTATTTCACTCAGCATAATCCCCTCCAGTTCCATCCATGTCTAATGTAAATGGTAGGTATTCATTCTTTCTGATGGCTGAGTAGTATTCCATTGTATACATGGACCACATCTTCTTTATCCATTCGTCTGTTGAAGGACACCTTGGCTTCTTCCACAGTTTGGCGACTGTGGCCATTGCTGCTATGAACATGGGAGTGCAGATGCCCCTACTTTTCACTATATCTGTATCTTTGGGGTAAATACCCCATAGCACAATTGCTGGGTCCTAGGGTAGCTCTTTTTTAAAAATGTTTTGAGGAACCTCCACATTGTTTTCCAAAGCACCTGCACCAACTTGCATTCCCATCAGCAGTGTAAGAGGGGTCCCCTTTCTCCACAACTTCTCCAAAATTATTTGTTTCCATTCTAACTGGTGTAAGGTGGTATTTCAATGTGGTTTTGATTTGAATTTCCCTGATTTTTCTTTCTGCTGCTTAATTTTGCTACATAGAAATGCAATAGATTTCTTTTATTTTATTTTTTCAGTGTTTCAAGATTATTTATGCACCACACCCAGTGCAATAGATTTCTCTAGTTTGATGCTGCAAACTGTAGTGTTACTCATTTTATCAGTTCTACCAAGTTTTTGGTGGAGTCTTTTGTGTTTTCTTTTCCCTTCTTTTTTTCCCTCTCCCTTTCTTCCTTCCTTCTTTCCTCTCTCTCTCTCTCTTCCTCCCTTTGTTCCTTAAAAAAATTTCATTTGATAGATAGATCACAAGTAGGCAGAGCTGGAAGCAGGGGGAGAGGAGAAGCAGGCTCCCTGCTCAGCAGAGAGCCCCATGTGGTGTTCAATACCAGGACTCTGGGATCATGACCTGAGCTGAAGGCAGGTGCTTAATTGACAGCCACCCAAGTGCCCCATCTCTTGTATTTTCTACATAGAGTATCATGTTGTCTGTGAATAATTAAAGTTTGACTACTTCCTTGACAATTGGAATGCCTTTTATTTCTCTTTGTTGTCTGATTGCTGAGGCTGGGACTTTCAGTACTCTGAACTAGCAATGGTGACAGAGGACAGCCCTGTCTTGTTCCTGACCATAGAGGAAACTCTCACCTTTTCTCCATTGGGGCTGATATTTTGCTGCTGTTAGGGTTTTTAAAATCTCTATATTTCACCTTTTGACTTATAATAAGTCTCCGCTGGTGGCTTGCTTTTGCTGTTTTGTTGGGAGATCTCTGTGCCTCCTGGATTCGGATGTCTGTTTCTTTCCCCAGATTAGGAGAGTTTTCAGCTATAATTTCCTTGAGTAAAGCTTCTATCCCCTTTTCCTTCTCTTCTTCTGGGACTCCTGTGATCAGAATGTTATTTTGGCCTATGGAGTAACTGACTCTCCTAAGTCTACATTCATGATCCAGTACCTTTTCCCCGTTTATTTCCAGCGTCATTATTTTCCATGATTTCCTCTGAATTCCCTCACTCATTCCTGTCCTTCTTCCGGCCTTGCGGTCAGTGCATCCAGTCAGCTCAGAGTCTCGGTTGTGGCGTTTTTTCTTTGGCCTAACTAGTTTTTATGTCTTTTATCTTTGTGATAAGGGACTCCCTGATGTCTTCTATACTTTTCTCAAGCCCAGCTCGTATCCTTATGATTGTTGCTGTAAATTCTGTATCAGCTTATTGCTTACAGCTGGTCCTGTGAGATCCCTGGCTGTGGCCTTCTCTTTTTCGTTGTGTGTGTGTGTGTGTGTAGAATTCCCGTCTTCGTACTTTGTCTAGGTCTCTGTTTTCCTCTCTGTGGAAAGGAACAGAGGCTTCTCTGTTATGAAGAGAGATATGTTACGTTTCCTGCTCCCGAGAGTAATGGCTTTGTAAGAAGAGGTCATGTACTGTCCAGGGCCTGGCACTTCGGGAAGTGTGTGGTGTGTGCCGCACACACTCTGCTGCTGTGTTTCGGCTGTTCTTTCCCTCAGGTCAGTCACCTGCAGAGCTTCTCCTTGCCTGCAGTGGGGAGCATTTGGACTTTGGCTAGAGTGTGGCACGTTTTAAGTATGTCTGCTCTGATCTGCTTAAAAGAGATCTGGTGCTATTTCCTCTAGAGCTGAAGCTTTGTAGAGCCCTGGTCAGTAGAAGCGGTGCATGCAGGGGATTTGTGCTGGAATCCAGGGGTGGGGGGAGGCCCACTTCTGTGGTTCTCAGGCACACTTGCCTGGGAAAAGCAGCACCTGCAGAGTTCAGGGCGGCTGAGTTTGATTGAAGTGGTTTGGGCCACTCCTCATGGCGCTGTGCTGCTTGCTGCTTACTGAAGTCAGTTTATGCTCGGGACACGGCAGAAAAGTAGTGCCAGCCCCTTCCCTTGTCCTGGAGAGGTGATTTCACATCCACCGATATCCGGGAAACCTTCCCAGAGGAGTGAGCAGTCTCCCCTTTTGTGTCCCAGGCACCCCTCAGATCCATACCTTCACCCTGTCTGTGTCCCGGCCTTCTGCCCACTTGGCAGCGCAGTGCACTTGTCTCTCTCAGGCAGCCTGGCTGAGTTTTAAAACTCCAGACGTCAGGGATCTGGCATGGCTGGACCCATATTGGTCCTCTGAGGGGTGGGTCTCACTGCCCATGTTTGCACCCGAGTACAGGTGTTTGGAGCATGGAGTAAAGCCCAGCCAAGGGTCAGTGTCCAGCTTAGCCCCCTCAGCAGGTGTCCTCATGCTTATGCCATGGGGGGTGGGGAGGTAAGGGCACCCACCAGCTTTTTTGTCCCTGGTGAGACTTTGCCAAGTCTTCCAGATGCACTTGATGGAGAGGGGCGACTGTCTCTCCCAGTTTGTCCCAGGGGATCCTCAGGTCGCATAGTTTGCTCCCAGGCTCTCTCCTGTCTGCTGACCTGTCTGCTGTCCTCCACAGGAGCACGTCAGCACCCTCAGGGGTCCACACCAGGCATGCCACAGACTCTAAAACTCCAGTCTCGCAGCCCCACTTCTTCTTTTTTTTTTTTTTTAAAGATTTTATTTATTTATTTGACAGAGAGAGATCACAAGTAGGCAGAGAGGCAGGCAGAGAGAGAGAGAGGGAAGCAGGCTCCCTGCTGAGCAGGGAGCCTGATGCGGGACTCGATCCCAGGACCCTGAGATCATGACCTGAGCCGAAGGCAGTGGCTTAACCCACTGAGCCACCCAGGCGCCCTCGCAGCCCCACTTCTTGTGAAAACTCACAAAAGTCTTTGTTTTAGGGGCAAGTGTTTTACTTGTGCGGTCTCTCTGTCTCTCACCTCTCTCTGTGACTGGGCCTCCTTCTTCTCACAGTACCCACGATCCTCTCACAGTACCCCCCATGGTACCCGCAGTACCTCACGGTACCCATGATCCCCTCACAGTACCCCTCACGGTACTCATGACCCCCAATGCCGAAGATATGGCCTCTTTTCTCCCTCTAGTTGTGCAGTTTGTTCTGTCAGTCACCAGATAGATTTCTTGGTTATTCTAATTGATTTGATATTTATCCATCTGTATTCAAGGGAAAAGGAAGCCTAGGGTCATCCTAGTACTCTGCCACCTTGGCTCCTCCCTCAGGATTTTCTATATATGATATCATGACATCTGCATATACAGACATTTTTTATTTCTTCTTTTTGATTTCGATGCCTTTATTTCTTTCTCTTGCTCAGTTGCTCCGGTCAGGACTTTTAGTGCTGTGCTGAATTGAAGTGGTGAGGAGGGACAGCCGCCAGAGAATATGATGCCTGCTGTGTGCTTATAACATAGGCCTTTAAATGCTGTGGTGTTGGGGTGCCTCGGTGGCTCAGTTGGTTTAAGTGTCTGACTTCAGCTCAAGTTGTGATCTCAGGGTCCTGGAATCAAGCCCTGTGTCAGGCTCCCTGCTCAGTGGGGAGCCTGCTTATCTCTCTCCCTCTGACCCCCCTCTGACTCATGCGTACTCTCTCTCTCCCTTTTTCTCTCAACTGACTAACTAACTAACTAACTAGCTAACTAACTAACATGTTAAAAAAAAATGTTGTGGTATCAACCAACTCGGAGATTGAACGCAGGGCTCACAGCGGCCCATCTGTCATGAGAAAGCAGAGAGGGGATTGTGCCTCCCGAGGCCGAGATCTCGAATACTAGCCCTCCTTATGACAGGGGCGGTCGGGGCCTGTACTTGATCACCTCCCAAAGTGCCTCTAGCTCCTGTGGCCTCATCCCCTAATGGGAGCCACGGCACCTGTGGCACTGAGTCGACATGGCAGTAGGGCACGTAATACAGGGTAAATTTATTGGTTGGCACGCTCCCTGATAGGCAGCTAGTTTTGGAATTTGATATTTGGAGGTCGTTCATGGTTGGGAAGCCCAAAATGCAGACACAGGTTGTATGGCAGTACTGCAGTTGGGGGATGATGCATAAATTGGGAAATAATGATAATAAAGAAAATCAAGAGGCCATATTTGTACTCAGAGTTCATGAGACATTTCTTATTTATTTATTAAAAATTTTATTTTAGTTTTAAATTTTTTAAAATTTCTTTTCAGTGTACCAGAATTCATTGTTTATTCACCACACCCAGTGCTCCATGCAATCTGTGCCCTCCATAATACTCACCACCAGGCTCACCCAACTTCCCACCCCACACCCCTTCAAAACCCTCAGATTGTTCTTCAGAGTCCATAGTCTCTCATGGTTCACCTCCCCTTCCAATTTCCCCCACCTCCCTTCTCCTCTCTAACACCCCATGTCCTCCATGCTATTTGTTATGCTCCACAAATAAGTGAAAGAACTTCCCTATGACCCTGCCATTGCACTACTGGGTATTTACCCCAAAGATACAGATGTAGTGAAAAGAAGGGCCATCTGTACCCCAATGTTTATAGTAGCAATGGCCACAGTCACCAAACTGTGGAAAGAACCAAGATACTCTTCAACAGACGAATGGATAAGGAAGATGTGGTCCATATACACGATGGAGTATTATGCCTCCATCAGAAAGGATGAATACCCAACTTTTGTAGCAACATGGACGGGACTGGAAGAGATTCTTCTGAGTGAAATAAGTCAAGCAGAGAGTCAGTTATCATATGGTTTCACTTATTTGTGAAGCATAGGGAATAACACAGAGGACATTAGGAGAAGGAGAGGAGAAGTGAATTGGGAGAAATCAGATGGGGAGATGAACCATGAGAGACTATGGACTCTGAGAAACAAATTGAGGGTTTTGGAGGGGAGGGGGATGAGGGGTTGGGGGAGCCTGGTGGTGGGTATTAAGGGGGGCACGTATTGCATGGAGCACTGAGTGTGATGCATAAACAATGAATCTTGGAACACTGGAAAAATAAAATTTAAAAAAAAAAAAAAGATTCTATACCATTATGCAGGTGAAAGAAACCCTGTGGTATCTTTCCCTTCTCCTAGGTGTCTGGTGTTGCAAATGTCCTAAATTCTAAAAGCCTGAATACATTGTTCCTGTATTTATTGCCAGTGAGCATTTGTCATATTCTATAAAATAAGAATATTTTCATATGTTTTTATTAAACTGTCCATTCACTTAATCATTCTCCAGATATTTACTGAATCTCTGATTCATGTCAGAAGCCAGTATAGACACAGCAAAATCACACATGAATAAGAGTTTCTATGTTGAAAAGCTCCCCAATGCCTTTCCTCAAACATACATACAAACAAATATATAAAGTGAGATAATGCCAAAATAGTGACGGGGACAGGTTTTGGAAGGAATTCAAAGGATATATTGATGAGATTTGGAAGGAATTCAAAGGATATATTGATGATCTTACCTCTCTCGTGGGTAAGATATCAACCGAGTTTAGGAATCAAGTAAAACTTTGTAGGTAATAAATCACTAGTTTTTCAAGACTGGAGGAGAGCTTTTTTCACAAAGAACAGTGGATACTCATTTCCAGGGGTCACACTTTTCATCATTCTGTATGTTCTCCTCCCAAAGTCCTTACAACACCATAAAGTTTATATTGTCTCTAGGCCTTCCTGTCTTTGAATATCATCATCACCCTCTCTGGTTCCTTATTATTCCCAAGGCCTATACACCTGGAATGTTAACATTACCTGCAGAAAGGAATAAAAATGTATAGTGTTTTCTCTGTGGAATGCCAGGAGCCACAGGGTCTGAGGATGGGAGAGAAAAGACCATCAACCCCGACATCCCCCAGAACCCCACCCAAATACTCCAGGTGGTTGGTGGCTTGTTTGGAATTGAGATCACAGAGCAGGGGCACCGTTGATGTGAGGACTCTCACATGCGGAGAGGGATCCCAGTCTCTGAAAACGGTCATCTTTTTATTTTAATTAAATTTTTAATTTTTATTTTTTACTACTTTTCAGTGTACTTGAATTCATTGTTTATGCACCACACGCAGAGCTTTATGTAAGGTGGTATCTCACTGTGGTTCTGATTTGAATCTCCCTGATGGCTAGTGATGATGAACATTTTTCACGTGTCTGATAGCCATTTTGAAATGGTCATCTTATAGAAAAAGGGAGTAGTTTTTTCTCCAGCACAGAGATTCTCAGAGTTGGAATGTATTTACCAGTAAAACAAAGAAAAAAAATTGGGGGAAACACACACGAGATTGCCAGATTTTTGTTTTGTCAAACAAGAGCATCAAGCCCCTTTCAGATATTACCATTACTACCACCATAATTCATAAGAGAATGAACATTATAAAACTGAAGAACTAAGAGGAAGGCACTTGGTGTAATGAGCCCTGGGTGTTAAATGCAATTGTTGAATCACTGAATTCTACCTCTGAAGCTAATCATACAATATATATTAACTCAATCGAATTTATTTATTTATTTATAAAGATTTATTTATTTATTTATTTGACAGACAGAGATCACAAGTAGGCAGAGAGGCAGGCAGAGAGAGAGGAGGAAGCAGGCTCCCCGCTGAGCAGAGAGCCCGATGCGGGACTCGATCCCAGGACCCTGGGATCATGACCCGAGCCGAAGGCAGAGGCTTAACCCACTGAGCCACCGAGGCGCCCCTTGAATTTATTTTTTAATTTAATTTCATTTTTTCAGCATTCCAAGATTCACTACATTGAATTTAAATAAAGAATTAAAAACTTAGCAAGCCAAAAGATAGTATTAAATAACAAATAACTTATTTTATATTGAATTCTTTTGGGCAAAGCTCTTCATTTCCTTCCTTTCTCTTATTTAAGAGACTTGAGAAACTGTTACCCACCTCCTTTCACAGGTGTATAGAAAGGAAATTAACTAAGATTCCTAAAACCATGTTACTCTGTTTGGAGACTTAAAATCTTCCTATTCTCGGGACACCTGGGTGGCTCAGTTGGTTGAGCAGCTGCCTTCGGCTCGGGTCATGATCCCGGCGTGCTGGGATCGAGTCACATCGGGCTCCTTGCCCCGCAGGGAGCCTGCCTCTCCCTCTGACTCTGCCTGCCTCTCTGCCTGTGCTCGCTCTCTCTCTGACAAATAAATAAATAAAAAATCTTAAAAAAAAAACTTCTATTCTCTCTAACAGTGGTTCTCAAACTGTTGTCTAATCACCTGTAGTGTTTGTTAAAAAATGTCAGTTGCTAGGTCCATGCTCAGATGGTTGGCTCAGTAGGTCTGAGATGGGCCCAACGGTGTCCATTTCTGATAAGGAGCCAGGTGATGCTGTTGCTGCTTGTTGAAGGACCACACTACCTTCAGCAAAAAAGCCCAAACTCCTTATCAGGCCGTGGAGGTAAAAGTGAAGCTACTCTAACAGAGAGACCCCAAAATAGAGTGGTTTAATTTTAAATGATGTAGAAATTTTTTCTCCTGTAATAGTGTGGAGGCGTTACTCTGCTGCAGGGGTGAATCTGTTACCGTCTTAGTGTTCTGTTCCTGCTTAGGGTTTTTTTTTTTTTTTTTTTTTTTTTTTTTTTTTTTTTGAGGATCTAGGTACTCTCCATATTCACATTCTAGCCAAGAGGAAGGGGAGGGTGAAGTGTGAGAGCAAAGTCTTCATATTTGAGAAGATAACTCAGGAGTTGCACACATTGCTTCCCTGGCAGTGTGTTGGTGGAGGCCAGGTTCAGAATTATGGTATGCAGCATGGTGGCCTGGTGCCCAGTTAAAACTTGAGGTAGAATGTGGAACTGGTATCGGTGGGCAGTTGTTCTCCCCCACAAAGACCCTGCTAGCAAGTATCATTTGCCTGAAAGGGAGTGTTATTTCTCATGAAAATGGTAATCTGGGAAGAAAGAAATCAGAGTCTAGTGTAATCCTACATAAACTAAATTTTCCTGTGAAATATCTTTTTTTTTTTAAAAAGATTTTATTTATTTATTTGACAGAGATCACAAGTAGGCAGAGAGGCAGGCAGAGAGGCAGAGAGAGAGGAAGGGAAGCAGGCTCCCCAATGAGCAGGAGCCCGATGCGGGGCTTCATCCCAGGACCCTGAGATCATGACCTGAGCTGAAGGCAGAGGCTTAACTCACTGAGCCACCCAGGCACCCCATTCCTTATGAAATATCTTAATGATTTGTACATATCTCCATTAGTGTACTTAATCACATTTCATAATTATATGTTTACTTGAGTATAGCCCCTGATTGGTCTTGAAGCTTTTTATTTATTTTTTATTTTGTATTTTCAGTGTTCCAGGATTCATTGTTTATGCACCACACCCAGTGCTCCATGCAATCCGTGCCCTCCTTAATACCCACCACTAGGCTCACCCAACCTCCCATCCCCCTACCCTCCAAAATCCTCAGTTTGTTTCTTTTTTTTTTTTTTTTTAAGATTTTATTTATTTATTTGACAGAGAGAGACACAGCAAGAGAGGGAACACAAGCAGGGAGAGTTGGGGAGAGAGAAGCAGACTTCCTGCTGAGCAGGGAGTCTGATGCAGGGCTTGATCCCAGGATGACCTGAGCCAAAGGCAGACCGTTAACAGCTGAGCCACCAAGGCGACCCCTTCAGTTTGTTTCTAAGAGTCCACTGTCTTGAAGCTTTTTAAGGCTATGAATTGAAGTTTTTTATGTGTCTGTATCTCTTTCTCCTTATAATTTTTAAAAATTTATGTTAGTCACCATACAGTACATCATTAGTTTTTGATGTAGTGTTCCATGATTCATTCTTTGCATATAACCCCCAGTGCTCCATGCAATATGTGCCCTCCTTGTAATTTCTACTTCCTACTTATTTATAAAGTCAGTGCCAAGTACAATTTTTGGTACATGGTAAACACCAATTAAATACTCGTTGCATAAATGGATCAGTTCATCTTCTGTTGGTAAAGGTCTGTATTATTTCCTAGCTCTCTTCCATCTAACTCACGACTTGGCTGACCATTTTTCTACATGTAGGATTCTCTTTACTGCGCTCTTTACATCTTTGTTTCTTAAAGTGTAGATCAGAGGGTTAAGGGTGGGTGTGATGATCGTGTAAAAGAAAGTAAAGAACTTCCCCTCATCTTGGAATGTGCTATTCTGTGGCTTCATGTACATGTAAATGATTGTTCCATAAAACAGAGTTACTACTGTGAGGTGGGAACCACATGTGTTAAGGACCTTACGCCATCTTGCCTCTGACTTGACCCTCATGACAGCTTGAGTGATAACTCCATATGAGATGAGAATTAGTGATAGAGGTACTAGAAGTAATATTACTCCAAGAGCAAAGACAGTGATCTCCATTATTTTTGAATAGACACAAACCATCTTGAGCAATGCTGGCATCTCACAGAAAAAATTATCTACCTTCCGGTGACCACATCTTGGCAAATTCAAAGTCAAGGAGCAAAGAATTAAGGCACTGCCAAAACCGCCTAACCAGGCGGTGAGTACCATCTTCTGGCAAAGCTGAGGGTTCATTATGACCGTATAGTGAAGAGGTTGACAGACAGCAGCATAGCGGTCATAGGCCATCACAGCCAAGAGAAGACATTCAGTGGATCCCAGGTCAAGGGCAAAGAAGAATTGGAGCACACACCCTCCATACGTAATAGACTTTGTTGGACCCCATAGATTTACCAGCATCTGGGGGATAATGCTAGATGTATAACAGAGATCCAAAAAAGACAAATTGGTTAAGAAGAAATACATGGGCGTATGGAGCTGGGTGTCTAGGTAAGATACCAGAATGATGGTTGTGTTTCCTACCAGAGTCACAATATAGAAGATGAAGACCACCCCAGAGATAATGGGTTCTAATTGGGGCCGGTCAGAAAAGCCCAGCAGGATGAAATCTGTGGTGGAACTTCCATTGTTTGTGTCCATGGCTCCTTAGGAAAGTCTAGGAGACAAGATCGTGGTAATCAAAATAGCATCAGCCCTAGGCAGAAATAGCTTGCCATGTAGCTTACCATGAGTACCCCCAGTTCAGTTGTTTGTGTGCTCTCTCTCATTTGGACCACCTCTGTTAACACTCCCTGTGCTCCTTGCCCAAAGCCTCTCTGTGTTTACTCATAACCAGAGTGGTTCGAAAAATAATATGGCAAATCCAGTCACACTGAATTGTATTGAAAGGGATTAACTTGTCATGACCCCTATGGTTCTGTGTATTTTGATTAAGTAATAAATCATGAAGTTGATGATGTAATTGAAGAGTGGGATATTTTGATTTTTTCCTTGTTGAAATTATAATGTAAGCATACTTGATCATGACAGATTTTCCCTTATCAAAGCAGTGGAGTTTGAGATAAAAGGTTAAATGACCCATTTAAATGGGATGAGTTCCCTCATTTGGTGGCAGGATCACTTGCCATATTTATTTCAAAGTGTGTGCGTTCTGCCATTGTAATTTCCATCATCACCTACCTCCTCCCCGTTCCCCTCCTATGCAGCATTGCAGACACCTCTGTTCCTGTATCAGTCCTGGTGCTCCCCACTCTACTCATCTTTTTCTGTGCATGTGTTTTTGGTGCCAGGAAAAATGATCTTTCTTATTAACCTTCATTTCCATGTATGAATGTCATGAGTTTCCTGGAATACCTTTCATGACTGAAATTACACCATTTATTTTTTTTAAAGATTTTATTTATTTGACAGACAGAGATTATGAGTAGGCAGAGAGGCAGGCAGAGAGAGAGAGGAAGGGAAGCAGGCTCCCTGCTAAGCAGAGACCCCGATGCGGGACTCAATCCCAGGACCCTGGGATCATGACCTGAGGCAAAGGCAGAGGCTTTAATCCACTGAGCCACCCAGGCGCCCCTGGAATTACACCATTTAAATAGACTACTGACTTGTTGCTGAGTTAAAAACTGAACTAATTCCAGAAACATGTGGTTACCAGATACATATACATAAACGTACATATAGCAAACACCTCTCTTAGTTCTTACTCACCTGGCCATTCAGCATAAGTAGCAAGGTAGGTAACGAACAAGAAGCAGCTCAGTAAAGTGTCAATGAGATGTTTCTTCCCCTGGAATTTGCCAGTTATATGAGTCAATCCTCTGCTTGCTTCAGAGCTCTGTATGCAAGGCTCATTTCAATTCTGAAAGATTACAGAAAAGAGATTAAGAACACATAAATTTCACTATTTCTTTTTTTAAATTTTATTTTTTCAGTGTTCCAGGATTCTTTGTTTTTTTGCCCCACACCCAGTGCTCCATGCAATCCGTGCCCTCCTTAATAGCCACCACCAGGCTCCCTGAACCCCTCACCCCCCTCCAAAACCCTCAGTTTGTTTCTCAGAGTCCACAGTTTCTCATGGTTCATCTCCCCCTCTGATTTCCCCCAACTCCCTTCTCCTCTCCATCTCCCCATGTCCTCCGTGTTATTTGTTACGCTCCACCAGTAAGTGAAACCATATGATAACTGACTCTTTCTGCTTGACTTATTTCTGATTACTTACCATATCATTAAAGTAGATGGAATGGTTAATGGCTGAATTAATTTATAATATTTTTTAGTTTTAATTTTTTTAGTTTAAATGTTTTATGCGTATAATCTGGCCATGAAATTCAGACCTAAGGTGTTTTATATTCACAGTTTGTCTGGGGCCAAGAAATAAAAATTTTGTTGCAGTTTCAATAAAATATGGTTAGCTTACTTGTAGTATATCATTGCTATAAGCAGTTTAGTTAGAGTGTGAAAATCTTACAATCATGAAGAAGAAACTGTTATTATCAAGTTGTATGAGATTGGGATATAGTTTTTCCTCATTACAACATGGAAATTTAATTTAGTAATGAGTATGACATTTTTATGTGGTTGGATATCAGCTAAGTTGAACGTAGTGCCTAAGCACACAGATTCTCAGAGCTTGTTATCAAATCCCAGCTTCACGGCTCGGAGGTAGTGTGTCCTTGAGTAGTTAACGTAAACTGTTTGCACACCAGGTTCTCTATATGTTCAGTGATGATACTAATTTCCTGAAAAGTAGGTGGTGGGTGTTAGTGTTTGTGAAAATACTAGGAACCGTGCTTTTATTCATCACATTTAATTCTTAAAATTAAAATTGTATTCATCCGCCCACAAACTATTATTCTTTTTTTTTATATACTTTTTTTATTTTTTATAAACATATATTTTTATCCCCAGGGGTACAGGTACAAACTATTATTCTATTCACCCTTTCTGTCTTTATTTTTCACACTGGTGGTTTTATCATGGTGGTCTAGAACTAAACGGGAGTGCTTGAAACTTCATGTTTACATAACTTTTTAAATGCACACACACACTCATGTTACATACACAGAAGTGCCCACAGCACGACGTATATACTGAACTGATAAACCCAGAGGAGAGGAAGACAGAGGACTTCGCTCCCAACATGCCTTGATTACAAAATGCCCTCAGTATTCTTTGACCACATGACATTGGGATAGCACCGAGAATTAAAAGGCCATAGAATTTTAGAGTTGAGATAGACTCAAAAACCAAGATCCAGCCTTCTGCCCCCGAAGGAGGTCTTCCACAGGACGTTCACACAACTCCTGTTTTCAGAGCTTCGTAGCTCTGTGCCATTAACCCGTGCCTCATCCCTGCTCCTTGTGTTGAGCCCAGAGATGCCTCCTTAACATCCAAGCACTGATGCTTTTTCTTTATTCTGGAAATAACAGAGAATATGTCAACTCAACAGGGCTCCAGCATTTTTATTATATAATGAAACAGAGATACAGAAAAAAGCAAAAGCTCAATGAGTTCAGGTGAATATTATTTAACTAATAGGTCAAGAAATAGAACCTTGACAAGCACGCCAGGAGCTTCTCTTTATGTCTCAACCAATTATTACCTTTCCCTGTCACCCAAGTATCTACTATCCTGATGTTTATAGTAATCACTTCCTTGTATTTTAATTGCTTGATTACCCAAATGTGCTTCTCTAGACAATATTGTTTAGTTCAGCTCATTAAAAATTGTTTATAGTCTTTTGAGTTTCCTTTCATATTAGGACCTATTATCAAATACAGTCTTAGACTACATGCATAGAGTTATCAGCACTTCCTAACGCTGTATGAAGTTTAACTACCATGCTTTTCTGGTCGCTATCCTTGGACTCCCCATGGCATATCGAATGCCTTTGATTAGTGAGTTGAGAAGTGACTGTGTACTGCAGGTGTGGTATGCCACTGAAGAAGGCTGTGGCATCCATAATGCATGTACACTTTCTGAAATATATGTTAGTGTTAGCAGATGAAATATATTACTGTTCAGTTTAAGCTTTGGATTGCATAAGAACCCACATATCCATATTGAAAGTGTCAAACCTGAAATTACACTTTATGTAATTTTATGTTGTGAATCCAAGTATAGAAATTTGATGCTTATAGTCATTTTTCATATGGATTTAAGCCTTGGGTCTCAATTTTTAACTATATTATTGTAATTTAAATTTATAAGTGAATGGGATATTAAAAACAAGAGAGCACAAGCAGAACAAAGAAATGTTAAAAAAGAGGCATGTGATGTTCACTGAAAATGTTTTCATTTTTCATGATGTGGACTTCAGTTTCTAATAGCATAGCACAGATTATACATTTGACTTTGTTCACTGAAATGTAAGACAAATGAAGCAAACACATTTAAACATAATTTCAATGTACACAATGATGTGGAGAGAAAACTAGAAACAAAACCAGAACATATTTACGTTTCAGGAGGGAAGAATTCACAGCTCTTGGTTTCTCACGTAGTCCACTGACACCCGTGTTCCCATGATGATGGACCTTCATTTCATGAGTACTCAGAGGATTCTTGTTTGGCAAGTTACTGAGTCCATGAAATACTGATTAGCTCCCACTTTGTTGTACCGGCACGACAATCACATCTGCATTGAAATGCAGTAACTGAACTAAGATTCAGTAGGTCTCTATTTTATGTGAATGGAGGAGAAAAACTATTTGTGGGGTTGGTGGAAAAGTTGATGAATTTGGTTTGTTAAATGTATTTTTGGTGGGATATATGTAGTCTTTTCATGTGTGCTCCTGTTGGACACATTTGTGGGTGGTTCTTTGTCCAGTTAAACCAGGAGAGCCTTCTACTGATCTATGCGTGCTGCAAGAAGTGTTTATGTAGGACTAAAGGCTAGTATGTTAATGTGATGTAGGCCATGGGGACTGGTGCCCCACAGAGGTGATTAACAGATCTTACACTATGGTCAGAGGCTTATCCAAAGAAGTATTACAGGGAAGACTCCCTTAAGACGTTGGTTTCTGTATGGTGACTAACATAACACAATAAATAAAAAAAAGACATTGATTTCATCTTTCTTTTTTTTATTAGCTATCCTCCATGAAAATTAATTCCAGAGATGAATTTATTTAGGTGTGAAATTTATTGTTGAAGATTTTAAATATGTAAACCATATGTATAAAAATTAACACATTTAATTGAACTTTTTCTTTGGGTAAGACATCAGTCACGTTGGAGAAATATAGGCAGAATAGGAGAATATTATATTACAAGAGAATATTAACGAGGTGTGTGTTTGCAGGAAAGAAAATACTTGCTTTTAAAAAAATTATGGAATAATCATAATTCTGTGGTTTATGAGCCATATCATCATTGTTCCACTTTTGATGAAGTAAATACAAAAGGTATCATTATCTTATATGTACTGTGGGGACTTTCCCTTTTCAGATAACATTTTGTCACTGAGATTATCCAGTATTTTTTGTGTCACTGTGGTTCATTTAGTTCCACTACTGTATAATATTCCATTGTGTGGCTATCTTAGAGTCATGGAAAAAAAAAAGAATCATTTTGTCTCTTCACTCCCTGATGGCTATTTTTGCTGATTATAATTCTTGGCTCATATTCTTGGCTCCTAGCATTAGGATGAACAATTTTTTTATGTCTCTTGAGGTGTGCATACAGGAAGGTCTTTTGGGTGTATGCCTAGGACAGGAATTGCTGTTTATAGAATAAGCGAATTTTATAAGGAATTATCTCCCAAAGTGGTTCTATCAGTTTATCCTACCCTAGTTTTGTATAAATTATTCCATTGGTCTATATTTTCTCCAGTGTCTAGTCTTGTGGACTTTTGAATCATGCCCACTGAGAGATCATAAAAGTTATCAAGCTGTGGCCTCAACTGTCAGTTCCCTAATAACTAACAAGGTTTAGTACATCTTCATACACTTATTGCTATGTATAATTGTCTATGAAAAACCCATTTGTTCATTCTGATAATTATCTTTTGGCATTGCTTCTTTTTTTCTAATTAAATTTTTTTTTTTTGGCATGGGGAGTCATTTAAAATTTTTTTACATTTTTATTGTGTTATGTTAGTTACCATATAATACATCATTAGTTTATTATTATTATTATTATTATTTAAATTAACATATAATGTATTATTTTCTTCAGGGGTACAGGCCTGTGAATCATCAGTCTTACATAATTCACCAAACTCACCATAGCATATGCCCTCCCCAGTGTCCATAACTCAGCCACCCTATTCCCTCCTCCCCTAACCCACAGCAACCCTCAGTTTGTTTCCTGAGATTGAGTCTCTTAAGGTTTGTCTCCCTCCCTGGTACCACCTTGTTTCATTTTTTCCCATCGCTACCCCCTCACCTCTGACCTGCATTTCAAATTCCTTATATCAGAGAGATCATATGATAATTGTCTTTTCTGATTGACTTGTTTTGTTTAGCATCATACCCTCTAGTTCCATCCACGTTGTTGCAAATGGCAAGATTTCATTTGTTTTGATGGCTGCATAGTATTCCATTTTATCTATATACCACATCTTCCTATCCATTCATCTGTTGATGGAGATCTAGGTTCTTTCCATAGTTTGGCTATTGTGGACATTGCTGCTATAAACATTTGGGTGCATGTGCCCCTTTGGATCATTACATTTTTATGTTTAGGGTAAATACCCAGTAGTGCGATTGATGGGTTATAGGGTAGCTCTATTTTCATCTTTTTGAGGAACCTCCATGCTGTTTTCCAGAGTGGCTGCACCAGCTTGCATCCCCACCAACAGTGTAGGGGGGTTCTCCTTTCTCTGCATCTTTGCCAATGTCTGTGATTTCCTGGCTTGCTTATTTTAGCCATTCTGACTGGTGTGAGGTGGTATCCCACTATGGTTTGATTTGTATTTCCCTGATGCTGAGTGATGTGGAGCACTTTTTCATGTGTCTATTGGCCATTTGATTGTCTTCTTTACCAAAATATCTGTTCATGCCTTCTGCCTATTTCTTGATTGGAATATTTGTTTTTTGGGTGTTAAATTTGGTAAGTTCTTTGTAGATTTTGGATACTAGCCTTTTATCTGATATGTTATTTGCAAATATCTTCTCCCATTCTGTTGGTTGTCTTTGGTTTTGTTGACTGTTTCCTTTGCTGTGCAAAAGCTTTTGATCTTGATGAAGTCCCAATAGTTCATTTTTGCCATTGCTTCCTTTGCCTTTGGCAATATTTCTAGGAAGAAGTTCCTGTGGTTGAGGTCAAAGAGGTTGCTGCCTGTGTTCTCCTCAAGGATTTTGATGGATTCCTTTCTCACATTGAGGTCTTTCATCCATTTTGAATCTATTTTTATGTATGGTATAGGAAATGGCCTAGTTTCATTCTTCTGCACATGGCTGTCCAATTTTCCCAGCACCACTTGTTGAAGAGACTGTCTTTTTTCCATTGGACATTCTTTCCTGCTTTGTCAAAGATTAGTTGACCATAGAGTTGAGGGTCTATTTCTGAGCTCTCTATTCTGTTCCATTGATCTATGTGTCTGTTTTTGTGCCAGTACCATGCTGTCTTGATGATGACAGTTTGTAATAGAGCTTGAAGTCCGGAATTGTGATGCCACCAACTTTGGCTTTCTTTTTCAAGAAAAGAACATTCTGTATGTTCTCCTCCCTCTGGCTATTTGAGGTCTTTTCTGGTTCCATATAAATTTTAGGATTATTTGTTCTACATGGAACATTTCCTGCCAGCAAGATACAATGATACAAAGGACAGAAACATTTTTAAAATATTTTCATTGGCTAAGAAGAACATAAAACATGATCCATGTTTTCCCATGGCTACTATAAATGTGTACTTAAAATTGTAGATTAAAAAAAGTAAAATAAGATCTCAGATTAAAAATCAGGGCGCCTGGGCTCAGTGGGTTAAGCTGCTGCCTTTGGCTCAGGTCATGATCTCAGGGTCCTGGGATTGAATCCTGCATTGGGCTCTCTGCTCAGCGGGAAGCCTGCTTCCCTCTCTTTCTCTCTGCCTGCCTCTCTGCCTACTTGTGATCTCTCTCTCTCTCTCTGTCAGATAAGTAAATAAAATCTTAAAAAAAATCAGTGCAGATTATTTTTTGTTAGTATTTCCTTTTATGCCATCACTGCATCCTAAAGCAGAGTCTAATTTCTCTTTGTCCTGAACTCCAGTGAAAATATATGGTTCTCTAAAGCAGTGATAGTAGTGAGTGTCCTCCTTAGGAAGTATCTGCTGTTCTGACAAATGACAGCTAATATTATCCTCTCAGAAAGGAATTGTTTTCTTTCAACACTTAGCTGCCTTTCTTAAACAGAACTGAAAGCAAATAGCAGAGATACCCTTCCATCTGTTTAGGACAGGCT
The DNA here is from genome assembly GCF_030435805.1 of Mustela lutreola. Taxonomy (NCBI): domain Eukaryota; kingdom Metazoa; phylum Chordata; class Mammalia; order Carnivora; family Mustelidae; genus Mustela; species Mustela lutreola. The sequence continues at coordinate 158,128,896 of NC_081295.1, forward strand.
TACTGCCAACGAAGTTATGAACATTCTCAGTTTTCCACCCTGTTTAGATTCAGCATTGTGGAGAAGGGATTTTCAAATGCTGCCTGTTATTTGTAGCATTCCTGCTTGTATCTTTAAAAAATGTTTACATTGCAGCAGATAACACAGCCAGGAATGCCCAAGGTGTCTATTTTCCCCAATTCCTGATAGTATATTGTGTTATCAACCTTCTTTTTTATAGTATTCCAGGGAGTCACCATTATTTTAACCTGATTAGCTGAGGCGATCATTGGGTCCAAGATGTCAGTCACCAACCTAGAAGACCTTCATGCCTTCCTCAGGTGCTAGAGCCCAAGTATGTGCACCCCATGAATCGGTTTGGCCCTTGGTGGGGCGGAGTTCACAGTCATCATTCCAACAGGGACAAACATGTAATAAAACACTGAGATACTGTTTTTCTAATCTTGTCATTAGCAGCCTTTCCCTACTGATGACATTTTCACATCACAGTTACACTCTGTGTCTGTTCAAGTACAGTGGCTCTTAGGAAGGTCACCAATCACTGTATGAGCTGAGAATATTACCACTCCTCCAGGAGCCAAATTTTTCTCCCATGGGAGTGATACAACTGATGTGAATGCCTAGATTGGGATAAATAAATCAGCTACTCGGTGTGACTCAGTTTAGTATGGAAGGAAATAATTTAAAAGGAATCAGCTAAGACATTAGCAGTTATTATTTCTAGGTTATGAGATAATGAGAAACTTTCTCTTTTATTCCTCCTGTTTTTCTCATGTCCAGATACAAACTTATAAGGATTTTATAGTATTATGCAGGTGAAAGTATTATGTCCAGATACAAACTTATAAGGATTTTATAGTATTATGCAGGTGAAAGTATTATGTCCAGATAAAAACTTATAAGGATTTTATAGTATTATGCGGGTGTTTCCCTTCTACCAGGTGTCAAGTGTTGCAAATGTCCTGGATGTTAAAAGCCTGAAGATGTTGTTCCTGCATTCATTGCTTAATGAACATTCACCATATTCTATAAAATAAGAATATTTTAATGTATATTTATTAAACTCTTCATTCACTTAATCATTCTCTAGATGTTTACTGAATATCTAGTTCATGTCAGAAGCCAATTTAGACACAAAAAAATCACACATGAATAGAGGTTCTATGTTGTCGAAAAGCTCACTGATGCCTTTCCTCAAGCATACATACAAATATGTAAAATGAGATAATGCCAAAATAGTGACAGGGACAAATTTTGGAGGGAATTCACAGGGCAGATTGGTGGGAGTTGTAAGGAATTTTCAGAAGAGAGATCTCAACTGAATGTAGATGTCGAGTAAGAGATTTGTAAGTGATAAATCACTGGTTTCTCAAGGTTTGGGATAAGCTTTTCTCACAAAGAACAGTTGATAATTCATTTCCAGGGGTCACACTTTTCATCATTCTGTATGTTCTCCTCCCAAAGTCCTTACAACACCATGAAGTTTCTATTGTCTCTAGGCCTTCCCGTCTTTGGATATCATCACCCTCTCTGGTTCCTTATTATTCCCAAGGCCCACACACCTGGAATGTTAAAGTTACCTGCAGAAAGGAATAAAAACTTTAAAATAAAAGAATCTTGGGGGCGCTTGGGTGGCTCACTAGGTTAGGCCGCTGCCTTCGGCTCGGGTCATGATCTCAGGGTCCTGGGATCGAGTCCTGCATCGGGCTCTCTGTTCAGCAGGGAGCCTGCTTCCCTCTCTCTCTCTCTCTGCCTGCCTCTCCATCTACTTGTGATTTCTCTCTGTGGGGTAGATAAATAAAATCTTTTAAAAAACAATTCTTTAAAAAAAAAAAATCTTGGAACACTGAAAAAAAAAAAAACTTGAACAAAATGAAACCCCAGCTGCCACTTTGCACCTCAAAAGTTTGAGGCAACCTCAAAAGTTGGAATCTAAGTACAAAGGATGGGATAGAAGAGAAATGGTGCATTGAGTTCTGGTCCTAATTTGCCTTCTTCCAGACTTCTTTAACATGAAAGAGAAGTCATGTTAAAGAAGTGGCTCAGTGGGTTAAGGCCTCTGCCTTCGGCTCAGGTCATGGGATCGAGCCCCGAGTCGGGCTCTCTGCTCAGCAGGGAGCCTGCTTCCTCCTCTTTCTCTCTCTGCTTGTCTCTCTGCCTACTTGTGATTTCTCTGTCAAAAAAAAAAATAAATAAAATCTTTACAAAAAAAACCAACAAAGAAAATGAAAGAGAAATAAATTTCTATATTGCCAAGAAAAAATAAGTAAAATAAAAGTATAGTGTTTTCCCTGTGGAATACTGAGAGCCACCGGGTTTGAAGATGGGAGAGAAAAGACCATCAACCCTTACAACCCTCATACTCCACCCAGATCCTCCAGGTGCTGGTGGCTTGCTAGGACTTGAGATCACAGAGCAGGGGCACCCTTGATGTGAGGACTCTCACATGCGGAGAGGGATGCCAGGCTCTGACATGGTTGTCTTGTAGAGAAGGGGAGTTCTTTCCTCTCCAGCGTAGAGATTCCCAGAGTTGGAATATATTTACCAGTACAACGAAGTAAAAATATATGGGGAGCAGACATGAAATTGCTAAATTTTTTGTTTTGTGAAATAAGATCATCAAGGTTTTGTCCAAAAAATTACCATCTATTGATGGACATCTAGGTTCTTTCCATAAAAAATAAAAAAAAAAAAAAAGAAAAAAAATTACCATCTATTACCATCATAAATCAATAAAAGAATGAACGTTATAAAACCAAAGAGCAAGAAGATAGTAAGTTAAAAATAAATAAATAATTGAATACTCTTTTGTATTTTATTTCATTTCATCGAAATTCCTCATCTCCTTCATTTCTCTTATCTCAGAGTCTTGAGAAACACTTACCCTTCTTTCACAGGTGTATAGGAGGGAATTAATTAAAATCTATAAAGCCATGTTAATTTTCTGTTTAGAGACTTAGTATCTCCCTATTCTCGGTAGCAGCAGTTCTCAAACTTCAGCCTGATCAGCTGTAGTGCTTGCTAAAAACATCAGTTACTGAGTCCATCTGCAGGTGGTTGGTTCAGTAGGTCTGAGGTGGGCCCAAGAGTGTGCTTTTCTGATATGGTGCCAAATGATGTGGTTGCTGCTGATTGAAGATCGACACTACCTTCCAGGAAAAAGCTCAAACTCCTTATCAGGCCATGAAGGGTAAAAGTTAATCTACTCGAACAGACCTCAGGGACACCTGGGTGGCTCAGTCGGCTAAACCTCTGCCTTCAGCTCAGGTCATGATCTCAGGTCCTGGGATCGAGTCCCACATTGGGCTTCCTGCTCAGTGGGGAGTCTGCTTCTCCCTCTTTCAATCCCCCTGCTTGTGTCCTTTCTCTCTCTCTGGCAAATAAATAAAATTTAAAAAATAGAGTGACTTAAATAATATTAAATGATATAGAAGCTTTTTCTCCTGTAGTAGTGGAGAGGCATTACTGTGCAGGTTTAGGGTTTTTGGTAAAGTTAGGGGCCCTCCACATTCACATTCCAGCTAACAGGAAGGGGAGGGAGAATGGTGAGAGAAAATGGCTTCATATCTGAGAAGACTCCCCAGGACTTGCCCACATTGCTTCCCTGGCAGTGTGTTGGTGGAGGCCAGGTTCAGAAATGTGATATACAGCATGGGATCCTGTGCCTAGTTAAAACTAGAAGCTGAATGTGGAACAAATATTGGTGGGTAGTTGGTCTTCAGAAAAAAGAACCTGTTGGCAGTATCAGGTGCATGAAAGGGAGTGTTTCCTATGAAAGGGGCCACTTTAGGAAGAAAGAAATCAGGGTGTGTCCAGTGCAGTCCTACGTTAAAATAAGTTTCTTCTGAAAAATTTTTTAAAGATTTTATTTATTTATTTTACACAGAAAGAGAGAGAGAGAGAGAGAGAGAGAGAGAGAGCGAGCTCATAAGTAGGCAGAGAGGCAGACAGAGGGAGAGGGAGAAGCAGGCTCCCTGCTGAGCAGAGAGCCCAATGCGGGGCTCAATCCCGGGATCCTGTGACCATGACCTAAGCCGAAGGCAGAGGCTTAACCCACCGAGCCACCCAGGTGCCCCTGAAATATTTTCTTAATATGTTGTACATATCTCTATTACTGTACTTAATCACATTTCATAATTATGTGTTTACTTTTGTGTGGCTCTTGATTAATTGTTAAAAAAATTTATTTATTTGAGAGAGACAGAGATAATGAGAGAGAGCTTGAGTGGGAAGGAGAGGGAGAAGCGGGCTCCCTGCTGGGCAAGAAGCCCCACTTGGGGCTTGATCCCAGGAACCTGTGATCTTAACCTGAGCCAAAAGCAGACAGTAATCGACTGAACCACATCGGTGCCCCAATCTCTGATTAATCTTGAAGTTTTCTAAGTGTATGAATCAAAGTTTTTTTTTTTATGTATCTGTATCTTTATCTCATAATTTCTTTCTTCTTTCTACTTATTTATAAAGTCAGTACCTAGTACAATTTTTGGTACATGTTAAACACCCAATAAATACTCTTTGGATAACTGAGTTGATTCATCTTCTGTTGGTAAAGGTCTGTATTATTTCCTAGCTCTCTTCCATCTAACTCACGACTTGGCTGACCATCTTTCTACACACAGTATTCTCTTTACTGCGCTCTTTACATCTTTGTTTCTTAAAGTATAGATCAGAGGGTTAAGGGTGGGTGTGATGATTGTGTAAAAGAGAGAAAGGAACTTCCCCTCATCTTGGGAGCTGCTATTCTGTGGCTTCATGTACATGTAAATGATTGTTCCGTAAAACAGAGTTACTACTGTGAGGTGGGAACCACATGTATTAAGGACCTTACGCCATCTTGCCTTTGACTTGACCCTCATGACAGCTTGAGTGATAATTCCATATGAGATGAGAATTAGTGATATAGGTGCTAGAAGAAATACCACCCCAAGAGCAAAGACAGTGATCTCAATTACTTTTGAATAGACACAAGCCATCTTGATTAATGCTGGCATCTCACAGAAAAAATTATTCACTTCCCTGTTCCCACATCTGGGCAATTTCAAAGTCAAAGAGCAAACAATTAAGGCACTTCCAAGACCACCTAACCAGGCAGTGAGCACCATATTTTGGCAAAGCTGAGGGTTCATTATGACCATGTAGTGAAGTGGTTGACAGACAGCAGCATAGCGGTCATAGGCCATCACAGCCAAGAGAAGACATTCAGTGGATCCCAGGTCAAGGGCAAAGAAGAATTGGAGCACACACCCTCCATAGGTAATAGACTTTGTCGGACCCCATAGATTTACCAGCATCTGGGGGATAATGCTAGTTGCATAGCAGAGATCCAAGAAAGACAAATTGGCTAAGAAGAAATACATGGGTGTATGGAGCTGGGTGTCTAGGTAGGATACAAGAATGATGGTTGTGTTTCCTATCAGAGTCACAATATAGAAGATGAAGACCACCCCAGAGATGATGGGTTCTAATTGGGGCCGGTCAGAAAAGCCCAGCAGGATGAAATCTGTGGTGGAACTTCCATTGTTTGTGTCCATGGCTCTTCAGGAAATTCTAGGAGACAAACCAGAGTTATAATAAATAGCGTATACCCCAGGAAGAAATAAAAATCTCTGTAGTTAGAGTAGTGAGCCCAAATATGGACCCTCAACTTTAAGGTCAACTAATCTTCAGCAAAGTGGGAAAAAATATCCAGTAGCAAAAATAACAGTCTCTTCAATAAATGGTGCTGGGAAAATTGGACAGCTGTGTGTAGAAGAAGAAAACTCGACCATTCTTTTACACCATACACAAAGATAAACTCGAGATGGCTAAAAGACCTCAATATGAGGCAGGAATCCATCAGAATCTTAGAGGAGAATATAGGCAGTAACCTCTTCGACATTGGCCACAACAACTTTCAAGATATGTCTCCAAAGGCAAAGGAAACAAAAGCGAAAGTGAACTTTTCAGATTTCATCAAGATCAAAAGCTTCTGCACAGCAAAGGAAATAGTCAACAAAACAAAGAAGCAACCCATGGAATGGGAGAAGATGCTCAGAAATGACACTATAGACAAAGGGCTGATATCCAGGATCTATAAAGAACTCCTCAAATTCAACACACACAAAACAGATAATCATGTCAAAAAATGGGTTTATAAAAAATAAAAAATTAAAAAAAAATGGGCAGAAGACATGAACAGACACTTCTCCAGTGAAGACATACAAATGGCTAACAGACACATGAAAAAATGTTCATGATCACTAGCCATCGGGGAGATTCAAATCAAAACCACATTGAGATACCACATTACACCAGTTAGAATGTCCAAAATTAACAAGACAGTAAACAACAAATGTTGGAGAGGATGTGGAGAAAGTGGAACCCTCTTACACTGTTGGTGGGAATGCAAGTTGGTGCAGCCACTTTAAGCCACTCCTTAATTTCTTAAGGAGCTTCCTTAAAAAATTAAAAATAGAGCTTCCCTATGACCCTGCAATACCCCAACAGATGTAGGGAAGACAAGGGCTATGACCATGTTCATATGAACACACCCCAGTGTTCATAGTTGCCAAACTGTGGAAAGAACCAAGATGCCCTTCAACGGACACATGGATAAGGAAGATATGGTCCGTATGTACTGTGGAGTATTATGCCTCCATCAGAAAGGGTGAATACACAACTTTTGTGTCAACATGGACAGGACTGGAAGAGATTATGCTGAGTGAAATAATTCAAGCAGAGAGAGTCCATTATCATATAGTTATGCTTATTTGTGGAGTCTAAGGAATAACATGGAGTACATGGGGAGATGGAGAGGAGAAGGAAGGAGGGGGAGACAAACCATGAGAAACTGTGGACTCTGAAAAACAATCAGGATTTTGTAGGGGAGGGAGGTGGGAGGTTGAATGAGCCTTGTGGTGGGTATTATGGAGGGCACGTATTGTATGGAGCCCTGGGTGTAGTGGATAAACAATGAATTCTGGTACACTGAAAAGAAATTAAATAAAAATTTAAAAGAAATCTCTGTAGTTTGCCATGAGTATCCCAAACTCAATTGTTTGTGTGTTCACTCCCATTTGGAACACCTCTGTTAACACTTTCCCTGGGTTAATTGCCCAATATTTCTCTCTCCATATTTACTCATAACCAGAGTGATCTAAAAATATGGTAAATGCATCACACTGAGTTGTAAATCATTGAAAGAGCTTAATAAGCCATGACACCTATAGTTCTATGTACCTGAAAAGCTAATAAATACATGTGTTAATGATATAATTTAGGAGCAGGGTATATTTTGAGGAGTTGTCCTTAATTGTAGACATAAGCATCACTCTGTCATGACAATTTTTTCCCTTATCAAAGGAGTGGAGTTTGGGGTCAAAAGTTAAATGATCCATTTTCTTGAGATAAACTTCACCATTTGGCAGTAGGATCACCTTCACCTTCACTCCCAGATGTGTGCATTCCAGCCATTGTAGTCTTCATCACCACCAACCTCCTCCTCAGTGTTGCCCCTTCTGTTCATTTTTGCAGACCCTGATGTTCCTCTGTCAATTTTAGTGTTCTTCACTATACTGTCCTTTTTTGTTGCATAAGTTTTGGGGGCCAGGAAATATAATTTTTCCTATTGACCTTCATTTCCATGTACAGCGGCCATGTATTTCTTTGAATACCTTTCATGACTGCTGTTACACCATTTAAGTAAATAGCCTTACTGTCTTGTCACAGAAGAAAACATTGAACTGTATGCTGAGTGCAATGAGTCAAACAGAAAGTCAATGATCATATGGTTTCCCTTGTGGAACATAAGGACAGCATGGACGATATTAGGAGAAGGGAGGGAAAGATGAAGGGGGCAGATCAGAGTGGAGACGAACCATGAGAGACTGCGGACTCTGAGAAACAAACTGAGGGTTTTATAGGGGAGGGGAGTTGGAGGACGGGTTGGCCCAGTGATGGGTATTAAGGAGGGCATGTATTGCATAGAGCACTGGGTGTGATGCATAAACAGTGAATCTTGGAACACTACCTAAAAAACTAATGACGTACTGCATAGTGACTAACATCACATAATAAAAAAAAATGTAAAAAAATTGAACTGTTAGTTCTAGATTTGGATATCATGTACCCACAGCAACCATCTGTGTTAGATCCTCCTCACCTGGCCATTCAGCAAAAGTAGCAAGGCAGTTTACTCGAACAAAAAGCAGCTTCTTAAATGATTTAGTGCATGATTTTTCCACGTGGAAATTAACAATCATAGGACTCAATCCTCTGGTTGCTTTGGAACCCTATTGATAAAATCTTATTTCACTTCTGAAAGATTACTGCAAAGAGATAAAACATATTTCACTACTTCTGAATACTTTATCATTAAATAGATGGAATATTTTGTTACTGAATTAGTTTTAATTTTTTAGTTTCTTTTTTTTGGTGTGTAATTTTTTTCATATAATTTCTGACCATGAACTTCAGAACTAGAGTTCTTTATATCCATGGTGGGTTTGGAGCCAAGAAATAATAAATTTATTTGCTGCAGTTATAGTAAATAAGATAAATTATTTACAAGATGTCATTGTTATAAACAGTTCAGTTAAAACATGAAAACGTTACAATCATGAAGAAGTATTGCTACCAAGTAGTATGAGGTAATTTCCATTTCCAAAACTTCCATGGATATTTCCATTTCCAAAAATGAAAATTTAGTTTGATTAGTGATTGTGAAGTTTCTATGGTTGGATGTCAGCTAAGTGGGGTGTAGTGCAGATTCTGGACTCAGAGCTTGGTGTCTAAAATTTGTATGCATCAACCCACAAATCATTATTATTCTGCTCCTTATTCTCCTCATTTTTCACACCAGTGATGCCACTTTGATGGTCTGAAACTAAACTTGGAATGATTAAAATTTTATGTTTGCATAACTTTTCAAATGCACAGACTCTCATATACAAAAGTGAACATGAGCACGATGTGTATACTGAACTGATAAACCGAGAGGCAGGAGAGGACAGAGGACTTAGCTTCCAACATGCCTGAATTTCAAAATGCACTGGGCGTTCTTTAAAAATGTAGGATTGGGATTGTTATGGGAATTAAAAGGCCATAAAATTTTAGAGTTGAAATAGAGTCAGAAAGTATGATCCAGCATTCTGCTTTAGGATGGAGGTCTTCCACGGAATACTCACAGACTCCAGTTTTCAGAGCTTCATAGCTGTTCTTTAATCTTTGCATCCCATTCCTTATGTTGAGCTCAGAGTTGCCTCTTTAACAGAGCACTGGCTCTTTTTCTTTATTCTGGAAATAACATTTTATAAGTCAATTCAACATGGCTTCACTATGAAAAGTTTTGTTACAGAATAAAAGATTGATACAGACAAAAGCAAGAGCTTGATGAGTTAAGGTGAATATTCTTGTAACTAACTCTCAGATGAGATTTATCCCTGGGATACAAGCGTGGTTCAACATTTGCAAATCAATCAATGTGATAGAACAAATCAATAAGAGAAGAGAGAAGAACCACATGGTCCTCTCAATTGATGCAGAAAAAGCATTTGACGAGATACAACATCCGTTCCTGATTAAAACTCTTCAGAGGGAGCATTCCTCAACTTCATAAAATCTATCTATAAAAAACCCACAGTGAGTATGATTCTCAATGGGGAAAAGCTGACAGCCTTCCCTTTGAGATCAGGAACACGGCAAGGATGCCCACTTTCACCACTGTTGTTCAATATAGTACTAGAAGTCCTAGCAAAAGCAATCAGACAACAAAAAGAAATAAATTTTTTTCAAATTGGCAAAAAAGAAGTCAAATACTTTCTCTTCGCTGACGACATGATACTTTATATGGAAAATTCAAAAGACTCCACCCCCAATTTTCTAGAACTCATATAGCAATTCAGTAATGTGGCTGCATATAAAATCAATGCACAGACATCAGTTGCTTTCTTATACACTAACAATGAAAATATAGAAAGGGAAATTGGGGCACCTGGGTGGCTCAGTGGGTTAAGCCTCTACCTCTGGTTCAGATCATGGTCTCAGGGTCCTGGGATTGAGCCCCACATCGGGCTCTCTGCTCAGCAGGGAGCCTGCTTCTCCCTCTTCCTCTGCCTGCCTCTCTGCCTACTTGAGATCTCGCTGTCAAATAAATAAATAAAAATCTTTATTAAAAAAGAAAGGGAAATTAGAGAATCGATTCCATTTAAAATAGCACCAAGAAACATAAGATACCTTGGAATAAACCTAACCAAAGAGGTAAATGATCTGTACTTGAGGAACTATAGAACACTTGTGAAAGAAATTGAAGAAGACACAAAAAGATGGAAAAGCAATCCATGCTCATGGATCGGAAGAATAAACATTGTTAAAATGTCCATACTGCCTAGAGCAATCTACACTTTCAATGCCATCCTGATCTAAATTCCACCAGCATTTTTCAAAGTGCTGGAACAAAGAATCCTAAAATTTGTGTGGAACCAGGAAAGACCCCGAATTGCTAAGGAAATGTTGAAAAAGAAAAAACTGGGGACATCATATTGCCTGATTTCAAGCTTTACTGTGATCACCAAGACAGCATGGTACTGGCACAAAAACAGACACATAGACCAGTGGAACAGAGTAGAGAGCCCAGATACGGACCCTCAACTCTATCATCAAATAATCTTCGACAAAGCAGGAAAAAACATACAGTGGAAAAAGAACAGGCTCTTCAATAAATGGTGCTGGGAAAATTGGACAGCTATATGTAGAAAAATGAAATTCAACCATTCTCTTACACCGTACACAAAGATAAACTTGAAATGGATAAAAGACCTCAACGTGAGACAGGAATCCATCAGAATCCTAGAGGAGAACACAGGCGGTAACCTCTTTGACATCGGCCACAACATCCTCTTTCAAGACATGTCTCCTATGTCAAGAAATAGAATCCTACAAGGGCACCTGGGTGGCTTAGTGGGTAAAGCCTCTGCTTTTGGGTCAGGTCATGATCCCAGGGTGCTGGGATCCAGCTCTTCATCGGGCTCTCTGCTCAGCGGGGAGCGTGCTTCCCCCTCTCTCTCTGCCTGCCTCTCTGCCCACTTGTGATCTCCATCTGTCAAATAAGTTAAAAAATCTTATCATATGGTTTCACTTATTTGTGGAGCAAAAGAGATAACACGGAAGACATGGGGAGATGGAGAGGAGAAGGGAGTTGGGGGAAATTGGAGGGAGAGATGAACCATGAGAGACCGTGGACTCTGAAAAACAATCTGAGGGTTTTGGAGGGGTGGGGGGTGGGAGGTTGGGTGAGCTGGTGGTGGTTATTAAGTATGGCAGGTATTGCATGGAGCACTGGGTGTGGTGCATAAACAATGAATTCTGGAACGCTGAAAAGAAATTAAAAAAATAAAAATTAAAAAAAATAAAAAGGCTTTATGAGTCACATTAAAAAAAGAAATCTTAAAAAAAAGAAGTGAAAGTGGCTTTCCTTTTAAGAAATAGAATCCTACCGGGCGCCTGGGTGGCTCAGTGGGTTAAGGCCTCTGCCTTCAGCTCAGGTCACGGTCCCAGGGTCCTGGAATTGAGTCCCGCATCGGTCTCTGCTCTGCGGGGAGCCTGCTTCCTCCTCTCTCTCTCTGTCTGCCTCTCTGACTACTTGTGATCTCTCTCTCTCTCAAATAAATAAATAAAATCTTTAAAAAAGAAATAGAATCCTAGCAAGCGCTGCAAGAGTTTCTGTTCATGACTTGTCTGATCATTACCCTTCCTGTCGCCCGAAGTATCCACTATCCTGATATTTATAGTAATCTCCTGTATTTTAAACTTTACTACTCCTAAGTGCATCTCTAGACAACATTGCTCAGTTTGACTCCTTAAAAATTTTTTATGTCTTTTGAGTTTCCTTTAATATTAGAACCTATCATGAAATATACACTTAGCATTATGTTCCCAGGTTAAGTGCTTGATGGTTGTCAGCTCTTGCTAAGACTGTGTGATATTTAATTACCATGCTTTTCTGGTTGCTGTCCTTGGACCCACCATGGTTTATTGAGTGCCTTCCATTAGTGGGTTGAGAGATCAACATAGTACTGTAGGTGTGCGGTAGCACTGAAGAAGGCTGTGAGCATCCATGATGCACATGTGGTTTCTAAAATGTTTTAGCTAGGGTTAGCAGCTGAAATACATCACCAGCTCAGCTGGAGCTTTAGGTCTCATAAGAACCCAGGTATCCTTATTGGAAGGGTGAAGCCTGAAATTACACGTTGTGTAATTTTATGTTGTGAATTCACATATAGGATTTTTCAAAGCCTTGGTCTCAAACTTTAGCTGTTATTGTGATTTAAATTTAAGCGTGGACATGGTATAAAAACCACAGAGCACACGCAGAAAGAACAGATGTTAAGAAAGCGGCATCAGTGTTGTCACTGAAACAGTTTTTCATTTTTCACAATGTGGAATCCAGTTACATGTTACTTTGTTCAGTGAAATGTAAGAGAAGTGAAGCAGACATATTTAAACATAACTTCATGTACAGAATGATGTGAAGAGGAAACGAGAAAGAAAATTAGAACATATTTACGTTTCAAGAGGGAAGAATTCACAGCTGTTGTGTTCCTGTGTAGTCCAGAGGTATCCATGTTCCCATGATGGTGAGCCTTCATTGCGTGGGTAATCGGAGGGATTGTTTGGCCAGTTAGTGAGTCTAGGAAATAGCGATTAGCCACTGCTGTCTTGTACTAACACCACGATGACATTTGCATTGAAATGCAGTAGCTGAACTAAGACTCGGGGATGTCTCTGTTTAAAGTGGATGCTGGAGAAAAACTCTTTCTTGGGCTGTTGGAAAATTTGATGAATTTGGCTTGTTAAATGTATTTTTGATGGGATATGTGTAGTCTTTTCATGTGCACTCCCGCTAGACGCATTTGTGGGTGGGTCTCTCCCCAGTTAAACCAGGAGAGCCCTCCCCTGGTCTTTGTGTGCTCCAAGAAGTGCTTATGTAGGACTGTAAAGGCTAGTGTGTTAACATGGTGCAGACCCTGGGGACTGGTGCCCCACAGAGGTGATTAACAGATCCTACACTGTGGTCAGAGGGTTATCCAAACAACCATTTTAGGAAAGCTTCCCTTATTTGGGTTTCATCTTAACTTTTATTCTTTCTTTTCCTTAAAGATTTCCTCCATGAAAATTAATTTCAGAGATGACTATTATTATATATTAAATTTATTGTTGAAGATTAAAAATATGATTTAAACCATATCTATAAATTTAACAGATTTAATTGAAGTTTGTGTGTGTGTGTGTGTGTGTGTGTGTGTGTGTGTGTGTTTCCCCAGTGGGTAAGCCATCAGTCGGGTTGTAGAAATATAGGTGATTGTGTAGGTGTTATTTTTGCAGGAAAGAATACAGTTGCTATTTTTAAAGTTTATCTTTTATTATGTTCATTAGCCAATATATAGCAGATCATTAGATTTTAATGTAGTTTTAAGCAATTCATTAGTTGTGTACAACACCCAGTGGTCATCACCATATGTGCCCTCCTTAGTACCCGTCACCCAGTTAGCCCATCCCCCCACCTTCTCTTCTGTAACTCTCAGTTGTATTCCTGGAGGACAGAGTCTCTTATGAGTGGACTCCTTCTCTGATTTCCTCCCATTCAGTTTTCCTTCTCTTTCCCTGTGGTCCGCTGCGATGTTCCTTATATTCCACATAGGAGTGAAACCATATGATAATTGTCTTTCTCTGTCTGACTTATTTCACTTTGCATAATCCTCCAGTTCCATCCATGTTGATAGAAATGGTGGGTGTTCATCATTTCTGATGGCTGAGTAGTATTCTATTGTGTATATGAACCTCATCTTTATTCATTCATCTGTTGAAGGACGTCTTGGATCCTTCCACAGTTCAGCTATTGTGGACATTGCTGCTATGAACATTGGGGTGCATGTGCCCCTTCTTTTCACTAAATCTGTATCTTTGGGGTAAATACCTAGTAGTGTAACTGCTGGGTCATAGGGTACCTCTGTATTCAACTTTTTGAGGAGCCTTCAGACTGTTTTCCAAAGTGGCTGTACCAGCTTGCATTCCCACCAGCAGTGTGAGAGGGGTCCCCTTTATCCATGTACTTTATTTCCCCATTATTTAATAAATATTTATTGAGTCAGTTATGGGAAAATGCAAAGCCACAGTACTGGATGGCACTTTGCTAGGTATGCACTTCTTCATATCAAACAAAGTGTGTATAGTGCCTTCTCTGTGCCAGCTGCTGAGGGTACAAAGATGAAGAGCACAGTGAAATGATGTTACCTGGGACGATATTCTTTTCTCTTTTCTCTTAATTTTTTATTTTTTAAAAAGATTTTATTTATTTATTTGACAGAGATCGCAAGTAGGCAGAGAGGCAGGCGGAGAGAGAGAGGAGGAAGCAGGCTCCCTGCCGAGCAGAGTCCAATGTGGGGCTTGATCCCAGGACCCACAGAGCATGACCTGAGCCAAAGGCAGTGGCCTACCCAGTGAACCACCCAGGTGCCCCTCTTTTCTCTATTATATATTTTTCAGCTTTTTTTTTTCATTTTTATCTTTTATTATGTTCAGTTAGCCACTGTATAGTACATCATTAGTTTTTGATGTGGTGTTCAGTGATTCTTTAGTTGTGTATAACACCCAGTGCTCATCACAACACATGCCCTCCTTAGTACCCGTCAACCTCATCCATCAGCCCCCTTCCCTCTGAAACCCTCAGTTTTTTCCCTGGGGTCCACAGTGTCTCATGGTTCTTCTCCCTCTCTTATTTTTCCCCCTTCAGATTTCCCTCCCTTCCCCTATGGTCCTCGGTGCTATTGCTTATGTCCCACATTTGAGTGAAACCTTATAATAATTGTCGTTCTCTGCTTGGCTTATTTCACTTAGCATAATCCCCTCCAGTGCCATCCAAGTTAATGAAAAGTTGGGTATTCATCCTGTCTGGTGGCTGAGTAATATTTCATTGTATATATGGACCACATCTTCTTTATTCATCTGTTGAAGGACATCTCAGCTCCTTCCACAGTTTGGCTATTGTGGACATGGCTGCTATAAACATGGGGTGCATGTGCTCCTTTTTTCACTAAATCTGTATCTTTGGGGGTAAATACCTAGTAGTGGAATTCTGGCTCATAGGGTAGCTCTATTTTTAACATCTTGAGGAACCTCTATACTGTTATCCAAAGTGGCTGTACCAGCATGGTTTCCCACCAACAGTGTAAGAAGATTCCCCTTTCTTCGCATCCTCAGCAATATTTGTTGTTTCCTGTCTTGTTAATTTTTGCCATTCTAACTGGTGTAAGATAGTATCTCATTGTGGTTTTGATTTGTATTTCCCTGATGGCTAGTGATGTGGAACATTTTTTCATGTGTCAGTTAGCCATTTGAATGTCTTTTTTGGAGAAGTGTCTGTTCATGTCTTTTCCCATTTTTTAACTGGGTTATTTGTTTTTTGGGTGTTGAGGTTGGGAAGTAGTGTCATTTGCAAATACCTTCATTCATTCTGTGGGTTGCCTCTTAGTTTTGTTGACTGTTTCCTTTGCTGTGCAGAAGCTTTTTATCTTGATGATGTCCTGAAAGTTCATTTTTGCTTTTGTTTCCCTTCCCTTTGGAGATGTGTCATTAAAGAAGTTGCTGTGGTCAGTATCAAAGAGGTTACTGCCTGTGTTCTCCTCTATGATTCTGATGGATTCCTTCTCACATTGAGGTCCTTCATCCATTTTGTGTTTATCCTTGTGTATGGTGTAAGAGAATGGTTGAATTTCATTCTTCTGTATATAGCTGTCCAATTTTCCCAGTACCATTTATTGAAGAAGCTGTCCTTTTTCCATTGGATATTTTTTCCTGTTTTGTCAGACTGTAGAGTTGTGGGTCCATATCTGGGCTCTCTATTCTCTTCCATTGATCTATGTGTCTGCTTTTGTTGCCAGTACCAGATTGTCTTGGTGATCACAGCTTTGTAGTAAAGCTTAAAATCAGGCAACCTGATGCCCCCAAGATTTGTTTTTCTTATTAACACTTCCTTGGTGATTCAGGGTCTTTTCTGGTTCCATACAAGTTAGGATTGTTCCAGCACTTTGAAAACTGCCATTGGTATTTTGATCAGGACGGCATTGAAAGTGTAGATTGCTCTGGGCAGCATGGACATTTTAACAAAGTTTATTCTTCTGATCCATGAGAATGGAATGTTTTCCCAGGTTTTTGTGTCTTCAGTTTCTTTCAAAAGTGTTCTGTAGGTTCTAGATCCTTTACCTTTTTGGATAGGTTTATTCCAAGGTATCTTATGGTTTTGGTGCTATTGTAAACGGAATCAATTCCCCAATTTCTCTCTCTCTCTCTTCCTCTCTCTCTCTCAAAGATTTCATTTAATTATCAATGAAAGGCAGAGAGAGAGAGACAGAGGGGGAAGCAGGCTTTCTGCTGAGAAGGGAGCCCTATGTGGGACTCAATCCCAGGACCCCGGGATCATGACCTGAGCCCAAAGCAGATGTTTAATCATCTGAGCCACCCAGGCACCCCCTAATTTCTCTTTCTACAGTTACATTGTTAATGTATAGAAAAAGCAACTGATTTCTGTGCCTTGATTTTGTATCCTGCCACATTACTGAATTTCTGTATGAGTTCTTTCATGAGTGTTCTGTAGTTCCTTGAGTACAGATACTTTACCTCCTTGGTCAGCTTTATTCCAAGGTATCTTATGGTTCCCAGTGCTACAGTAAATGGAATAGATTCTCTAATTTCCCTTTCTATACTTTCATTGTTAGTGTATAAGAAAGCAACTGATTTCTGTGCATTGATTTTGTATCCTGCCACATTACTGAATTTCTGTATGAGTTCTAGTAATTGGGGTATGGAGTCTTTTGGGTTTTCTATATAAAGTATCATATCATCTGTGAAGAGAGAGAGTTTGACTTCTTTGCCAATTTGATACCTTTTATTTCTTTTTGTTTTCTGATTCCTGATGATAGTACTTCTAGTACTATGCTGAACAATAGTGACAATGGTGGGCATCCTTGTTGTATTCGTGATCTTAAGGGAAAGACTCTCAGCTTTTCCCCATTGAGAATGATACTCACTGTGGGCTTTTCATAGATGGTCTTTATGAAATTGTGGAATGTTCCCTCTATCCCTACACTCTGGAGAGTTTTAATCAGGAAAGGAGGCTGTATTTTGTCAAATGCATTTTCTGCATCAATTGAGAACACTGATTCTTCTCCCTCCTCTTATTAATGTGTTCTATCACATTGATTGATTTGCAATTGTTGAATTACCCTTGCATCCCAGGGATAAATCCCACCTGGTCATGATGGATAATCCTTTTCATGTACTGTTTGATCCTATTACCTAGGATCTTGTTGAGAATTTTTGGCATCCATATTCATCAGGGATATTGGTCTGAAATTTCTCCTTTTTTGGTGGGGTCTTCGCCTGGTTTTGGGATCAAGGTAATGCTGGCCTCATAGAATGAGTTTGGAAGTTTTCCTTCTGTTTCTATTTTTTGAAACATCTTGAGGAGAATAGGTATTATTTCTTCTTTGCATGTTTTGTAGAGTTCCCCAGGGAATCCTTCAGGTCCTGGACTCTTGTTTTTTGGGAGGTTTTTGATCACTGCTTCAATCTTGTTACCAGTTATTGGTCTATTCAGTTTGTCAGTTTCTTCCTGTTTCACCAGGAAGGCATCTATTTCTTCCAGGTTGTTAAATTTATTGCCATAAAGTAATTGATAATAACTTCTAATAATCATTATTTCCTTGGTGTTAATCATCATCTGTACCCTTTCACTCATAATTTTATTAATTTAGGTCCTTTCTCTTTTCTTTGGGAGAAGTCTGGCCAGTGGCTTATTGATCTTATTAATTCTTTTAAAGAACCAGCTTCTAGTTTTGTTAATCTGCTCTACTGTATTTCTGGTTTCTAATTCATTGATGTTTGCTCTCATTTTAATTTTTTCTCTTCTAATATGTGGCTTAGGCTTTATTTGTTGTTCTTTCTCCAGTTTTTTAAGGTGTAAAAATACTTTGTGTATTTGGGATTTTTTCAATTTTTTTGAATGAGGCTTGGATGGCAGTGTATTTCCCCCTTTGGACAGCCTTTGCAGTATCCCATAGGTTTCAGACCGATGTGTTTTTGTTCTCATTGGTTTCCATGAATTGTTTAACTTCTTCTTTGATTTCATGGTTGATCCAAACATTCTTGAGCAGGATGGTCTTTAGCTTCCAAGTGTTTGAATTCCTTCCAAACTTCTTATTGTGATTGAGTTCCAGTTTCAAAGCACTGTGGTTTGAGAATATGCAGGGAATATTCTTAATCTTTTGGTATTGTTTGAGTCCTGATTTGTGACCCAGTATGTGGTCTGTTCTGGAGAAAGTTGCATGTGTGCTTGAGAAGAATAAGTATTATGTCGTTCAGGGTGTTATTGTTATATCTATGAGATCCATCTGGTCCAGTGTGTCATTCAAAGCTCTTGCTTCTTTGTTGTTTTTCTGCTTAGATGATCTGTCCATTGCTGAGAGTGGAGTGTTTAGGTCTCCTACATTAATGTATTATTACCAATATCAACGTCTTTATTTTGGTTAACAGTTGTCTTATGTAGTTGGCTGGTCCTTTGTTGTGGGGTATTTACAGATATTTACAATTTTTAGATCCTCTTGTTGGATAGACCCTTTAATAATGATACAGTGTCCTTCTGTATCTTTAGCTTAAAATCTACTTTGTCTGATGAGAATTGCTCCCCCAACTTTCTTTTGAGATCTGTTGGCATGAAAGATGGCTCTCCAACCCTTCACTTTCAGTCCAGATGTATCTGTAGGTTCAAAATAAGTCTCTCGTAGACAGCATATGGATGGGTGCTGTCTTTTTATTCAATCTGCAACCCTGTGCTGTTTTACAGGAGCATTTAGCCATTCACATCGAGAGTGATTATTGAAAAATATGATTTTATTGTCATCATGTTGCTTGAGAAGTCTTTTTTTCTATAGATTGCCTCTGTAAATTTCTGTTTCATATCACTCTTGGGGTTTTTCTCCTTTTATAGAAGCCCCCCTTCCCTTAATAGTTCTTAAGGGTCTGACTTAGTGGTCACATATTCTTTTGTTTTAGCCCATCCTGGAAACTCTTTATCTCTCATCCATGCTGAATGGCAGCCTTGCCAGATAAAGTATTCTTGGCTGCATGTTATTCTCATTTAGTACCCCGAATATGTCTTGTCTGACCTTTCTGGCTTGCCAGGTCTCTGTGGACAGGTCTGATATTATTCTGATATTCTTCCCTCTCTATGGAAGAGTTCTCTTCCCTCTAACTGCCCTTAAGATGGCTTCCTTGTGGGCGCCTGGGTGACTCAGTGGGTTAAGCCGCTGCCTTTGGCTCAGGTCATGATCTGAGGGTCCTGGGATCAAGTCCCGCATCGGGCTCTCTGCTCAGCAGGGATCCTGCTTCCCCCTCTCTCTCTCTGCCTGCCTCTTTGCCTACTTGTGATCTCTGTCTGTCAAATAAATAAATAAAATCTTAAAAAAAAAAAGATGGCTTCCTTGTTCTAAGATTTGTGAGTTTAACTATTACATGCTGGGGCATTGGTATTTCTTTTTGATCTTCTTGTGAGGAGTCCTCTCTGTCTCTAGAACATGAATGCTTGTTTCATTCCCCAGATTGGGGAAGTTTGCTGCTACAGTTTGCTCAAATGTATTTTCTAGACTTCTTTCCCCACCTTGTCAGGGATCCCAATAATTTTGACATTGGAATGTTTCATGGTGCAGTTTATTTCTCTAATTCTGTTTTCACAGATTTTAAGCTGGTTTTTCCAGGCCTCCTCCTGTTCTTTCCTTTCTGTCAGTTTGTCTTTTAGATCACTAATTTGTTCTTCTACCCTAGCTGTTAGAGTATCTAGTTTAGATTGCATCTCATTCATAGCATTTTTAAGTTCAGCCTGATCATCTCTCATTTGTGTCCTTAGAGAATCTATGTTGCCGTTAATGGTTTTCTCCATCCTAGCTATTGTCTTCATAACTGTTACCCTGTTGTTTCTGCTGTCTTGCTTATATCCATGTCCATTAAGTGTGTGGGGAGGCCATTGTCTCTGGTTCTTTTCTTTGTTGGGAGTTCTTCCTCCTAGTCATTCTTTTGAGGGGTGGGTAAGGGAACATACAGAGTCAAAAATGAAAAAATAATGATACTGTTATGCTGAAAATAAATAAATGAAAAAAAAAGTGCAAAAAAAAAAATCAACCACAATCCAGACAAAGTGCATCCTGGGAAAATTCAGAGTGATTAGAAGCCACCACCAAGAAAACCCAGCCAAAATGAAACCCAAGAGTAATACTTTAAAAAAAATTTTTTTCATTTCTTTTCAGTGTAACAGTATTCATTGTTGTTGCACCACACCCAGTGCTCCATGCAATCCGTTCCCTCTCTAATACTCACCACCTGGTTCCCCCAACCTCCCACCCCCCGCCCCCTTCAAGACCCTCAAGTTGTTTTTCAGAGTCCATAGTCTCTCATGGTTCACCTCCCCTTCCAATTTCCCCCAACTCCCTTCTCTCCATCTCCCCTTATCCTCCATGCTATTTGTTATGCTCCACAAATAAATGAAACCATATGATACTTGACTCTCTGCTTGACTTATTTCACTCAGCATAATCTCTTCCAGTCCCGTCCATGTTGCTACAAAAGTTGGGTATTCATCCTTTCTGATGGAGGCCCAATATGAGAGGAGAGAAGAACCACATGGTCCTCTCAATTGATGCAGAAAAAGCGTTTGACAAAATCCAACATCCGTTCCTGATTAAAACGCTTCAAAGTATAGGGATAGAGGGAACATTCCTGAACCTCATCAAATCTATCTATGAAAGACCTACAGCAAATATCATCCTCAATGGGAAAAAGCTTGCAGCCTTCCTGTTGAGATCAGGAACAAGACAAGGATGCCCACTCTCACCACTCTTGTTCAACATAGTATTAGAAGTCCTAGCAACAGCAATCAGACAACAAAGAGAAATAAAAGGTATCCAAATTGGTAATGAAGAAGTCAAACTCACTCTCTTCGCAGATGACATGATTCTTTATATGGAAAACCCAAAAGACTCCACCCCCAAACTACTAGAACTCATACAGCAATTCAGCAATGTGGCAGGATACAAAGTCAATGTGCATAAATCAGTGGCTTTCTTATACACAAACAATGAAAATACAGAAAGGGGAATTAGAGAATCGATTCCATTTACTATAGCACCAAGAACCATAAGATACCTGGGAATAAACCTAACGAAAGAGGTAAAGGATCTTTGCTCGAGGAACTACAGAATACTCATGAAGGAAATTGAAGAAGACACAAATAGATGGAAGACCATTCCATGCTCTTGGATTGGAAGAATAAACATTGTTAAAATGTCTATACTGCCTTGAGCAATATATACTTTTAATGCCATTCCGATCAAAATTCCACCGGCATTCTTCAAAGAGCTGGAGCAAATAATACTAAAATTTGTATGGAATCAGAAGAGACCCCGAATCACTGAGGAAATGTTGAAAAACAAAAATAAAGCTGCGGGCATCACGTTACCTGATTTCAAGCTTTATTACAAAGCTGTGATCACCAAGACAGCATGGTACTGGCATAAAAACAGACACATAGACCAGTGGAACAGAGTAGAGAGCCCAGATATGGACCCTCAACTCTATGGTCAATTAATCTTCGACAAAACAGGAAAAAATATACAGTGGAAAAAAGACAGTCTCTTCAATAAATGGTGCTGGGAAAACTGGGCAGCTATATGTAGAAGAATGAAACTCGACCATTCTCTTACACCGTACACAAAGATAAACTCAAAATGGATATAAGACCTCAATGTAAGACAGGAATCCATCAGAATCCTAGAGGAGAACATAGGCAGTAATCTCTTTGATATCAGCCACAGCAACTTCTTTCAAGGTATGTCTCCAAAGGCAAAGGAAACAAAAGTGAAAATAAACTTTTGGGACTTCATCAAAATCAAAAGCTTCTGCACAGCAAAGGAAACAGTCAAAAAAACAAAGAGGCAACCCACAGAATGGGAGAATATATTTGCAAATGACAGTACAGACAAAAGGTTGATATCCAGGATCTATAATGAACTCCTCAAACTCAACACACATGAAACAGGCAAACATCAAAAAATGGGCAGAAGATATGAACAGACACTTCTCCAATGAAGACATACAAATGGCTATCAGACACATGAAAAAATGTTCATCATCATTAGCCCTCAGGGAGATTCAAATTAAAACCACATTGAGATATCACCTTACACCAGTTAGAATGGCCAAAATTAACAAAACAGGAAACAACATGTGTTGGAGAGGATGTGGAGAAAGGGGAACCCTCTTACACAATACTCCATAGTGTATATGGACCACATCTTCCTTATCCATTCATCCATTGAAGGGCATCTTGGTTCTTTCTGCAGTTTGGTGACCGTGGCCATTGATGCTATGAACATTGGGGTACAGATGGCCCTTCTTTTCACTACATCTGTATCTTTGGGGTAGATACCCAGTAGTGCAATTGCAGGGTCATAGGGAAGCTCTATTTTTAATTTCTTGAGGAAGTGCCATACTGTTTTCCAAAGTGGCTGAACCAACTTGCTTTCCCACCAGCAGTGTAAGAGGGTTGCCCTTTCTCCACATCCTCTCCAAGAATAATACTTATCTGTCACGGCTGGCATGAGAACATGGCCAGGGTTGAGAGCGTAAGAGGATGGTGAGACAAAAACGAGATGTAAAGAGATGGGGACAGGAGGGACACAGTGGATGATGTCCAAACAGTGCCAACTTTATTACGAAGTGTGCACGAATATATAGAAAGTAGAAACACTTAGGAGAGACTAACCGCCCACCACATACCAAAAATAGTTTCTTCAGGCTCTTGTTTACCAGTTCCCTTAGGTTAAACAGGCAGACATCCTGATGCCAGCATGTTGCTTACTTATAGATAAGATCCCTATTGATGAAGGAACTGAAGAAGGGCGCCAGGTGCATTTTATGGCCCATGCAAGAACAGCAAAGTCCGGTCATGGATTTAGGACTTAGGCCTGCATTATCCTGTTCCTGATAAACCCCAATGGGTAGTCATGTAGGCGATCATGGGACTCACAGCACAGACCCTTTCTCAGCACTACTCAACCTTTCCATTGCTGAGGTTGCTTAACCCCTTAATGTCAGGGAGGCACAAGTCAGGGCCTGGTTTGGCTCATATCTCAAGCTTCTGCATGGCTTCCCACACTTATCAAGTTTAATTACAAGAAAAAAGAGGGGTGGGGGGAGGGGAGGCTATAATCTCCTAATGTGGGTGAGATAGGGTGTTTCAGTTCTTCCTGAATGTATTTTGTTCTCTTTGTTAGAGAACACTACTTCCCAGAGTTACAGGGACATTAAACTGGTATATATAGAGAGAGGGAGTATTGCAAAGGGAAAGAAGGACTACATTGAAGCTTATATCTATACATGTAGAAAAAAGAAAAAGAAAAATGATATGTGTGCAACAGTAGGACTTAAAAAGTTACTATGAAAAAAATAAAAAGTTACTATGGAATATGTTATATTAAACATCAGTTGAAATGGTAAGTAGGTAAAAAGGAGAAAAAACATGAGAAAGAATTGCATGAGGCACTGGGTTTGGTGCATAAACAATGAATCTTGTAACACTGAAAAAAAATTAAAAAAAAGTTGTATCTAAGAAATATACAGTCTGTGAGGCAACCTGGGAGCTTAATATACTGTTTTCCTCTGGTGTTGGAGTTTTACAGTTTTATGGGGACCCTGTGGTTGTTGTCTTCTTGTTCTTTCAGCTTGTCTTCTGCAGGAGGGACCTGCTGCCTTGTTTTTCAGCTGGTCCTGCTTGGGTGAGTTCCCTGCCCCCTGTCCAGGGGCTGAGCTCTGTGCAAACCGTTTTTTTGGGCTTTGGTCCTCTGGCAGTTTTTTTTGCACCTTTTCAGAGGGTCAGAACAAAGGAAAATATCTGCCCCAGACCTCTGCCCCAGAGGAGGGGAGCCCAGTCTATTCCTCTCTGAACCCTCCAGAATACAGTCTCCTCCTCTGTAAGGGCCGCTGAAAACTGCAGCCTCCCACAGGTGGTGCCTGCCCCCGGTGATCTCTCAGTGGTTCACCCAGGCCCCTGCTTGTCTCTGCCCCTGTGCCTCAAAACCACAAGCAATCCTGGTATGAGTGGCTGTGGGTGGCGGCTGCAGCAACAGCACCCCCCATGTCTGTAGGCATAGGTCCACATGAGCGGCTGCCTGGGTCCCACCGCTTGTTCCCAGGTGCAGGACGTTTTTGCACTGGGGATTTATTTTACTTCCAATGGGTAGCTTCTGAAGGCCCCTCCCCCTTCTGTTTAGCCTCTGGTATCTGTCCCCGCAATCACAACTCTGTTCTTTGTACCTCTGCATGGAAGATCCTCTGCCCCTGTAGAGATCCAGGACATAGATTCTTACATGTCAGGCTGATTTCATGGGAGTTCAGACTGGCTTGGAAGATATCCAGCTAAATTCAGGAGACCAGTCGAAACGGAGCCCCTCACTCCTCTGCCATCTTGCCTTGGAAAAAAAAAATCTGACTTTTTAAAACACCAGAACTGAAAGAGCAGAAGTAGCCTCATACCTATTTAGGACCCATCTACTACATTTGCTGCCAACAACATTATGAACATTTTCAGTTTTCCAAACTGGTTAAATTCAGAATTGTGGGTAAGGGATTTTCAGCCTATGTCTGTCATTTGCAGCAGGGCAGTTTATTTCTTTAGAGAGTACTTAAGTGGCAGCAGATCACTATCACAATCACGAAAAGCTGAGGTTTCTGTTTCCCCAAATTCTTGATAATACATTATGTTATCAAGCTTTTTATGTAGAATACCAAGGAGTCTCTAAGATTTGACCTTGATTAGCTGAGGCCATCATTGAATGCAAGGTGTTAGTCACTAACCTAGAAGACCATTCATACCTTCCTCGGGTGCTAGAGCCTGGGTATGTTTCCTCATCCATCATTTTGTCCCTGGGGAGAGCTCAGTCTCTTTGCAGACAGGGACAAGCATGTGCTATAACACGAAGACATTGTTTTTCCAGTCTTGTCATTGTCAGCATCTTTCTCCCAGTGACCTTCTCACATCAGTTACATGGTGTGTCTGTTCACATACAGTGGTCTTTGGAGGGCCACCAATCAACTGAGATGTTTTCCTACTCTTCTAGGAGTCAAGTTTTTCTCCCTTGGGTGTGAGTCATCTGATGTAAATGTACACATTGGGAGAAATAAATCAGCTACTCAGCATGACCCAAACTTTAGTATGGAAGGGAATATTTTAAAATGAAATTAACTAAAAAGTGTGCAGTCATGATTTCTACATTATGAGATGATGAGAAACTTTTTGTTTTATTCTTTCTGTTTTTGTCATGCCCAGATAAACACTCATTCTATATTATTATATAGATTCTATATTATTATGCAGGTAAAAGAAAAAACTATACTATACTTCCCTTTTCTTAGGTGTCAGGTATTGCAAATGTCCTAAATGTTAAAAGCCTGAAGGTGCAGCTCCAGTATTCATTACCCAATGAACATTTGTCATATTCTGTAGAATGAGAATATTTTCATGTATATTTATTAAAAAAACCTCTTTGTTCACTTAATCATTATCCAGACATTTACTGAATATGGAATCATTTAGGAAGCCAAATTAGACACGGTAAAATCACACATGAATAAGAGGTTCTATGTTGTTGAAAAGCTCACTAGTGCCTTTTCCTCAAACATATCTACAACAAACACAGAAAAGGATAATGCCAGTGTAGGTTTTGAAGGGAGTTCACAAGATAGATTGATGAAATTTGTAAGGATATCTCTCCTAAAGTAAGATAGCAACTGATTTAAGAGTTGAGTAAAAGGTTTGTAAGTGATACATCGCTAGTTTACTAAGATTGGGGGTGAGCTTTTTTTTTTTTTTTTTAAGATTTTTATTTCTTTATTTGACAGACAGAGATCACAAGTAGATGGAGAGGCAGGCAGAGAGAGAGAGAGAGAGAAAGAGAGAGAGAGAGAGAGAAGCAGGTTCCCTGAAGAGCAGAGAGCCCGATGCGGGACTCGATCCCAGGACCCTGAGATCATGACCTGAGCCGAAGGCAGCGGCTTAACCCACTGAGCCACCCAGGCGCCCCGGGGGTGAGCTTTTTTCACAAAACTTGATGCTCATTTCCATTGTCCACAGTGTCACCATTCTAAATGTTCTCCAAAGAAAGTCCTTGCAACACCATAAATGTTACATTGTCTCTAGGGCTTCCTGTCTTTGGATATCATCACCCTCTCTCAGATTCCTTATTATTATTAAGGCTTACACACCTGGCTATTTTAAAGTTACCTGCAGAAAGGAATTGAATGTTTATTTTTAAAATTTTAAAATTTTTAATTTTTTTGCAGCCTAAAATTTTTATTTTATTTCATTTTTATTACGTTCAGTTAGCCACCATACAGTATATCATTAGTTTTTAATGTAGTGTTCAATGAGGAATCAAATGTTTAAAGTAAAGTTATAATGTGTTTTCCCTGTGGAATGTGGGAACCACAAAGATTGAGAATAGAAGAGAAAAGAACATTAACCCCTATACACCTCAGAACCCCACCCACACACTCCAGGTAGATTGTGGCTTATTTGGCCTTGTAATCACAAAGCAAGGTCACCGACAATGTGAGGACTCTCACATGCAGACAGAATTTCCAATTCTGAAATGGTTGATTTGTAGAGAGGAGGAATAGTTTTCTCTTCAGCATAGAGCTTCTCAGAGTTAGAATGTATATACCACTAAAAACAAGTAAAAAAAATGGGGAAACTAATATGAGATTGCTAAATTTTTATTTTGTTAAATCAAGTCCCTTACCAGAAAATTACCATTACTGCCACCATAATTCAACAAAACAAAGAATATTATTAAACAAGATAGCAAGAGGATAGTATTAAATAAAGAACACCCTTTTATAGTGATTTCATTTAGAGGAAACGCCTCATTTCCTTTATTTCTCTTATAAGAGCCTAGAAAAACCATTATCCACCCCCTTTCACAGGTGTATGGGGAGGAAATCAATTAAAATCCATAAAACTATGTTAATTTTCTGTTTAGAACCCAACATCTCCCTATTCTGTATTATAGTAGTTCTCAGACTTTATCCTGATCACCTGTAGTGTTTGTTAAAAATATCAGTTGCTGCTGGGGGTGGGGTAGGTGGGTGGGTGGGGACACACCTGTGTGACTCAGTCATTAAACATCAGGTCATGATCCCAGGTTCCTGGGATCGAGCCCCACA